>NC_045449.1:36764186-36819287 GCF_002776525.5 Piliocolobus tephrosceles | reverse complement strand
CGAGACTCCGTCTCAAAAAAAAAAAAAAAAAAAAAATCGTACTCAAAAGTATCAGTGAGGACATCATTCACCACCTCGTTGTAGTCTCTTCTTTCACTAAATGAGAAAATGGTATGGAAATTTAACAATAGAAAAGTTTGATCCTCTCCCAGGCACTTTTCTCCTTTTGATGAAGAAAAGTTTGTAATTGATCATGTTGCTTTTTTTTTTTTTTTTTTCTTGAGTTGGAGTCTCACTCTGTCACCCAGGCTGGAGTGCAGTGGCATGATCTCGGCTCACTGCAACCTTCACCTCCTGGGTTCAGGCAATTCTGCTTTAGCCCCCCGAGTAGCTGGGATTAAAGGCATTTGCCACCATGCTAATTTTTGTATTTTTAGTAGAGATGGGGTTTCTCCATGTTGGCCAGGCTGGTCTCGAACTCCTGACCTCAAGTGATCCACCCACCTCAGCCTCCCAAAGGGCTGGGGTTACAGGCATGAGCCACTGCGCCCGGCATATGTTGCCATTTTTATTTGGGCTGCCAGGAAGCTTAGAGCCTGGTGTGAGAGTCATAATCTGTTAGTCCAGTTATTATTGTATTTATAATACTCCTTTTCCATGGATATGATTTTCTGTAATTGTAATTTTACTGTTGGTTTTATGCTTCTTGTTGTTAGTCACCTCAGAGCCTTTTTGCAAAGAACTGGGTTAAGAATACTTTAAAAACAAACACACAATGAAAGAGAAAGAGCAAGGATTTCATGCTGTTAGCAAAGCTTCAGAATGTAAGAACTTGCTTCTCTTGAGAGAGAGAAAGAGAGCAAGACTGATTAGCATGGTGCTTAAGAGTATGGATGCAGGCCGGGTGTGGTGGCTCATGCCTGTAATCCCAGCACTTTGGGAGGCTGAGGCGGGTGGATCACAAGGTCAAGAGATCAAGACCATTCTAGCCAACATGGTGAAACCTCATCTCTACTAAAAAGTACAAAAATTAGCTGGGCGTGATGGCGCATGCCTGTAGGCCCAGTGACTCAGGAGGCTGAGGCAGGAGAATCACTTGAACCTGGGAGGTGGAGGTTGCAGTGAGCCGAGATCACGCCACTGCACTCCAGCCTGGGGGACAGAGCAAGACTCCATCTCAAAAAAAAAAAAAAAGTACGGATGCAGGAGTCAGACTGTCAAGGCTCAAATCGTGGCTGTCTCACTTTAGTGACTGTGTGACCTGGAAAAGTTATTAAACCTCCTTGTTCCTCAGTTTCCACATCTGTAAATGGAGATGATATCCCCTCCCTCCTCAAAGGGTTGCTATGAGAATCAGATGGGTTAGTTAATACCAAAGACTCTAGGAAAGGTGTCTAGAACATATAAGCAGCCTGTAGGCTTTATCTATTACTAGCAAATGACTACTTTTTGGAATTATTTTTTCCCCCCCGGCAAGTTCCCAGTAGCATTTGAGCTCTTCCTCTTGTCTCCCATTCTCCCAGCTCTGACTTTTTTACAGATTATACCAAGCCAACTTTTCCCTGCTGTGATTTGTAACTTTTTTTTGTTTTTTTGAGACAGAGTCTCACTCCATCACTTAGGCTGGAGTGCAGTGGCACGATCTCCGCTCACTGCAACCTCTGCCTCCCGGGTTCAAGCGATTCTCCTGTGTCAGCCTCCCAAGTAGCTGGGATTACAGGCGTGTGCCACCACAACTAGCTAATTTTTTTTTGTATTTTTAGTAGAGACAGGGTTTTGCCGTGTTGGCCAGCCTGGTCTCAAACTCCTGACCTCAGGTGATCTGCTTACCTCCGCCTCCCAAAGTGCTGGGATTTCTAGGCATGAGCCACTGTGCCTGTTCTGGTTTGTACCTTTTTAAAGTTTTTTTTTTTTTTTTTTTTTTTTTTAATAAGAAGGAAAAACACAAAAATATTTGCCCTCTAGGATTTGCATACTTTAGTTTTGAAGATCAAGAAAAAGATGAAGTACTTTCTCCTGTCTCAATCTACAGTGTGGCATGCCTGGCCCAATCCATCTGTGTGGTTTGGCGATGAGGGCTTTACCCCAGTTTGTCATCTTGGAAGATGACTTTGCTTCTCCATGCCTTAGTTTCCCTACAGTACCTTGGTGATCTGTTCCACTCCATTGTTGTCTCCAGGAAAGCAGGGTTTCTATCTCCTCCTGTCCTTCCCCGATCCCCAACCAGGGGCCACTCAGTAGACATTTGCTGAACACATGGATGAGTGGAGATTGAAGCCTCTGCTTGGCTGCCTTGTGCATTTCTTTGGAGTTTGAAATAAGATAACCAAAGTGAGAGTAGGTTTAGAAAAAGTCCCCTCAAATGGAAAGGTTTTTAATTCCTGTCTTTTCCCTACTCTTTGATGCTGGCAAAATGCTGATAAAAATCTGAGGGTTGGATGAAATGAAACAGCCCATCAGGTTCCTCTGCCATCTGGGTAGTTGGCGATTAAAAATGGCAAGCCTTACAGCTTCCCTTGGAGAGCTGTCTGAGGTGCTGCTGAAGGTGGATGTACAAAGGGGCTTGGCATTAGGGGTTGGCTGAGGACTGGCAGGGCAGCTGGGGAACGCCTTTGAAAGCAACGCTCCCCAAGATCTCATTAAAATGCTTCCTCTGGCCGGGTGCGGTGGCTCACGCCTGTAATCCCAGCCCTTTGGGAGGCCGAGGTGGGAGGATTGCTTGAGGTCAGGAGTTTGAGACCAGCCTGGCCAACATGGTAACACCCTGTCTCTACTAAAAATACAAAAATTAGCTGGGCATGGTGGTGGGCGCCTGTGATCCCAGGTACTCAGGAGGCTGAGGCAGGAGAATCACTTGAACCCACGAGGCAGAGGTTACAGTGAGATAAAATAAAATAAAATAAAATAAAAACTTCCTCCAGTGGACTGAGATGATGGAGGAAAAGGGTTTGGGAGGAGAGACAGGCTAGGGCTGGTAGGAGACACTGAACTATGAATTTAGCGTCAATTAAAGCAGAAAGACTTGAGCAAGTGACTTTTTTTTTTTAAACAGTACCCTGTAGTTATCATTTGTTCTTGGTAGTTAATTTAAAGTACGCATAATCTTTGTCTACTAGCTGGCTGCCTTGCCAGAATTGCATATATTTATTTTTATGACTATCTTTTTGCATTGACCAGGAATCCATCAGTACCAGGATATTTCTCTCTGGACATATTTTGCTTTTGTTGGTGTCCCGAACCCCAGCCCCCACCACCCCTGTCTGCCATTTCTTTGAGAAGCCACCAAATATGAATTGTTAGCTTTTCCTCTGAAGTGGATAATATAGTAACTGGGGGATGTTCTTCTAGCAGCTGTGGGGTGTGCTAGAATCTTAGACCATACCTGCCTTGCATTCCTCAAGACTGTGACAGAAGTGAGCTGACCCCCACCTGCCTTTACAGCAGCCAGCTCTTAAACAGGCAGGCCAAATCTGGCCCACCACCCGTTTTCACAAATAAGGTTTGATTGGAACCCAGCTACACACATTTGTTTATGTCTGGCCTATGGCAGATTTTTTTGTTGCAACAGCAGAATCAAAGTAGTTGTGACAGAGGTTATAAGGGATGCAAAGCCGAGTGTTGATTACCTGGCCATTTATAGCAAAGGATGCTGAATCCTGGCATACATAATGAGCCTACTGTGTGCCAGGCGCTGTTGTAGGCACTGAGGACGGAGCAGTGAACTTAACAAAGTGCTGAGATGTGTGTATAGTAGTCAATTAGCGATAAGTGCTGTGACTGAATAAAACAGTAAAAGCATGGAGACTGAAATGGGGTGAAAGGGGGAGTGTTATTTTAGGTAGGATTGTCAGGCAAGGCCCTTGTGAGTGCTCTCCAGGCACAGTACTCCAGGTTGGGAGCACAGCGATGGCAAAGGCCTAGAGGCAGAAGCTTGCATGTGTGAGGACTAGCAGGAAGGTCCAGGTAGACTATTTGGGGCTAGTGAAAGGAGTCGAGGCTGGACAGGCAGGAAGACCAGATCCTGTAAGACTCCCATAAGGACTTGGGTATTTATTCTATATGCAAAGGGAGGCCCCAGTGGGGCTCTGAGCAGAGAGGACTTCAGAGCAGAGTTTGACAACAGAGGACCTCTATGTAAGAGGTGTACCAGTTTCTGCATGGCATAGAGACAGCAGAGGGCACGGGTGATGATGAAGAGGGCAGGTGGGAGCCGCTGCACTTGTCCAAGGGCCAGAGTGGTGGTGAGGACAGTGGTGAGAAGTGTTTAGATTCCAGCTATGTCTTGAAGGTTGAGCTATGGGATCTGCTGAAGATTGTGATGTGGGAAGTTCTGGGAAAGGACAATTAAGAGTAAGGCCAAGGCTTCTGGCCTGAGCAAATAAAAGCCTTTTCCTGTGATGGGAGAAGACTGTGAGGAATAGCTTTGGAGGTGAAAATCCCAGTTTTCTTCTTCTCTTACTCATTTGCTTTGGGAAAGAGTTGGAGGAATTACTCCATCCTACTTTACTACTTCTTTCTTCGGGGTAATACAGGACTGGAATAGTAGTTAAATCACCTGTGTTACAAATAGTCTTTAAACCAAACCTGCATTACTCAGTCAGGAGATATATGCAGGTAACCTGCCTTTCCTTCATTCTGAGACATATTTCCTGTTCATAATGTTTGTAAAATCTGCATGCATGTAAATAATGTACGCATTTAATATGATGGCATTTCATTCTTGAAAAAGGTGTTATTAATTGATGTTGCATCTTATGGTTGTTATAACATACAGGAATTAAAGAAATATTGTAGGCATTATATATTGAGCTCTTGCATGCCGGGAGCTAAAACGTGTGTTATTTATCTACTGCCGTGTAACAAATTACCCCAGAATTTAGCGACTTAAAATAGCAAACGTTTATCATCTCACAGTGTTGGAGGGTCAGGAATCTGGAGTGGGCTTATTAGCTGGATGGTTCCACTCAGGGTCTCTCATGTGGTTGAAGTTAAGCAGCTGTCCTGGGCTGGAGTCATGTGAAGGCTTGGCCAAGCAGGAGCATCTCCTTCCAGGATCCCTTGCAGTGTTGTTTGCTGGAGGTCTCGGCCCCTCTCCATGTGGGGCCCTCCAGAGGCTTACCTGTGTCTGCATGGCGTTGTAACTGTCTCCTCCAGAGCTTGACCACCACCATTTCTTTCAGCTCTTAAAATTCTCTTCTAGGCTTGGGATTTTAATCCAGGTTTCCAGATGAGGAAACTGAAGCTCAAGGAAGTTGGTTAGCTTCTCCCCAACTTACAGAAGCCAGTATTAGACTAGGGCCCTGTCCCTGATCAGCCTGACAAGAAAACCCTTGTTTTCTTTTCCACTGCCCCACAGAGTAGCCCATGTTTCTCAAATGCTGCAATCTAGGATTGACCCCAGGAACCCCTCTGGGATCATTACATTTTACGACCACTGTCTGATGGTGTTGGTGTGGTCCACGCGAATACTCACAGCTTTGAAACCATCTGATTGTCTCTGAGACTCATTTTCTCAGCCTCTAGCCTCTCTCGGCTGGGTGTCTCAGAGGCTGGGTTCCCCTGGGAAGGCTGTTGTCTCCGTGCTGCCGGCTAGCCTGGGGCTCGGGGCAGTGAGAATCCCTGGTGGCTGTCCTTGTCATGTTTACCACCTTGGCAACAAGCGCTGCTGTTGGCACCACTACCGAGTCCTTAGCTGGACGGTGACTCGGGCTGGGGGCTCCTACTTCACATCATGAATTGGGCTTTTGCCGATCCAAAACAGTGGCTGCTTTCTTTTCAGAAGGAAAGGTCGTTCGTATTGATTTTTTAATTAGAAAATGCGTGCTCCTTACAGAAGATTCAAAACATATAGCAAAGTGCAAATAAATGAATGTTTTGGTGTATTATCATTTTTGTGTGCATATATATTTAAAAACAGAATTGGAAAATAACCCAGAATTAGAATCACGCTGTGGTGCATGCATGTGTATGTGCTTTTGCATTTACTAGTACTTAGTAATAATTTTCACATGTACTAGATGGTTGTAAAAACATGATTTTTAATTGGTGTGTAACATTCTGTCATCTCAATGTAAAATATAGATACATTTTAAATACATCTTACTGCCAAGGACAAGATTTGTATGGGTTTTATTTTGTTTTTTATTTATTTTTGAGACAGAGTCTCGCTGTGTCACCCAGGCTGAAATGCAGTGGCATGATCTCGGCTCATTACAACCTCCACCTCCTGGGTTTAGGAAATTCTCCTGCCTCAGCCTCCTGAGTAGCTGGGATTACAGGCATGCGCTGCCATGCCCAGCTGATTTTCTGTATTCTTAGTAGAGATGGGATTTCACCATGTTGGCCAGGCCGGTCCTGAACTCCTGACCTCAAGTGACCCACCCACCTCGGCCCCCCAAAGTGCTGGGATTACAGGCATGAACCACTGCACCTGGCCTATTTGATTTTATTTTTTGAGACAGTCTTGCTCTGTTGCCCAAGGCTGGGGTGCAGTGGCTCAATCTAGGCTCACTGCAATCTCTGCCTGAGACCATAATCTCTGTAATCTCTGTCCGTGAGACCATAAATAAAGAATAAGGAGCTTGACATGCCCCACACAGACTTGTTGCATCCCAGTTGCTTGGGGACCCTGAAAGCTGCATAACTCATAGCCGGGCCTCTGCCTGGAGGAGCGGGCTGGTGTTAATTCACTGACCCGGGAAGCTGTGCCTGCCTGTCAGCCTCTCCATCTTGTTGGTGCTGAAAACCTCTCTTCCTCATTTTGGCCCCTGCTACGGCTTTTTATTCAAGGCTGTGGTTTGAATTCTACCACAAAGCAGATAATGTGGCATAAGCCGTTCACGCAGGGACTGCCCTGCCTCCCTGCCTTCACCTATAGGAGCTGCCGAGATGGGGAAGAGCCCCACCCCTGAGTTCCCCTTTGTCTTCCTTGTCTCCTTTGCAAGGAGAGTCCTTTATTTGTTCTTTTAATGCAACTGGCCTCTGAAGAGGCTTTCCAGATCAATTTGGCTTGTCAGGGGTGCCTGGCTTAAGTTTTCAGGCATCTAAAGAAGTGATGGGGGAGAGGGGATCAGACTTTTCTTTCTCTTTGTGGCTTTCAAAAGAAAATCATGCACGTTAAAATAAATGATGCAAATATCTGTATTTTTTGTATCAAAGAGACAAATGGCATAAATGCAGATTATAGGGTATTCCTTAGAACTGTCCATCACACAGGAGCTCCTGGGAAAGGCAAGCGGCCCGCGTGCGAGGCACCAGCCGGTTTCACTGAGCGGAGGCTGAGTGGTGGCTTCGCGTTTGGGCAGCCTCCAGGGGGTCGGCATATTTAGATCATTGTCTCACAGACTGATTCAGGATTGTCTTAAAAGCCAACTCGGTTTCCAAGTGTTTCATTCTTGCACGCACGCTTAAGAAAGTCAAAGTCATTTCCATTTTCTTCTGTTTGGTCTGCACTGACCAGCCTTCAGCCCCTTCCTCCACGTGTGTGATGCTTTCTCTTCCAGTTGAAGAACCGGCAGTGTTAGTGTGGGCTGCTCCTCTCTCCCTCGGGCCCCTTCCTGTGGCGCAGACTTGCCCTGCTGTCGTGGATGACGGTCTTTGCGCAGGGGGTTGAGTCCAGTTTGCGCCTGCTCCTGGTGTTTCTAATTTTTCAGCCTTTCGCTTTCCTCCCCAACACCATGATGCCAGTACGTCCATTTTTTGCTCTTTGGGACATTTTCCCTGCAAGGAAAGATGCTCATGCACGTGTGCAAGGGTTGAACTGTTGCCTTCCCATGCTCGGTCATCCCTAGGGCTGCTTCTGTGTCTCCACCCATGAGTCTCCATCACTGGTTGAGGACCTTTGGGTCTCCTGACTCCCAGAAACTTTTCCAGCTTCCCATGGTCTGTGCTCAGGGTGTATTCTGGGCCATGGCCTCCTGGAAAGCCGTTTTCCCAGCTGAGATGGATTTCCCAAGGTCCCTGGCCTCCAGTGTGGTGGTCCCCCAGAAGTTTGTCAGTGACCGGGAATGGAAGCGACTGCTATAAAGTCATGAGCCTGCCCAAGTATTGGAACTCAGCCCACCTGGGCTCAAGTGTGGCTTCCAGCCCTTCCTAGCTTGTTGACCTTGAGTGATAACGACTAACATTTCTTGACCGTTTGCCCTAGGTTGGCTTACCTTAACTCCATGATGTCTCATTTAGTCCTCACAGTAGCCTTCTGAGAAAGGTATCATTCTTACCTTAGGCTTCAAAGAGGCTCAGATTCATGGAGCTAGTAAGTGATGGGCCACTGTGCAAACCCATGGAGTCGGCCTCCAGACGCACCTCCTCCCAGCCACTACACTGCACTGCCTTAACCCTTGTGCTGTAACTTTTGCCAATACAGCCAAAGGTTCATTTCCCAGAGCCTCCACTTCCCCATCTGCAGAATGGAGGTACAGTGTGTCAACACTGCATGGCTCTTTGGAGGCTAAAATGAGAGGAAAAGTAATGGATCAAGCCCTGGCACTAATAAGTGTTAGTTCCTTTCTTTTATTGCCCTGGAACAAAGGGTGGGGCATGATAAATAGAGGGACATTGATGTCCTGCCTGGCAACCTTGATTGTAAAGCGGGCAGGACCAGGAAGGGAAAATGTAGAGGATTCCCATCATTGTGGCTGAGTCATTTTACTGCAGAAGTCTCCCCAGCAATGGCCTGTGGTTCTGGGGGATGGGAGGGTGGTGTGACACTGAGAAGTGTTGTCAGGTAGACACTTGAGTCCTGATTGGGGTGGAGATTGGGTACTTGACCTTCTGACTCTGGGATAGACATGGGATTGGGCCAGTGGGACCGAGCAGGTACACTCTCTGCCGATTTCCAGCGAGCCAGACATTCTTACCAGCGCATCTGAGCCCAGCAGCAGGGAAGCCCAGTCCATGGTCACTGTTTCCATCTTGGCTGCTCCTCCTTGGCTTGAAGCCCTGGCAGTTGCACCTGGAGGGAGCCTCAGCAGGAATACACGTTCGCCTCCGACCTGGGATCTGCATTGCTCCCCGAGTATCCATTCTGTCCTGGGGTGTGCTCAGGTGTGGGTCCATGTGGAGAAATTCAGGTGCTGCCCCAGGGCTGGTGTGAGAGAGCTGCTGCACCTTTCCCTAGCCCTCTTCTTTTAGAACATGGATGATATGAGAGTAGAGAGGAGCTCCCTAGTCAGAACCAGGGCTGGGGTGGGTCAGGGAAGGAGGTCAAGTCAGGACAGAGCTGGGAAGGATGCCGGCGGCTCAGTGTGGCCCCAGCATCACCTAGGAACGTGTTGGAAATAATCTGCATCTCATCCAGCTAGCAGTGGTGTGTGTGCAGAAGGAGGTCTGAGAAGAACTGGGGTGTGCCCTTCTACCTACCCGCCTGCATTTGAAAGAAAGGTAATCATGTATTTAGAAGATTGAAATGAGTTAAGCGTAACTAAAATGGGGAAAAACCAAACGGTGCCTGAGTGAGAAGTGGTGTTGGGTACATCCTGGGTTGGTCCTCACACCGCCACCTGGCTGGGGACCCTGTGCCACCTGGCTGGGGACCCTGTACCATCTCAGGCCAGGATGCCCGGTGTACGACCAGGTTCCTGTTGTCAGTCTGTCAGCCCCTCTGTCAAGGTGAACCCTTCTCTTTCACTCCCTGGTACATTATGCTGAGAACATTACTTTTTGGGAGAGTGTGTGTAGCGAGTGGTAGCACTAGGTGAATAGCTTTGTTGGCTACTTTTGCTTTTCTGCTTATATTGTACGCCTGAGTGTGTTTTTTCTTCTCCTGCTTTATTTTTTTGGATAATGGCAAAATCACCGCTTGTGGGCACCGCCACAGATAATACAGAAAAGCCATTTGAAAAGAGCTTTGTGTCAGCACAGAGTACTTGAAATTGAAGACCTCCAGGGATTTGCCTTTATTGCTCATCTTTTCTCTCTCCTCTCCCTCTTTTTCTTTCCCCTTTCTTTTCTTCCTCTCTTTCTTCCTCCCTGGTCTCTTTCTCTTTTCTTCCTTCTAACTTGCCGTGGAACCAGAGTGAGCTACATATTGCCCTATTTTCGGCTGATTTGCATGTTAGAGCAGAGTAATTGGTGTTTAACCAGAACAAAAGAGGATCTGTTTTCTAAAAGAAAAAGAATTTTTGAAGTAGACCCTATTGCATCTACTGCCTTTGTCTCTCCTCTCATTAGGAATTGAATAGGATGGCCCCGTAATGAGAATGTGGGAGATACTGCTTTGGTTGTGATGCTTTTTGAGCTAATTGGTTTGAAAATTATATTTGATGCGGATCTGAGGGATGTTGGCAAAACACCTCTTTGGTACATGGACATCCTGTCCCTCCATCAGCAGGAGGATGGGTAGTGAGAGGCAGGGTTGGAACGCTGTTTACCTTCCTAGTTGAATGCTCTGAGAGGCCACCCCTGAGATTTTGGTCTTTCTCCAAATCTTCATGTTGATCTGTGCCTGGATGAAGAAAGCCGGGGAGCACTGGAGGACAAAGTTTAGTAGAAAAGTTTGTAGCTCGTGATTTGACTTCTAGTCTATTTTAGCGAAGATATGAAGTTGAAGAATGACTTTTCCTCTTGTTCAGAGGAAGGTCTAAATCTGGACTAGAAAATTGAGAGGGTATTAGTTGAAAACTTCCAGACCGTCCATTCTTCATTTTATATGCAGAAATCACTTTGTCAACTTGCAGTTACAGTCTCTTTTTTCTGGAGTTAATTGGCATCTGATGGTGTCATGTCTTTTTGTGAAAATTAAGTGAATTTTTGAAGACTTTCAGTAATGTTTCAGTGACCACAAAACTATCTTAAAAAATTAGAAACTAAAATACTACTACATGAACTTTGTATGATAGAAGAGGAAAATGAGTTATAATCACATCACTCTAAATAACAGCTGTTTTAAATTTTAGTGTATTACTATTACTCCATCTTTTGCCATTATAATTCTTACTTACATACACACACGTTTTGAAATGGTCATTGATTACTTTGGGGATTGTGTTTAAGCAAATATTTATTTAATAATACCAGTTAAAGAGTTCTGTGACCTTTATTCCTTTTCTGAGGTCACCCAACTTTGCAAAAGTTCAATATTATCTTGCAAAATCTGATACCAGATTTAAAAAAAAAGAAATACAGGTCATGATGACTTCTCTCAGAAAATGTGACTACAATCAATTTTACTGTCTGTACATTTGTTTGTTACTTTATCTTTCTGCACAACCTGTGAGGTAGGGAAGGGTTAAGCCCTCTTGACTGACTTTGCAGATGAGGAAATGGAGCTAAGCTTAGAAGGAGGACTTGAACTGAGATGAGCAGAGTTCTAAGCTAGGAGATGCAGTCCCCAGCTTTATCTACCAAGTCACTGTCTTTCCTTCTCGCCCTTTTGCTTTTTTTTTATTTGGAGGTAATTTAAAACTTATAGGAACGTTTTTAAGGATAAGTTCAAAGAACATCCGTGTGTGCTCCACTCACATATATCCTTTATCAGCATTTTACTCTCTTTGCTCAATCAGTTGCTCTCTTTTTCACTAATGGGGTTTTTTCCTTGAGTCATTAGGGAATAATTGTACGTATCGTGACCCTCCACTCCTAAATACATCAGTGTTCCTAATGGGGATATTCCCTTACCAACTTCAGTCCAGTCATGAACCTCAGAAATTTAGCATTGATACAGTACTTTTATGTAATCTACCATCGGTATTTCAGTTCTGTCAATTGCCCCCATCTGTCCTTTATAGAATTCTTTTTCCCTCAAGTACAGCATATAATGGAGGATCAGGTATAACATTTAGGTTTTTTTTTTTGATGACTCTTTTGTCTGCTTTAACCTGGAATATTTCCATAGCTTTTATTTGCCTTTTATGACATTGCCATTTGTAAAGAATACAATCCTCCCCCACCTTTTCCCAATAGAACATTCTTGTCTAGTATTTCCTCATGACTAGATTCAAGTTATGCTTTCCTGGCCAGAACACGACGTAAGTGTTTTTGTGTCCTTCTCAGGGTATTGCATCTGGAGCACTTGATGTCCATCTGCCTCTCTTTGATCACCTGGTCAAGGTGTTGTTAGATTTCTCCACTGTATAGTTACTATGCTTTCTCCTGCAACAAAGAAGCAGTCTGTGAGGAGACTTTTAAGATATTTCTCATGGAAGTTTCCTCTGAGAGCTAGCATTCACTGATGATTCTCGCCTGATCTAGTCCTTACAATAATGGTTACAAAATAATTTTCCAACTCCTACATCCCCTCTTTGTTTACCACTTGGTCCTTGGCGTCTGCAGTAAGCAAGAGCCCCTCCTTCTTACCCACTAATTTTAAAATATATTTCTTATAGATATGGATTCATGGAGTCCTAGTATTTCAATGGCTTATAATCATTACTGTACATAACAATTTTTTGGTGCTCAACTTGGCCCAAACTTGGCCAGTGGGAGGCCCTTCATTTTCATTCTGTACAACATGATCCTGCCCTGGAGTTTTTTTTTTTTAAGCATTTCTTTACTTTCTGGAATAACGAGGTGTTCCAAGCTCATCTTGTCTCCCCTGCTCCAGACCTGGATTTACTCACTTCTCCAAGGAGCTGGTTTCTTGTAGTGGGGATTGGATTTAGGGACCAAGATAGGAGGGTTACTAAAGCATCTTTGCTCATTGTTACTGGAGTGTCTTTGCTTCTAGGCTATTTCCGTGGAGAGATCTAGGAAACATGAGTGCACACATAGACACATAGATATATGGGCATGCCCATACATCATATACATACATATTTCGGAAATCATGAGTTCACACCACACCTCCAGTGGCAGCTCATCTGCACAGGGTTCTTTCTTGCTGCCCCGTTCCCTATCTGTACAGCCCTTCCATGGTCAGAATCCTGGCTCTCAACATCAGCACAGTTACTAGTTTGCTTAATCCTTAATACAAGTAAAATAGAACCAGAGTGTCTTGCCCATTCCACTACAAAAGACTGGTGTACCCGAGGTGGGTGGATCACGAGGTCAGGAGTTTGAGACCAGCCTGACTAACATGGTGAAACCCCTTCCCTACTAAAAATTCAAAAATTAGCCGGGTGTGGTGGCACGTGCCTGTAATCCCAGCTACTCAGGAGGCTGAGGCAGGACACTCACTTGAACCCGGGACGCGGAGCTTGCAGTGAGCCAAGATTGTGCCACTGCACTCCGGGTGACAGGGTGAGATTCTGTCTCAAAAAAAAAAAGAAAAAAAAAAAGGCCTACTACAAAGGAGTCAAGGCTTGTTTGCATTACTCTTGCATCTGCCCACTGCCCGCCTCCCAGCTAAAGACCGAGGGTGCATAGTTCAACCGTGTGTTCCTCAGTCATTTGGATTCCCTCTTCCCTCCCTCCCACCTGCACTGTGATTGTGGTTTGCTGTCAGTTTTAGGGTTTTCTTCCTCTTTCCTTCCCATCCTTGTTAATTTAATTTTATTTAATATGTGGGACATTAATGTGTGTTTAAAAGTCTACTAGCCCTACTGCCATATCTAGATCTTTCTTTCCCCGTTTCCCAACACCTGAGAGGTGACCAACTTCACTCTTTTCTGGTTTGTCTTGTGTGTCTTTTTGTAAAGATAAACAGATATTTGTATATTTTCTTATTTCCCCTTCTTATATAAAAGGTAATGTAGCATATACTGTTTAAAGCATCTTATTATTTTAAAAAATTAACTAAAGCCCAGCTGGATGTGGTGGCTCTCGCCTGTATTGGGAGGCTGAGGTGGGTGGGTCACCTGAGGTCAGGAGTTTGAGACCATCCTGGCCAACATGGTGAAACCCCGCCTCTACTACAAATACAGAAATTACCTGGGCATTGCAGCGCATGCCTGTAACCCCAGCTACTCAGGAGGCTAAGGCAGGAGAATCGCTTCAACCCAGGTGGTGGAGGTTGCAGTGAGCCAAGATCACACCACTGCACTCCAGCCTGGGCGACAGAGTGGGACTCCGTCTCAAAAAAAAAAAAAAAAAAAAAAAATTAACTAAAGCCTGACTTTATTCCACTTCCCCTAGTTTTTCCTTACTGTCCTTTGTCTGTTCCAGGACACCATTTACATTTAATAGTCCTGTCTCTGTAGGCTCCTCATGCCTGTGACAGTCACATCTTATTTTTTGAAATGTATCAATAGGTAGGTAGCAGTTGGAGAAGGAAAAAGAGGAAGGTGAAAGGTGAGAGATGAAAAATGTTAGGTCCCTATCCTGCAAATGTTGTTATTTATCACTTCTGTGATTTTCTCTATATCCTCATGCTACATGTATTATTAATTACTTAATACTTTTCTTTTTGTTGATTTATGACCTTAAGAACATTTGTAAGAAAACTTTACATCATTACTATAAATGAGAAACCACTTGCTCACTTGTATTTCTTGAGAATTGCATAGAAATTGCAGCTTTTGAAATTTAAAAAGTTTAACAGTGAAGTAACCCTTTCTCATCCTTATTTTTAACAGGACTTGAAACATAAATATAACACATTTTGGGGGGGTTGATTTTTTTCCTAATGAAGATGTAAACCCTTTGAATTCATTGATCTACCCCTTTGATCTGATAAGGTGCAGTAAACTGAGGCAGGGCCTTCCAGGGGTTTGAGAAAGAGCTGAGTCTTATGGGGAAATGAAATAAAAATGTGAATAACTGTAGTCCAAGCTGGGTGAGTTAAATACTTTGGAGAACAGTAAATAATCTTTCTTTTTTGTTGTTTAAATCATTAACAGAACATTTTGCAAAGTGTATTTTTTTTTGGACAGGGTCTTGCTCTGTCACCCAGGTGGAATGCAGTGGCACGATCATGGCTCATTGTCGCCTCAACCTCCTGGGCTCTAGCGATCCTCCCACCTCAGCCTCTTGTGTAGCTGGAACTACAGGCACGTGCCACCACGCTTGGCTAATTTTTCTATTTTTTGTAGCGATGGGGTTTTGCCATGTTGTCCAGGCTGCTCTCAAACTCCTGAGTTCAGGCAATCCACCTGTCCCGGCTACCCAAAGTGCTGGGATTACAAGTGTGAGCCACTGTGCCCGGCTGAAGTGTCCTATTTTTACAAAACCTAAACAGAATATGTAATCGAACAGAGTAGGGCTAAACATATATATGTTTGTGTGTGTGCACAGTTTGAATTTACTCTGGTTATCTTTAAGATAATGCCTTAAAGATTCAGGGCTACATCTTAGGCAGATCAAACACATACCAGTTATGCTTATATCTTCTCATGGAGTTCCAAATAGAAAATTTCCGAGCACTCTACTTTAGTGACTTTTTAATTAAGCAGCTATTAGTTAATACCCCTCCTCACCATTGTTCCTGGAAATGAGTTCTGAAAGCCCTGGCCCTTAGGTTGCCATAGATAATAAGGCTGCAGTATGTTTCAGACTAGCATCGTAGAAAGAAGTGGGAATTATTAGAGCACCCACAGTGTACCATCTTATCAAGGTTTGACTTATGAGACCTGTATTCCAAAATAGCTCTTTTAAAATGATCTTAGCTGTTATTTTAAAATAGTGAGTGTGGCATTATAGCACCACTTTTCAAATTTTAAGTGAAGAAAAGAAACACATCTACCCATCATCCTGCCTGTGGTTCTCATTGCTTTCCAGTCCCGTCCCCGTGTGTTCAAACCCCTTCATGTAGGCATTATCGGAGTATACATGTACGCGCTTCTGTCTTGTGTTTCTCTCTCAGCATCGTGTATATTGAAACCCATGGCACTTATATCGGAGTTGTTCTGTCTTCACGATTGTACATATGATGTTCAGCGAGGTCACTCCCTGGGGTTTCTACCCTCCGGAAGCAAAGAAGTGGAAATTTTGTCCTGGTTTCTCTTTTGATAGAGTAGGTTTGTCTCTAGGTTCTCCACAATAGCTGCTTCCGTGGTACTGGCTGGAGTCGATGATGTTAGCAATTCCTTCTCAAGTCATCTCAGTGATCCTTCAGTCTTCTTCAGGACATTGGATTTCCACATATCTGACTGTTTCTTCTTTCTTCTGTTCACTGAACCAACACGCAGAGGCTGTGCCCTTTGCCAGGCCCTGGGCTGACTATGGCAATCGAGCGGTGAGCAAGATGAGTGCATTTGGTCTCTGCCTCTGGGAGCTCACAGGTCATTTGCACAGTTGTGTGCACAGTGCCCTTGTGCTGCGCTGCACATCCAGTCTTTCTCATATGCTCATGGATGCACACATTGCAGTAGAAGGGGAGAGAAGGTGACGTGACTGTAGGAAGACTCTAGAATCTGCTCTGCCTTCTTAAATGCTAAGTTCTTTGCATGCTTTGGCACCTTCCTAGTGGTACGAGTTGCTTGTGATACATCTCACTTGGACATGCCTATGGTAGTCCAAGGATTATGAGGGTGGTTAGATTAGGGGTTGAGTTGGGAGTCATAGGAGGCAGGCAGGGAGTGATGGATGCCTGGGTTGTCCTTTGGGTCAAGAGGCCACTGCTCAGTTTCAGTAGTTCCAGTGTTCAGCTCACTTCTGTACCCAGGGAAGATGACTGATGTGGTTTGGGTATATGTCTTCTCCAGATCTCATGTTGAAATGTGATTTGCAATGTTGGAGGTAGGGCCTAGTGGAAGGTGTTGGATCAAGGGGGCGGGTCCCTCAGGAATGACTTAGTGTCATCCCCTTAGTCATGAGTGAGTTCTCACTCTATGAGTTCTCATGAGAGCTGGTTGCTTAAAAAGCCTGGCACCTCTTCCCTCTCTTTCTTGTCCCCTTTCTTGCCGTGTGATACATTGGCTCTCCTTCCCCCTCTGCCATGATGAGAAGCTTCCCGAAGCCTTCGCTGGAAGCTGAGCAGGTGCGGGCACCATGCTTGTACAGCCTGCAGAACCGTGAACCAAAAATCTTCCTTTCTTTATAAATTACCCAGCCTCAGGTACTTTATAGCAATGCAAAAATGGACTAACCCAATGACCTACAAGGGGAATGGTGACATTCTTAGGTTGGTGTCCCTCTCCTTCCCAACTCACATCCGCTCTCAGGGTGTTCTGATTTCTTAGCTTTCTGTTACTCTCTGAATTAGGAAAGATCTGATATTATTTACACTCGTTCCTGTTAACTCTCCCAGGTGCTACCCAAGCCTTTTATCTCAAATTGTGGACTGAAAAATTTTATCTCTGGTTCAAAGGCTTCAAGTCCTGGCCAGTAGACTAAGGAGATATTTAGGAGCACAGAGAAGCCTTCTTGAAGTTCCTGAAATAAGAGCATTCTTGGGCTGCCCTCCCTCATGGTTCCTGGCTGGCCACTCTTACTCTGCTCGGGGTTGGAAGCCTGGGATGAGGACTCCAGGCTCTCATCTCGGAGCCCTTCCTTCTATTACTGGGATTCTCCTCTGCTCACTGCCTTCTCCCTTTTGGTGGTCACTGCTGCCTGACTCTTGACCCAGCAGCCCGGGGATTTTCAGTGTGTGTCTCTGTGTGTTTGTGTGTGTGTGTGTGTGTGTGCGTGTGTGCTTCCACCCTTGAGCTCACTAGAGGGGGCACAGGGGAGCATGAACACTCATGGAGAATGAACACTCATGAGAGGCGTGTGCTAAACTCAAAGTTTCTCCATTTGGCACAGTTGAGGAGTAACATTTAAATCTTCTTCTTAATTAACATTTATGAGTGATCCTGACAGTGATTAAAGAAATACAGGAAAGCTCTCAACATATGTGTATGTCAATTATATGTACTGGGGGAAGAAGAAAGATGAAGAAAAATGAAATACTTGAATTGATCTGCTTTAGAATTGTGTACATTTGTGTCTAAGTACCAGGCCATGAAAAATAGTGCTATGAGTACTTAAGGAGATGAACAGATCACCTTTTATCAGTTTTATGACAGGAGTCAAGTTGGTGCACTGCACATGTGTGCTTAGGTTCAGCCTGTCTGCTGACAACCAGGAACCACACAAAGAGAAAAAGAGTTAACATTGGTCATGGTAAGCTTAGTAAGCAGATAAACTTCAAATTTTTTTCTCCTTGAAGCTGTTTAAAGCCAATTTCGGGAACATATATACTGAAAAACTCAAAGGAGAGGTGAGGGTTGGGAAGCCGAGAAATAATTTTTTGCTCTAAGAATATTCTAGAACCTAGTAGTACCTGAAAAATTTCTCAAATACATCCTCCTTTGCTGCCCTTTTGGAAAGATTAAAGCGTATCTGGTGACTCCAGTAGATGTCATCTGATGGGTTCTTGCTGCCTGGCGCTATGTGAATTATAAATGAACCGTATGGAACCACTTTATATTAAGTAACTTACGTGTTCCAGTGATAGTTATTTAGGTTGTAGTTTTCTCAAAATCTGTTGTTAATGACTGGTGTGTTTTCACCTGAGGTTGTTAATGCTCCAAAGCCTATTGTTAACAGTGCCAGAGGTAGGGGTGTGCGTGTGTGTGTGTGTGTGTGTTCATAGAAGGATGTTACCATGGACCATATTTCATGGGCTGATAGCTTTTATTTTTTTGCCTTAGAGTCCAGACACAGTGCCCTGGAATAGCCGTTTTAGGGATTATGTTTATTTATCCTACATGAATGCCAATTTTCGGTTTGTCCAAGGAAGGGGATGTGTCTGGAAACACTTGGAGTGCTGGACGGCCTCTCCATGTGATCGGCCTTTAAAGACCGCCCATTGCCTCAAGATAAAGTCTAAGTGCTGTTGCACCGCCTGGAGGGTGGCTGTTGTGTGTTCCTCCCTCCTCCCCAGCACGGTCATTTCTCCCTCTCACACCCCACCACACTGAGCCACTGGCAGTGCCCTGATCACACTGGCTGTTCATGCTTCCCTGCCTTTGCACAGGGGATCCCTGGCCCGGAAAGCGCTCACCTTCATCTTGTCAATTTGGCTTCAGTATCTCCTGGTCTCTGAGCACCTCCTGATCCCCTCTCCCTCTTCCTCCAGCCTGCTAGGCTGCGCTCCTCTCTGTCAATACCATGGCATGTTTTAAGACTTTTTGTTCACCTACTGTCATTGTATCAGGTAGGGTCTCTGTAGGAAACAGATGCCTTATGGGAGGGGGTACTTGAAAAGATTGAACGAGGGGATTATTTACAGAGGTGTAGACAAGGTTAAAGGTTCAGCAAGGAAGGATGAAACTCCTCAGGGTTATCAGCAGGCTGACCACCCCTAGGCCTGAGGGACAAGAGGAGGAAGCATGTACTGGAATTCAGCTGTTGTCAGGGTTCTCAACTGGACCTGTGGCCAAGGAGGAGTGAGGCCAGCAAGCAGGGGCATCACTGCCTCAACTTCTCTCTTCCCACCTTCTCTTGATAGTGTCTTCCATTGGCCAAGCCCAACTGGAGACCAGGAGACCATGCTGGAGAGGTCAGTCTTGCAAGGCACAAGCAGGGAGGAAAAGAGCAGATGATGGTTCTGGAGGGTCAAGCAGAGAATAACTAGCACACCCATATTCTCCTGTGGGAGTGTAGGCTCAGTAAGGGGACCAGCCATGTCATTCCAGTATTTCCCAGGGCCCATCATAGTGGGGTGCTGGGACTAGGGCTTAGTTCCCGTCCCCAGTCCTCATCAACACCTCCCAGCCACCACAAATAAATATACCATCTAAGCCAAAACTGAGTGCTTGTGTAACTTTGAAACAAATCCTCAGCCCCCTGCCCCTTCCCACTTAGAAGGGTGCTGCTCCCAAGCCCTCTTTTATATAAATTTTGGAGCCCCACCTACCTAGGTCAATGCCTGATTCAAAGTTTGTGTGTATGGCTGGGTGCAGTGGCTCACGCCTGTAATCCCAGCACTTTGGGAGGCCAAGGTGGGTGGATCTCCTGAGGTTGGGAGTTTGAAGCCAGCCTGGTCAACATGGTGAAACCTCATCTCTACTAAAAATATAAAAATTAGCTGGGTGTGGTGGTACATGCCTGTAATCAGGAGGCTGAGGAAGGAGAAGTGCTTGAACCCCGGAGGCAGAGGTTGCAATGAGCTGAGATCACGCCGCTGCACTCCAGCCTTGACAACAGAATGAGACTGTGTCACATGTGCACACACAAAACAAACAAACACCAACAAAAAAACCCCAAAAACCACACACACACAAAGTTTGTGTTCAGTGTATATTTGATGGAATGAATGATTGGATAGATGAGTGAGACAGTGAATGAATGAGAACATACATTGTGTGAAGAAACACTGAGAGGAAGGTACGAGGCAGGTCAGCTTCTCATTCTTTGGTTCCCTTTCATATTCATAAGGTACTGGAGGTACTGGATGTAAGTCCCAGGAAAGTCGGCCTTTCCTATCTCTTTGGTTTGCTGTTGACTTCCAGCACAGTGTCTGCACCTAGTAGGCACTCAACAAATATATGTCACGCAAATGAATCTGGATGTTAAGTCATGAACCTGGATGGTTTCTTCTTTAATGGTCTACTCTGAGGTTCACCAGTGTGTAAAGTCTTGGGTTACCATCTCTGTTTTGGGACCTAGGACCATTTTGGTATTTTTCCCAAGTAGAGAAATCTGTGGCCGCCCTTCCTATTTATTCTTTTGATTTCTGGAACTTAGATGTCTGAATAGAGAACTCTATGTTTGTTCCTTTTATTTTAGAAAGGAAGTAGGGGAGGAAATAGGACTCTAAGACCTTGGTGGAAAAGAGAAGGGAAGCAGATGAAGAGGAGCTCCCAGGTGAAGGAGGGTGGAACCCTGTTTCCTAAATGGGAACAGGTTTGTTCGGACTCACACACTGAGCCGCTCTGTGTTTCTTCTTGCTCTTCCTTGCTCACAAAGGTCTGTGATTTTAGGAGGAGGTATTGAGGGACTCTGGAAGAAAGATAAAGGGTAGGGTCAGGGGAATAAATGTCAGCTAATTCCTGAATAATTGTCACTTTAAAAGGCTGTACCTAGACAGGATTTGCGGTCTTGAAGGAGCCAGTTTCTTGAGTTCAAGCTTCTTGGTCTCTTCTTGGTCCATGCAGATTTAACTTGGATGGAATGCCTTTGGCTTTGAGTTTGCCTTGGCCAGAAGGGCTCCTCCTAGCCTCCTCCTCTGCTGCTTCAGCCCTGCTGGGCACTAGGAATTTCACAGGGCGGCGGTGTTAAGGATCAGGGTGTGGAGAGCAGGAAATTAGTAATGACTGGACTGGGTGAGGGTGACTCTTGTAATTTTAAAGAAATGTTTAAAAAGTAATTGGTTCTTCGCTCTGCAGCTTTAAAAAAGTCAAGATGGAGAATTTCCCACTGTGACGCCTTTTATTTCTGGAAAGTTGAGTCATTTAATGATGATTTGAATATCAACAGTTCACTGGCCCATCTTTCCCCAGGTAGCTCCCGAAAATGTGCTCTCCTCCGGAGAAGGGCACTTTTCATTCCTTTAGTATTCTGGCAACTCAAGTAGAGCCTGGCCTCCTGTGTATCCCCAGACCATTATTGGAGTTGTACTGACCAAATGGGAGTGAGTTTTCACTTGGGTCCACTGCTCCTGTTTAAGTCTTCCTTGGACCAACTGTGGTTAGGCGTAGAGCAGCCGTGGCTGTGACTTCCACATTGGATGGAGGCTTGATTGATTCGATGTGACTCCTTGGGTTTTCTTGGTGTTGTACTAAGGACTTGTGTGCCAGGGAGGACACACGGCTAAAGGCGGACTTGGTGCACTGATACATGGTTCAGTTAGGAACAGATAGTGGAGGAGCTCCTAAGACATTTACCTAAGATATTCTAAGGGAAATCATAGACTCTTATTTCCTTTGTTATTTAGGGAGTAGTTGGTGGAGATGTAGGTGGTACCAGTGATGCCATTTCTCCTATAGGAACATTTGCTGAGTCAAAGTGTCTATTTCCTCTGGAGGGTCATTGAATTTAAGAACTTCCAGTAGATTGAAGGTTTAGTCTGATTATTATTTTTTCCTTGGGTCTCAGAACATTAAGAGCAATTGAAGATTTTGGTCCTGGATGGTGCGGGAGTTGGACTGACCTATTAAGTCTCCTTTTCCCCCACGCATGAGTAGTAGGTCTGTCATGGGGATCAACAAACTCGTTTTTTGTTTGTTTGTTTGTTTGTTTGTTTGTTTGTTTGTTTGTTTTTGAGACGGAGTCTCGCTCTGTCACCCAGGCTGGAGTGCAGTGGCCGGATCTCAGCTCACTGCAAGCTCCGCCTCCTGGGTTCACGCCATTCTCCTGCCTCAGCCTCCCGAGTAGCTGGGATTACAGGCACCCGCCACCTCGCCCAGCTAGTTTTTTGTATTTTTTGGTAGAGACGGGGTTTCACCATGTTAGCCAGGATGGTCTCAATCTGCTGACCTCGTGATCCACCCGTCTCGGCCTCCCAAAGTGCTGGGATTACAGGCTTGAGCCACTGCGCCCGGCCTCGTTTTTTTTTTTATGTGTGTAAAGTGTCCAGATGGTAAATATTTTAGGCTTTTGGGGATCAGGATGCAATATTGAGGATTTCGTGTAGGTATTTGACATAACAAGAGAGAAAACAAATTTACGGAGGATTTTTACTGATGAAATTCAAAATATAATGACAATTATTGAGTACAGTTTTTTAAAATACACATTTGCAATGAGAAGAATGGATATTGTTTTTGGGGAGCATAACATTTTACTGAATTGGAGTTCAAAGTTATTGTTTTCTATTATCAAGTCAGTTATAGATGTTCGTCAGTAAAAACCATTCTTAGTTTGCAGGTAAGAGAAAAACAGATGGCAGACCTGATGTGGATTGCATGCCATAGTTTGCCAACCCCTGGTCAATAGCATAGCTCTGGTGATGTTAGTTTTGGTGTGGAAAGCGTAAGGACGTGGTATGGCCCAGGACCCCATGTTGCTCTTTGAATGGCTGGGAAGGTATTTGAATGCCACAGCACTGGAATTTTGTGTATTTAATAAATAGTGGTAGAGAGGCCAGGCAGTAGAGATACAGAAGTGAGCAGGATGGTCAAGGTCAGTGCCCTGGGAGAGCTTACATTCTAAGAGAGATGATAAGTAAATATAAAATTTGATTCCAGGTCGGGGAGGGATGTTTCAGGGATGTCTCTCTGGGAGGCGATATTTGCATAGAGATCCGAACTAAGGGAGGGAATGGTCGCCAGAACTTTAGGTGAGGCAGCAGCAGAGGCAATGTCTTGAGACAGGAGCAAGCCTGATGATTGTGAACCTCCAGTAAGTGCAGGTGAGAGCAGAGAGGGTGCGATGAGGAAGGGGAGTGGGAGAGGAGTTTGAGGAGGGAGGCAGGGGCCAGGTACAAGGAGCCTGGGAGCTTGTATTAATACAAAGGAGCTTGCGATGGGATATTGTTGGAAGGATTCGAGCAGCCCAAGAATGAGGCAGTATGATTAACTGTTGGAGATCTCTCTAGCTGCTGGGCAGAGAGTAGACTCTAGAAGGCAAGAGTGGAAGTGGTTTTATGGGGCTACAAAACTGAGAGTTGAAAATAAAGATAGTCTGCAAAATGTGGAGTCTGTGACCAGCATATTTTTAAGTTTGTCTTCTGTGTCATAAGTCAGGATCCTTTTGGTTTCAAATGACTCAACTCAAAGGAACCCAAGGAGAAAGAAGAATACCTTGGCCCACATAACTGTAAAGTCCAGGAGTTTTCCTGGTTTTGTCACAGCTGGTTCCAGGGCTCCAATGATGTCACCATGGCTCTCTCTGTCCCTCATCTCTCCTCTCTCCTTTTCTCTGTGGGTTGGCCTCATTCACTCCTTTTACACGTAAATGTTTTCCATGAGTTGGAGAAATAGCTGTCAGGATCCTGGATGCACATAGGAGCTTGGCAGCTCCCATGGAAATAGTACTGCTTTCTTTCAGCATCTGCATATCACTGTCAGGGAAGTTCCCTGATTGGCCTTGCTTAGGTCACAGGTTCAGCCCTTGGACCAGTCTGTGATGGATAGTCCCTTGGAACTGTGTAGGTTCCCTGAAGACAGGGGTGCTGAACAGACAGAACAGTGTATGTCCAGCTTTGGTCTGTCCTCTTTGGTCTCCCTTATTTTTCTCTTCCTTTTCTGCCTCAGGACTTTCTGTTAGGGATGCATGCCAAAACTCAAGTGGAACCGGTGTCTTTACCCTCAAAACACAGGCTCCTAAAGAATTACAATCACATGCTGATTTTCATGGTTACCAGTGATCATGACCACATGATTCTTTTGCTCTGAGGGCTGGGCCAGACCCCTCCCTTGTTCTGGCAATACTATTTTGAGAGGCCATGGGGCAGGCAGGGCCTGGTGGGTTCCAGACTCTGACTTGCCTTTTAATAACTTGCTCTGTGACCCTGGATGTGCCACTTAACCTTTCTGGGACTTAGTTTCCTTATTTTTATGTCACTGAGTTGCTGGGTGCATCAACTAAGATATCCACCAAGTGCTTTGGAAGATGTAAAGTGGCATTTAGATGACAACCATTAATTGGTCTGTTTTTTTTTTTTTGACACAGAATCTGACTCTATTGCCCAGGCTGGAGTGCAATGGCACAATTTCAGCTCCCTGCAACCTCTGCCTCCTGGGTTCAAGCAATTCTCCCTGCCTCAGCCTCCCAAGTAGCTGAGATTACAGGCACCTGCCCCCATGCCCAGCTAATTTTTTCTATTTTTAGTGGAGATGGGTTTTCGTCATGTTGGCCAGGCTGGTCTCGAACTCCTGATCTCAGGTGATCTGCCTGCCTCGGCCTCCCAAAGTGCTGGGATTACAGGCTTGAGGCACTACGCTCGGCCAGTGTTTTAAAATCTTTTGCTTAGGAAAGAGAGTGGCGGGGAAAGAAAGGTGTTCTATTTAATTCTGGACCTTTCTACCCACACATACCAGATCTCCCCTCTTTGCATAACTTCTTTTTTGGCGGGCATGTTTCTTCGTTTTTATCTTCTTGATAACTTTGATGCCCTGGTTGGACTCTTAAGCAGATTATCCTTGGGTGGGGACGTCAGCAGGGAGAACCACCCCAGATTAAGACAAGTTGTGTTTTGTCTGTCAGCCAAAAGCACTCTTAGCAATTCGACATAGACATCATTTTAGATTTACAGAGAAGAAAGGACAACACTGTATTGATAAGATTTCAGCAAGATCCCCCCTCCCCCAAAGAAGAAAACACACAAAACTTAATGCATTGCTCTGAAATGCCTTGGTTCCTAGTTTCCTAATTAGGCCTGTGGTGTAGCAGAGTGCACCATCTCAATACACAGATGGTTTTTATGTAAAAATTTTTTTTTCAAATGTTAATTTCCAGTGACTGATGTTTTAGGCCTAAATCATTTTCCATTGTTTATATTTGATAAGAACTGTATTTGAACTGCTCCTTTATAAGTTGGAGTCTTTTGTAATGGGATTTAACTTACTGGTTTTACAGGTGTATGAAAATGTTAAGCTGTGTATTGTACTTGAGAGTTTGAAAATTCTTAGTTGCAGCTAATTTAAGAAAAAAAAAATTAAACAGGTGATTAGCAGCTGCTTTCGGTTTTGAATGTCCTCGCTTTGGGGTTTTGTGTTTGCTTATTCGTGTGCAAATTGGCGTGGTTATTTTGGACCAGTTAGCATTGCACCTCCCCGGCCAGCTGCCCAGGGCCCATTCAGTAGACCCTTCCCGGGTTCTCGGGGCTGATTTGTTCTCATCTTGTGTGCTCAAGAGCTTGCTCTCTCCCTAATGATTCAGGCCTTCCTGAGAAAACAAAGCAGCTGTGGCCCCGTTTCTCCTTGAGGACAGCCTTGTTCACTGCCACAAAGACCCTGCTTTCTCCCCAAGCAGAGGAACTGCCTCTCAGGGCAGCCAAGAACCGCAGACCCAGGCGGCTGCAACTCCTACTTCTGAACTTCTGGTCTCCCGAGTGACAGCTTCTGCAAGGTCTTAAGCTCCAGGACCCCTGAGGCCCCCCAGAGTCAGGGTCTACCGCCATTGGGAAAAACAACATTAGGAAGTGCGTGGTGTGGTGTAGAAGGGGCTGCTTAGAGCTTCTGGCCTTCAGAGCTGGATCCAGCCACTTGAGCTTCCTTCGGCAGCACACAGACACCTCTCCTCCCTCCTGCTCTGCCCCAGACCTTGTGCTTTCTTGGCACTGCTGGGTCATGCCTGCTCAGCCCTGGTCAGTGTGCTTGCCAGGGCGAGGAGAGCTTTGCACAGGCCGCTGCTGCTTACTTATTAACGATGACGCCGGTGGGAGCTGCGCCACCAGCTCCCTATCCAGGCCTTTGTGGCTGCATCCTGTTCACATAAAGGTGAAATCATGACCTGCCTGACTTGATTTTTCAGTTGAGGGGCTTTTGTGTATGTGTCTTTCTTGATCCAGTAAGAGGATTGTGCTTTCATTCACAAAGATTTGATCAGTAAATAGGAAGAGAAAATACTCAAGGGAGAAATGCCTACTGTTCCGATTAATACATTAATCTCTCTCTTTTTTTTTTTTTTGGTGAGCTGAAGGTGCTCTGTTGTTTCTCTTGACTGAGTCTTTGTTTGCCCTTACCTTTGACCTTAGTGACTTGATCATCCAGCCAGGATCTCTGTACAGCCCCATCTCCTTTCTGAGGTCTTGTGGTCACCCACATGCTTTCCTGCTTCTATCTTGAATGATACTCAGTGAACCCCACAGCTTTGGGGGCTGCTATTTGAAGTACCACACTTGGCAGGCTTGGCTTCCATGGGGAGCTGCAAAGCTTGCAGTTATAGACCTTGGCAACTATTTGCCCCTAAAGAAAAGCATCGTGAAAAATTGAGGGCAGAGGGAAGAAGAGAAAGATCTTTGTGGGTTTTGTGTGTGTGTGTATGTTTATGGACAGCATTTGTACCTGTAAAACCAGAATGACTCCTTCAGGCATTTTTTTCTCCTGGGTGGTTGCAGTCATGGGCTGAAGTTAACTCTTCTGAAGATTGCAATGATGTTTAAGGTTAAGGACTTGCCAGGTAACACCTTGAATGACTCAAGGCTCTGAGGCCAGGCTGTGTCCATTTGAAGGAAGGAAGCATCTTTTTCTGATTCATGCAAAGGCATTTTATGGACTAATGGTCGTCCTAGAAAGTCATCACTAGTACAAGGATCTTTTGGAAAAGTGAGATTGGAGAGGGTTGAGTATGAAAGTGATATATTGGAAAGGTGAATATGGGATGTGGGATCCTAATCATTAGCGTTTGGAGGGGGCCTTGGAGATTTGTTAGATCAAAGCTTTCATTGTGCAAATGAAATGGCCCAGTGAGGTTAAAAGACGGAAGGTCACACAAATTCCATGAAAACCATAAGTACAAGGTTTAAGGAAAATAATTTTAGGACAAATAAAAGAAGTGCTGATTTTCATTGTACTTCTAACAGTTTTATAGAAGAGTCTGTACCTAAAGTGTTGTACATGTTGAAATGTAAATATGGTCAAGAAGATTGTAGGTGAAATTGAAGATGATACATTGCTAGGGCCCTTTTGAGGCCCTAGCAATGCAACGTGTCATCTTCTGAGGGGTGTTCCTTATACTTTGAGATTGGTTTTATAGAGGGGTGTTCCTGATACTTTGAGGAATGTTCCTCATACTTTGCGATTGGTTTTATGGAGGGCAACTGTGTTCACCCACAAAAGTCTCTTGATGCTATTGTTGGTCAGAACCTGGGTGGGAGAATGGGAACTGTTCAGCAGAGCAGGTGAACAGGTGGTCCTGCCATCCCAGTGGCAGCTGCCTCTTCCTTTCTCCAGCCATTCCTGGAGGAATGACCCTGCATCTTAACCACATGCTCCGGTTCCCCAAATCCCTTAGGTCCCACTGCCTGGGGTGGAGGAGTGGGGCACATCTCTGCTGAGAGCCAGCCCGTCAAGCTGTCTGGATCTCATGGTGGCGTATCTTTGTTCCAACTCAATGTGGGCATTTAAGTCTTATTATTGAATTCAGCTACAAGGGAGATAGAGTAGGGTGATTGATACTTAAGAGCATGGGCCTTAAAGTCAGAAAGACAAAGGATCCAAGTCCAGTTACCAATTTCTGTAATTCTGGGGGGCAGACTTACCTACCTGAGCCTCAGTTTCTTCGTCCATAAAATGGATGTCCCAGTACTGCCTCCCTGCCAAGGTTGTGTGAATGAGTCCTCAATAAAAGCTGGTAGTGGCATTATTAATAGTGCTTGATGGCAAAGTTTATGCCCAGTCATGGGTAGGGGAATTGCATCTGCCATCCAGTGGCTGAGGTCAAGTGATGACACCCCAAACTATAGGGTCCTGGCAGCTACAGCAGGCATTTCTGCTTCCCTTTGGGAAATCCCAATTGTTGAGGCACTGGCTGAACCCCAGTTGAGCCCGTGGTGACCCCGCTACCATTTCCTTTATGGTCAGCTTACTCTGCTTTCTTTTGCAATGAATATAGTTTTAAATTTCTTTGTGAGTATTCTCCTATTTGCTGCCTTAGCCTGTCACCCACTATGCTGAGCTCTCCACTCCTCGTGATGCCACTCAGCATCTTTATTTGTGACGTGGGGTACTCTGGGAAACTCTTCACAGGCAACTCAGGGAGCCTGGCCCTCCATCTTATCTCTTAGGAAATCCTCAGGCATCCCAGGGTTTGGCCCCAGAGAAGTGCCGTAGGCCCTGTTTTCCAGAGAGCTCTGTGCCATAACGCGTGGTGAGGGAGTGGCTGCCCAGAGCAGGCGAGGAGGCACTGGGGGTTGCACCCATGTTTTGTTATGATGGGGGCTTCAGAAGTCAGATGTCTGCAGCTACTTGGAGCAAGACTGGGTCTTTCTTAGATTGCAGTTTTAGGATTTAAGGAAGGAGCTGGGCTGCTGCCACATGCTCGTGTTTGTGTGTTTAATTTGTATATTGGTGGATTTTATACCCTGCCTCACTTCACAGAGGGCTTGAGGCCCAAGGGTATAATAGGTGAAACTTTTCCTCTTGAACAGTTTTGACTTTTCCTAACTTCTCCGAGCCTCTGATCTCTAGGAGAGGCTACTCAGCCATCGGTTTAGGGGCTCTCCCCTGCTGAGTAGGGTTTTGGCTTCGTTGGGGCTGTCCAAGGGCTCCAAGTTCCACTTTTAGCTGCACAGCTGACTTCTCTCTTGTCCCCAGATGCTCTCCTGGCCCGTGAGGGCCACAGCATCTCAACTCGTTTAATCTGGTAGCACTGAGGTGGACACTGTTTCTGAATGTTCGTGTGAACCCATAAAGAGAAAATGTTAGAACTAGGCTTTATGCCCATGGAGTGATTCTGCTACAGTTTCTGAGTTCTATTAAATTTTAAAAATATCTTATTGCTTCCACAGAAGAGAAATTTTTAGAATATGGGAAGAGCGAATATAACATTTTGTTCAATATTAAAAGTTAATTTAAGACAGAACCAGAGGCCAAGACAAGTGTCTTCTTTTTTCTTCATTTGGTGATATAATTGACCCTTTGTACCTCTGTACAACTTAATATTCATTCAGCAGAGGCTAATTATGGGATGCGTAGGTGCCACACGGTTAAGGTGAAGATGCAGATTTCTATGTGAACTGCTTAATTCTAACGGTTATAACTTGTCCATAAAATTTGCTATGGATTGTAACAAGTGGAATATTAACTCGCAATATGGGGAGGTCAGGAGTATCTCCCATCTGCTTCCTTTCTGAAGGGATCCTAGCTGAACTGGAAGGGGTGTATGTTGTGCACAGTTAATACATAGTTGACCCTTGAACAACTCAAGGGTTGGGGCCCCCCTGCACAGTTGAAAGTCTGAGTATAACTTTTGACTACCCCAAAATGTAACTACTTACCCTATCATCGGCTAGCGCCTACTGATAACATCAACAGTTGATTAACACATGCTTTATATATGTATTATGTACTGCATTTTTACGCAAAGTAAGCTAGAGAAAAGAAAATGTTATTAAGAAAATCATGACTGCACGCAGTTGCTCGTGCTTGTAAACCCAGTACTTTGGGAGGCCAAGGCGGGCAGGTGGACTGAGCTCAGAAGTTCGAGACCAGCCTGGATAACATGGTGAAACCCTGTCTCTAAAAAATTAATAATAATAAAAATATTAGCTGGACATGGTGGCTCATGCCTGTAGTCCCAGCTACTCAGGAGACTGAGGTGGGAGGATGACTTGAACCCAGGATGCAGAGGTTACATTGAGTCAAGATCATGCCACTGCACTCCAGCCTGGGTGACAGAGCAAGACCCTGTCTCAAAAAAAAGAAAAGGAAAATCATAAAGAAGAGAAAATATATTTACTATTCTTTAAGTGGAAGTGGATCATCATAAAGGACTTCAGACTTGTCTTCACATTGAGTAGGCTGATGAGGAAGAAGAGGGATGGTTTTGATGTCTCAGGGGTGCAAGGTGGAAGAAAATCCACATATAAGTGGACCCACATTGTTTACACTTGTGTTGTTCAAGGATTGACTGTACTTTCCGAACCCAAAATTGGAGCACATGCCGTAACATAAGAGCCCTGTCCTCGATCATTTTATATATGTGTATGGTCAGGCTTACAAAGATAGAACAATGAAATTCCATTTTCTTACACATTTCTACAAATTATCTTGGTCAAAATCTAGAAAATATATAAAACTGAGATCTCCTGGAAAAGCCAGAATTTATCTCTGGGATTGGGATAATTCGCTATTAGGAAGAGGTCTATCTTGTTGGCCTGTGATCTTGACTTTTCCTTCTGGAACTGAGAACTGTGTGAATGGCTCTTGGAACTGCAGGGAACCCAGTAAACAAAACGAGGTTGGCTTTCAATGGCCAGAGAATGAATGTGGAACACCAAATTGCAGTTTGTAGAAACAGAGCCGGGCTCAGACATTTAAATTAAGTGTATATTTCTATTTGCACTTCCATTTTGTTCAGTAGTAGTGTTGGATATGGGAAATCTTGTCTTTGCTTACATTTGAGGGAACTGCAGGCTTCTTTCCCTAAACGGAGGGTCCTGTGGCTTTCCTGCAGTGGAAGCTCACTAGATGATCAGAAAAGGGAGAGATGGTGAAGTAACTTGTCTCTAGTTACCCTCCCATTGTGGAGATTAATTATCTGACCCAATTCTATTTGCCCAGTGAGTTTATGGCTTGCTAAGTGGCTGTTGTAATGATCCATCGACTGTTGCAACAGCATTTTCTAACAATTTTATTTTATAGTTCTGAAGTTTTAGTCCATAAATCTTTTGAACTTGAGGCTTTGAGTTGGAGGAGCCATGTGGTTCTGGGGGAAAAAAAAGTGCCAGATTTATTCTTTATGTCTGTGAGCTGTGCCTTCCCCCCATTCTTTTCTTTCTTTACATGCCCCCCCGCCGCCGATATTTTCAACTTGAAAAAAAAAATCCATACTAAAGTGCTTGTCTTCATATAATGCCACTCATAGAATATTTGTATGAAAAAAGAGTCAGGCGATGCGATGTTCAACCCAAGTGCATGAATTATGATTATAAAGTTTCCATTTAAAAATGAAGGCTCGGCTGGGTGTGGTGGCTCAAGCCTGTAATCCCAGCACTTTAGGAGGCCGAGATGGGCGGATCACGAGGTCAGGAGATCGGGACCATCCTGGCTAACACGGTGAAACCCCGTCTTTACTAAAAAAAAAATACAAAAAACTAGCCGGGTGAGGTGGCGGGCCTCTGTAGTCCCAGCTACTCGGGAGGCTGAGGCAGGAGAATGGCGTAAACCCGGGAGGCAGAGCTTGCAGTGAGCTGAGATCCGGCCACTGCGCTCCAGCCTGGGCGACAGAGTGAGACTCCATCTCAAAAAAAAAAAAGAGAGAGAGAAAAAAAAAGAAGGCTCTTGGAACCCTTATGTGTTGCTGATGGGAATGTAAAATGATGTAGCCACTGTGCAAAGCACTGTGGCAGTTCCTTAAAAAATTAAACATAGATTTACTTTACGGTGGGCAGTTCTACTTCTGGTTATAGACATGAGAGATTTGAAGGCAGGGACTTGAACAGACATGTGTATACCCACATACATTGCAGCATTATTCACAACAGCCAAAGCGTGGAAACAACCCAAATGTCCATTGACACATGAATGGATAAACAAAATGTCATAGACATATAATTAAATAGTATTCAGCCTTAAAAAGGCAGGCAGTTCTGATAGATGCTACAACGTGATGGACCTTGAAGACGTGCTAAGTGAAATCAGCCTGTTACAAAAGGAGATTATGGCTCCTCCTATATGAGGTTCCTAGAGCAGTCAAATCCATACAGCTCCCTACCCCTTGTGACATCACTCAGCACCTTTATTTATTAGTGAGGTCACAAGGGGGTGGGGAGCTCTATGACAAAAAATAAAGAGCTTGTGAGTGGCGATTTTATGTTATGGATATTTTACCACTGTAAAAACATGATAGGCTGGGCATGGTGGCTCATATCTGTAATCCCAGCCCTTTGGGAGGCTGAGGTGGGCAGATCACTTGAGGTCAGGAGTTTGAGACCGGTGTGGCCAACATGCAGAAACCTTGTCTCTACCAAAAAGTACAGAAATTAGCTGGGTGTGGTGGTGCACACCTGTAATCCCAGCTACGCAGGAGGCTGAGGATGAAAATTGCTTGAGCCTGGGAGACAGAGGTTGTAGTGAGTCTAATTGGCACCACTGCACTCCAGCCCGGGCGGCAGAGTGAGATTCTGTCTCAAACAACAGCAGCAGCAACATCAACAGAAAACACAATAAATGTAAGGCTGATGGGAAGTCTTACGTGGGTGGGGTTAATGTCTCTTGTAAGCCAGACAGGTGAGAACTGCCCTCTAGATGTCCTTCAAAAATGTAGTATTGCCCAGGCTGGTCCGTCAGTATTAGCCAGCTAATGTGGTCCTCAGGTCCCAGGCCACTTCCCGGTGATGGGGCTCCATCCCCGTGCTGACCCGCGTTTTCCTTCTAGGTGGGGATTTCAGGCCTAGAAGCTGCTCCCACCTGAAACCTGTGTTCTTGGTTGCTTTATGTGATAATTATTGTGTTCTATTTTACGCCACTCCTCTGCGTTTGGTAACCGTCTGGGATTCTGTTTTGTTAGCCCTCTCTGGGAGACACAATAAAAGAACAGAAAGACCTCATGTAGATGGTGAGGGGCTGGAAGGCTCGGCTGGCTGGGTTTGGAGACACGGTCCCTCCTGTGCAGCAGGAGTTTTCATTTCCTATGGGTGAAGGCTGAGAAAAGACAAGGCTTCGAATAAAATAAAATACATATTTTTCCCCCGCTCTGGAAATGCGCTTGGCTCCAACACAGCAGGTGGCCGAGGAACTCAATCTGTGGAAGGCATCAGTGCTTTCAGTGCAATCAAAGTTAAGTGCAGAAATTTAATTAAACGGCATCAAGGATGGCAGAAACTTTGTAAAGCTGCAATGCATTGTCAAATTCAACAATTATTTCAAGGAACACAATCCACAGATGGTGTCTAATTGATAAATTAAGGTTCTGCTTCTCTAATGGGCTTGTGTTTAAGCCCGTTTCCCACCCATACAATAACCGTCACCTCCAGGATGCCCTCTTTCCCCTCTCCAGCTCGGGCATCGCTGCAAGAAGAAAGCAACGCAACTCCCTAGATGACATTCTGGAAGCCTCGGGTTGGGCCCTGAATGTTTAGTGGGAAAGACCTCCAGCTCCTTTTCCTGTGATCCCAAGCTCCCTTTTGGGATTGAGTGTTGTCCTAAAAACAGAAACAATAGGATTTCTTTGGGCCTGTGTGTCCTTTTCTGCTCTGCTAACCCGGATGTGTTGCTCAGAGATGGCTGGGTTATTTATTTATTCTTTTTTTTTTTTTCTTTTTCCTTTTTAGCATTGCTGGCTTTCTTCCTCCATGACACAGGAATTTTGCCCAAAACAAAAGTCTCAATTTATTTATTCTTTAAAAAAATAAAAACCACACTGAACAGAAACCTGTTTTTCAGATCTTGCTTCCTGTCTGTTAATAGTAGATACCCAGCTAACTTACTTTTATTTCGTAAGAAAATATTTGCTATCTCCAAACATCCAGTCATGTGCAGAGATGTATCCTGTGTTGAGATTTCATTTGAAAGAAAACCTGAAGATCTTGCGTGTTTACCAGAACTTCATTTTGTAGATGACAAAACTGAGGCACAGTGGTTTTTCATATGCCTTGCTTTGGGACTAGTTCTGTGCAACATGGATGTTTCCAAAGCTGGAGGAGAGGCCGTTGAGCACATCTGGGCTACCTACTTTAAATGGTTATTTCATTCATTCGTTTGTTCCACCAACAAATATGCATTAGGTACCTTAGCTTTTCTAAATGCTAAGGGGAAGTTCAGTGGTGAAGGAAGACACTATTCCTGAATGCGTGGAGCTCACGGGAAAGTGTGGGGAGCAGATACTGCATTGATCCTATGAGTAGCTGTATCAGTACAGCTTGGGATGCGTGTTCTGGAGACAGGGTAGAGGGTGACCTGGAAGTGTCTACTGGGAGACATTAGGTGGGTTTCTCTGAGAAATGACTTAGCATCAGGCGGGATGGGAGGAGCCTTCTTGGTAGAGGGGATAGTGGGAGCTTACGGCTTAGTGTACCAGAAGACCCAATAGAAGGCCGTGTGGGGAAGGACATAGTGTGAGAAGGGCTGGCAATGAGCAAACAGAGGATGTTGTCCTGGGAGATGAGCTTCCACGTGTTGTGCACTTACTGGACAGTATTCCTGGTGCTGTTCAGAGCCTTATACAGTCCATCTTGTCTAACCCTTAATTTTATTCCTAGATGTATCTCAGTATCTTCTACAGATTGTGGCACACAGTAGAGTCTCAGTAAATGAATCTTCCCAATGTTGACTATTTTTTTTTGAGACAGAGTCTCACTGTGTCACCCAGGCTGGATGCAGTGGGTGTGATATCGACTCACTGCAACCTCTGCCTCCCTGGGATCAAGGGATCCTCCCACCTCAACCTCCCAAATAGCTGGGACCACTGGTATGTACCGAGCCAGGCTATTTTGTTGTATTTTTAGTAGAGGCAGGGTCTTACCATGTTGCCCAGGCTAGTCTTGAGCTCCTGAGCTCAAGCAGTCCCACCCGTTTAGGCCTCCCAAAGTGCTGGGATTGCAAGCATGAGCCACCATGCCCAGCATTCGCTATTATTATCCCAACTTTTCAGTTGGGGAAGTTGAGGTGGACTGAAGGTAAATCTGCTGGCCCCAGGTCGGAGACCACTGGTTGGGTGGGTTTCTGTGCTGGAGAGTATCTGTCTCCCCCAGCCTGGGCCCTTCTCACGCCTCTTCCCTCCCCTGAAGGGATCACATGTTTGAATGACTTGGAGACTTGGAGACACATTCTGTAATTCATAACTCTGACCTCGTGCTGCTCTTAAATTTCCACCCCGTGAAGGAAAGAAGAAATGAGAGACAACTCCTAACTTTTTATTTTTACACATATAGTAGTTAGAGGTGGAGAGGGCCAAGTTTACAACAGAACCTTTGCAAAAGCAGCAGCCAGGGCGCAGGACCTCACTGGGCACCCTTGGCCTTGGCTTTGCTGCCTACGGGTTGTCCTGGAACAGGAAAGCAAAGGGGAGGAGCAAGGAGGTGGGGACAGCCAAGGGACAGATCATATTTACTTATTTGTTTGTTTATTTCTAACAAGTAACTGTGGGGAATGCCACCGCAGAACCCTTTCTAATTACCTTTTATTTAATTAATTAATTTATTTTTGCGATAGCGTGGGTGGCTTTTGAAATTGCACGTAATTTACGGAGGCGAGGATCCTGTGCCTGGGATACCAGATGATGTGGCTGAATGGCTGTTGGCTGTTTATTTGCTAGTCTGTCGTTACCAACACAGTATTCTTGAGTTCAGAGGCACAACAGTGTTTGATCCCCCTCCTCTCTCCTATCTAAATATATCCAACTAGTCAATCAGACTTGGCAGCCGTCAGGGCTGTGGCTGTCAGATTGAGTTTGCCTTGGCTCCTCTGAACTATTGGCTTGTTTTCCAAGCTCGAAAGTGTATTCAAATAGTGATATCTAAATTAGACTTGCAAACACACACCCAGGTAGGGGCCCTGAAGGGGAAGAATGAGGCAGCATTTTGGTCTGAAAATGACAGTTCCTTCTCCTCCACTATCTGTTGGAGAGCACAGACGAAGCTACGCTGCGGGGAATGGCTTCACGCTTGGTGAACAAGATGCGTGGGTGTGTTTTTCTGAATTGTGATTAAATTTTTTTTTCTTCAAATTTTAAGTTGTATCAGGAGATACAAGTGGAATATTAACTCAGTGGATGGGGGAGGTCTGGAGTGTCTCCCATCTGCTTCCCTTCTGAAGGGATCTCAGCTGAACTGAATGAGGTATATGTTGTGAGCAGTTAATATACAGTTGGTCCTTGTGATATTGTTGTCTTGGCTGAGGACTCAGGAAGAGTCTTGGGCCTTGGAGAGGCCTTTGCTTCCATGGCCTGCCCCATTGGGCCGAACAGTCCCTTTCCTCAAAGCTGCCTCAGGCTTTTCCTGTAGTTTAGGAACAGCAGACCGAGCCCGAGCTCCTGGGCCCCTCCCTGGAGGCTTGTTAAGGGGGATGTGGAAAGAAAATTAGAGCGTCTTAAATCCCTACCTGCAAGGTACGCTTAATGCTCCAGGGAGAAGCATTTTATAAATAAATGTCATGAGTGCTCATCCCCGGAGTTGAAGCTTATCTGCAGGGATGCTTCACTCCAGCAGAGAGGGTTGGAGTTGCCATTGTGTAGGCCTGTGTGTAGTGGTACCATGCCTCCACCAGGTCATCCCTCTTACGGCTGCGTGGCATCCTGGAGGCCTGGGTAGGAGACGGTGGGTGCCGCAAGTTCTCCAGTGATGGGGAGCCACGGGTGGTTTTGTAGGGCGTCTGAGTCTTAGGTGGTTATCAAAAGCAGTTCACAGACATATGTAAGATAAAGACGCTGTCCTCAAGCAGCTAAATGAATGGACTAGAACAGTGGTACCCAAATTGTGGTTTGGGACCCCTGGGCATTCCTGATAACCTTTCAAAGAGTCTGTGATGAAGTTTCTTGAATAATAATTTTAAGACTTTGTGTTTTTCATTCTCATCCATTTATGAATATACAGTGGAATTTTTCGTAGGCTACATGACCTCTGTTAACGTCATAGTTCTGATGGCTAATGGAATATGTGTATTTCTGTGTTTAAAAATGTCTCAATTTTGGCCAGGCGCCGTGGCTCATGCCTGTAATCCCAGCACTTTGGGAGGCTGAGGCGGGCGGATTGCTTGAGGTCAGGAGTTTGAGAGCAGCCTGGCCAAAATGGCAAAACCCCGTCTCTACTAAAAATACAAAAATTAGCTGGTCGTGGTGGTAGGCGCCTGTAATCCCAGCTACTCGAGAGACTGAGGGAGGAGAACCTTTGAACCCAGGAGGCAGAGGTTGTAGTGAGCAGAGATCTCACCACTGTACTCCAGCTTGGGCGACACAGCGAGACTGTGACTCCAGAAAAAAAAAAAAAAAAAAAACCCACAAACCAAAGCCTCAATCTTAATTTCTAATATGTTGACAGATATAACACACATAAATGTCTGGTGGTCCTCACTTTTTAAGAGGGTAAAGGTGTCATGACACCAAAAATTTTCAGAACCACAGAATTAGAATATAGGCAGATGAGTGGCAAGTTGAAGTTAGTTGAAGTTATATGCTAGGTACTAAGTTAGGCAGAGCGCTAGGGGTAGATAACAGGTGCTTATGAGTGTTGTGAGTGAGCTGGAGAGGAGATTGTCAGGGAAGGCTTTCAAGACAAGTGGCTTTCTTATCTGGGTTTTGAAGGATGAATAGAAGTTTACCAGAGAGACAAGGAAGGAAAAAGTATTCTAGAAGGAAGGAACAGCATGCATAAAATACCAGTGTGTCAGCTTTTCCTCCCCAGTCTGTGGGTGGCAGGGGCAGAAATAGGGTCATCCTGGCCTCACCATGGAATTTTTTTCTACCGGGAATTTCCAAAATAGGCTGTGTCTCAGAGTCATTTGGTGAGGTTTATGGAAATACTGGTGAAGCTAGTTCCCAGGTGTGCTTTGCTCCACTGATGGTTGGTAGCACTGTTTACCTCTGGTGGTGGGAATGACAGGGTGCTCTTTGTACCATTTTTGGTTCTTTTGTTGAGAGTGACATCACAGTTGTCCTGCAGCAAGCCAGGGTTATGCCACCCGGTCAGCTATGTCAGAACGGCAGCAGGTGTCACTGGACACATGCCATTCCTTCTTTACACCATCAATCAACCTACAGTGGGGAAAGGGGCGAGAACACAGCCTAATGAGAGGGGCAGCCAGTTGTAGTTCAGGGGACCTTGGGTTCTAAGCAACATGATGTTGGGAAGGGTCTTGAGTCTCTGAGCCTATTCGTCCTCCTAGGAATAAAGCAGGTTGGGCAGACCTTATTTAATAGGAATGCCTAAATCTGCCAGGGAAAGGGACCCTCCTGTTGATGAATAATTCATTCTGGTTTTGTTCCTAGAAAGTATTCCATGGGGCACACACTTTCTCAGCTGCTCTTGGTTTTGCAAAGGAAGATACTGACATGTTCAGATTAAGAATTCATAAAGCTTCTGAACCACTAAGGAAGGGAAAAGAGGGGCCCAGGGCCCACCTGTGTGCCAGGTGCTGATCTGAGGGTTTTTGTGAGTCATCTCATTTAATGGTCACACTGTTCCTGAGTAAAAGCTGTCATCCCATTTTACAGATGAAGAAACAGAGGCACAGAGAGGTTACCTTAAGTTGCACAAGGTCACACAGAATCCTGGTGTTCAGGCCTCATGCCTTCTGTTCTTAACTCCATATCCTGTGTCCCTGGGAAAGGAAGGGAGCCATAGTTTGGAGTGGTTTCCAGGAGCAAAGAGCCAGAGTAACCTCCGCTCTTCATTTCTTAACAAGAATAGAAGACAGAATAAAGGGCACAGGAATAAAAGATTGTTAATCAGACTGGCAAATCAATAGACTAATTAAAAATCAAACACCTTAAAACACTGTCGCTGGGTTAATTGTAAACCAACATTGAAACGTTAAAACTTGCCTAGCCCATGAGTTTGAATGATTAACTGAGTGAGTTAATTTCAAGCCATTGGTTTGGGTAGCCGTGAAAGCTGAGGTTAGTGAAGGGGAATCTGTGTGTTCTTTCCTGCCCAGGCCTGCCTTGGTGCCTAAGGTCTTGTGATTGTTGCTGCTGTTGCGTTTTTAATCAAAGTATCTTAAACATTTAGGCAGAACCTCACAAATGCAGCTAGATTGTGGAAAAGGACAGTGTGAATCAGCAAAGAGTAGGATTACATGTATCTTTCCAAATAGGAGAAATGCCATTCTGTTTTGCAATATCACAGAGTCCCGGTAGCAAGAAAGGGTCCTTTGGAAAGGCCTTTTGCCTTCCAGTGTTTGACCCAAGGCTGCTGTCCCATCTGAGGCCTCTGTGGCTCTCTCATGTTCTTTTCTGCCCAGAGACCAGGTCCGGGGGTGTTATCGGGAGTTAGTCCTAAGACTGGAATGAGACTCCTAGGATATTCAGTGATGGCCAGTTGACCACAAGATGTTTCTGTGAGGTTTTACGTTGAGATCCTGCTACATCTGCTTTGATGACTAGATAACATTCCTCAGCACCAGGTGATGGATTTAACCTCTGTGAACTGTGTTTCTAACCTGACTGGGCCCAGGGATCATGCTGGAAAAGTTACAGACCCTTTACCCAGAGAGTTGCACTACAACACAGCCACACACAGCTTTGTACTGAGGGTCAGGATGCACAGATCCCTGGTGCTCAGACATGAATGGCCTCATTAGAGTGAAGAAACCCTGTGTTGAAGTCACCAAACAGCTGGACTTTAAATGATAATGTTAATATTTCACTGTGACTTATATAGCATTTTATTTTTTCCAGAGTTCCTTACAAGACAATCTGATTTGATCTGCAGGAGAATCCTGTAAGGTCAATTATATAGTCACTATTTTATATATGACGCATGCAGTAGGCTCAGTATCTTCCCTGAGTGTTGCTGTTTTCTTGTTAATTTGCTAAATGGGCTTTTAAAAAGGAGATAAATGTAAATTTCAGCCCCGTAAAATAGACACATCTCAAATGCTCGTGACTCAAATTAATTAATTAAAAAACAGCATAAAACACTACTCCAGCCACAAAACACGGCAAGGATGTAATGTTTATTCCATTCAGCCAGTTGATGGGGTAAAATTACGAGATTGGTCTGTGATAAAAGCATTTTTAACTCCAACTTGGACATTTACAGAAAGGAGAGACTTGGGCAGTTTGTTTATTTAGAACATTGATTACTGCTTCTGCCATGTTCCTCCAATCACAAACACTTGGGAAAATTTTGGAAAACTGCAAGAACTAAGTAAAAATCCCCTCAACCCCACTATTTACCATTCAGAGATAACTGCTATGAACATTTCGGTACATTTTTTTCTATCCTTTTTCATGGCAAAAAAAAAAAAGGCAAAAAATTATATAGAGACACAGGTACACACACACACAAATCATTGGCTAACCTGCTTTTATAACTTTATCATATTTTCCTCATTCACTGTTTTTATGGTGTGGTTTTTATTGTCTATGTGGTATTGTGACTTATGATTATACTGTATTTGACCAAAGCCTGTTATTGAATAGTTAGCTGGTTAGTGATTTATTATTATTATTTTAAGTAACATTGTGGAATATCCTTGTACATAACTCCTTAGCAACACCTCTGATCACTTCCTTAATATGTATACCTAGAAGTGGAATTTTGGGGTTAAAGGCTATGGATATTTTGAAGGAGATTTTACATATAAATATATATTTAAAAATATATAAAAGTATATATATGAGATCTAACCTCCTTTACAATATCAAAAAATTTATAATATGTATACTTATATAAAATCTCTTAAAAAATTTTTTTATCTTACATTGGCACCCCCCCATAAGGAGAATGGTACTATTTTCTAACCTCACCAAAAGTTTGAGAGATTAACTTAATTTTTAAAAAATTACTGTTTTTGTAAAAATGATGTGTTTTTGGTAAACATGTTTGGTTGTGCTGAAGGGGAAGGCTTAATTATTAAAAGATTGGGGTTTCTTGGATCAACTTGGACTAAATTTCTTATTTTAAATAGCCCTCTTCAGTGTAGTTTGGCAAAGCTCTCTCTTTCGGGTTTATTTGTTTACTTACCTACTTATCTTCAACACACTGACCTACCCACCTGTGTATCTTATTTGGTTAACATTTATCCAAGTTGGAAGATGGAAATAGTTTTCCTCTGAATCAGAACTTTCAGTGTAACTGTTCCAAGAAACCACCACCGCAGATGTGGGAAGAGGGGAGAGAATGAGGAAGATTCCTGCTGTCTTTTTACTGCTTGGGTTTACAAATGTGGCAAATTTGGAAAATGTCAAAAAGTAGGAAAAATAAAATGAAACCTGAGATCCCACCACACAAAAATATTCATGGTCAACATACTGATATATTTTCTTTTTTTGGAGGAAAAAAGTTACAGATGAACAGAAATATGAAAATAAGCTGTGCCTATTTTGTGTTTCTTTTATTATACAATTTATTATCAATGAATACTTTCTGCTGTAAAAAATATAAATGATACAGAAACCAACAGTAGTGTTCCCCTTTCTAGAAGAAACTGTAAAAGGGTATACTGTTCATTGCCCCTATTCACGCACTCCTACCACTGCGAACCTGTTTCTTCAAAGGAGACGTCCAGCTCCAGTTGAAAATGTAGTTTTCTCACCTGACAATGTGGTGTTTCTGAATGTGATTTGAAATCCACCACCCCAATGAGAATGAGGACAGCTTTTTTTTTTTTTTCCTACTGAGAGGCATCGATTGTATTGATTAATTGATTGCAAAAGTAAATTCAGAATTATGAAAGTAAAGGGCATCTGGATTTAAAATTACCAAATATGGCCGGGTGCAGTGGCTCATGCCTATAATCCCAGCACTTTGCGAAACCAAGGCGAGCGGATCACCTTAGGTCAGGAGTTCAAGACCAGCCTGGCCAACATAGTGGTAGAGACATATCTATCTCTACCAAAAAATACAAAAATTAGCTGGGCATGGTGGTGTGTGTCTGTAGTCCCAGTCACTTGGGAGGCTGATGCACGCTTGAACCCAGGAGACGGAGGTTGCAGTGAGCTGAGATTGTGCCACTGCACTCCAGCCTGGGTGACACGAAACTCTGTCTAAAAAAAAAAAAAAAAAAAAAATCACCAAATATTAGGTGTGTTAAAATCCTGGGAGATAAAATTTCACCCTCTCATTTTACAGATAAGAAAACTGAGGCCCAACAAACATTAGTAATTGCCTCACCCCAGGTCAATCAGCCAGTTAGGAACAAAACATTTCAGGTTCTAGTTTGTGTCCTTTTTTCTTTTTAAATGAAGATATTGATCTATTTTTAAAAAACAAGAACAAAGGCCATGTGTTAGTCTAGTTTCAGTTGCGGAGAGCTGAATCCACTCCCATCTGGTTTAAGCAGAAAGGAATTTGTTTTGAGGGCATTAAAATGCTTTCAGAAATCATCAGGAGATATACAGAAATCTCTAGGTTGTGCTTTTGGGAACAGCCCTCAGAGTCATGCAGCAGATCTGGGTCTTCAAATAGCTGCTGTCTCTTCTGTCATCTGGAAGACCCCACCAAATTTGGAGGATGAAGCTACAGCTGCCAGGTTCAGAACCACGGCCACACTGTCCCCATCTGAAGGCCTCCATGGCTGCCACTGTCCTGCTGTGATCTCTAGCAAAATAGGTTCTCCATGACTAGTCAGTAGAGACACAGGATATTGCTGCAGAATAACTAAACACCACCCTGGCCATGTTGCCAGGAGACGAAGTTAAAGTACAGAATATACTACTTTCCCCTTCATACCTAGCTGCAAGGGAACCTAGAATATGAATCCTTAATTTCCCTGATCCTGCATAACAGAAAGGTTTATGGGGAGGAGGTTGGACTGGATGATGGGGACCAATTTACCATGTCTACTCAGTAAACAGATCAAATGCTAAGAAATAGACTTGAGTTCTGTGTTATGGCCATGTAAGGTAGACTGGCAGAGAAGCAAAAACAAAAACAAAAAAGCAGCCAGACAACTAGAGAATTGTCTAGAATTTAAGACAGACAAAGATGGAAGCTATATGCAGAAACATAGTGTCAATAGGGTGGCAGCACTACATTGTGTTTTTTTAGGACACATCATTTGAAGTCATGTTGCATTTTTGCAACCCTAGGCATAAGTGGTATGTGGTAGTTTAATGTGACTGAAATTCAATTCAAATCCAGTTCCAACTTGAGTATTGACGTTTCCCTATCTAGCCCTTGAACTTGTATCCTGAAATTTGTCCCTAAAACTTTAACTTCCTCAATAATTTTTTTCCTGTCCTTTTCCTGGTTTTATTTACCTCATACTATTGAGGAACCTACAATTTCCCTCAAAATCCAAAATTTAAAAAGATGCTTGGCAGGAACAGTGGCTCACGCCTGTAATCCCAGCACTTTGGGAGGCTGAGGCAGGTGGATCACCTGAGGTCAGGAGTTCGAGACCAGCTTGGCCAACATACTGAAATCCTATCTCTACTAATGATACAAAAAATTAGCTGGGCATGGGGGCGAGCACCTGTAATCCCAGCTATTCCAGAGGCTGAGGCAGGAGAATCTCTTGAACCCAGGAGGCAGAGGTTGCAGTAAGCTGAGATTATGCCACTGCACTCCAGCCTGGGCAGCACAGTGAGACTTCATCTCAAAAATAAATAAATAAATAAATAAATAAATAAATAAATAAATAAATAAATACTTATCTTTGATCTAGCCAGGAAACCACTTAGCATTTATTCCATGTACAATTGACATTTGGGATGTGCTTTAGGCAAGATGGCAGCCAGAGCACTAGTCTTCCCTGCTATGGGAATAATCATCTTGGTTTCTATCTCTTCAGCATCTCTAGTGAGACTTCAGGACACCCCTGAACATTCCCCATACAGATCGAACATCATTATTTGCTCTTCCTGGTCATTGCCAGCTTGTTGGTGTGGCAGCTGAGTGCCTAGTGTTCACACAGCTCTGAGTTTAGATTTGCCTGGGTTAATGTAGCATCTTTACTAAATGGTGAGGCTTATCCACAAACATCCAGCATGACTAAATTGAAAATCAGACTTATGGGAGAAGAAGGAAGAGAGCACTAGATAGAGGGTCAGAAATGGAGCAGAGATGGCACAAAGTGTAGTGATCAGCAAATTTAAGCCTCTGACAAGTGGTGGTCAGCAGCTTCCCAGGCCTCTAGCTAGTCAAGTAGGTCAGCCGCACTTCCCATGTGGCTGTTTGTAAAACATTCTGCTTTGTGGTGTAGAGCCAGGAGCCGAGGAGAGGAAACTCAAGAGGCAAAGATGCAGTTCTATCTTCAGAGGCATTTACTTTCCTATTCAGGTGGGTGAAGCCTTGCCCAGAAACAATTTCTGAGCAAGTAGAAATGGTGATGGAATACGGCGGATTGTATGCCAGGTAGCATGGAAGCCATGGGCTCACGGGGTGGGGAGTGGGGCTGTGAAGCCAGCCAGAGCTTCTTGGAATAGTTGAGGAGGAGGAAGAGAGGATGACAATATAACATTATCACATTCTCCTACTTAAGAATTCAGTAACGACTTCAGGCAGTGGATTTAAGACCTGCCCAGCAAGAATGGAGGCACAGAGGCCACTCTGAGTGAACTTATTTGGAAGACTCTGACATACAACTGCTTCGGGGAATGGGGAGTGGTGTTGAGTGTGAATAGGAGATAAATTTAGAGATGAAGGATGACGAGACTCCCTCGCCCCCATCCTTCTCCTTTCATGCATCTGGCCCTTACAGCTAGATGCCTGTTCCTGTAGCCAAGGCACCCCAGGCTGCATTAGCTGATGCTCACTCTGACCGCCCAGGAACAGCGGGCTGAGTCAGCCTGTCCCGCCTTTGAACTTGTGTGCAGCTGCTTGCTTTAATTAGATGATATGTGGGTTTCCTTATCTTCCTGAGAGAAGATTTCTTGCTTTAGGTGATCAGCTATTGACGCCAGCATAAGATTAGAGTTCCTTCTCTCCAGTTTCCCCTCAGGCCCTGTTACAAGATGTCTGAGATAGGAAAATCACATGTTTGAACAAGCGATGGGTGAGTTGCTTGGCAGGTCATCAAGACTGATAACCTCCAGTGCCCTTTCAGGTTGACAAAGCACATTCACGTAGAATCTGATTTGATCCCTGGAGAAAAGGAATACAGTCCTTTGGAAATATTGTCCCATTTCATAGATGAGGAAACTAAGGCTCAAAGGGATGAAATCTTTCTCAGGGCCAAGTAGCCAGCAGGCAGAGCGGGTCTGGGAACCCCATCCAGGTCTGGATCCAATTTATTGCCCTCTCCTTCAGTGCAAGCTGGTGTCCACTTGGACTTGGTTTTCGTTGCTCAAATCCCTTCTCTCCTAGGCAGGGAGTCCCTGAAAGGCACACAGTCAAATGGGCCAAGCACGGCAGGTGACTTCTCCTGACCCCGTGTTCTGGAGTTGGAGAAACTTCTGCTAGATTGACTGGAGATCTGGGTTTTCGGTTGTGATTTTTCCGTTCTCCTAAAGTTAGACAGCAGAAATAAAAGTTCTGAGGCCCACTGTTGTCTTCCTCACCCCTTTGAAGAGTTTTCTGCTTATGAGCAGCTGATTGGCTCAACCTTAGCCTTTCAGAAATAGCATCTTCCTCTTTTGGGAAAATGTGGCATCTCAGTTGCTTTCTGGAATTGAGAATTTCTGCCCTTTGCCTTTGGGCAACGTTTGCTGCCAAGACCTGCATGTCAATAAGATCCCACCTTCCCCTGGGTTCCTCCCACCCCCGACCCAGGAAAGGGGAAGAACATGGTCATTCTGGGTGTCACATTGACCCACAAGTGCCTTCCCCCGCCCCGCCCCGAGATGGAGTCTTGCTCTGTCGCCCAGGCTGGAGTGCAGTGGCGCGATCTCGGCTCACTGCAAGCTCTGCCTCCCGGGTTCACGCCATTCTCCTGCCTCTGCCTCCCAAGTAGCTGGGACTACAGGCGCCTGTCACCACGCCCAGCTAATTTTTTGTATTTTTAGTAGAGATGGAGTTTCACCGTGTTAGCCAGGATGGTCTCGATCTCCTGACCTCATGATCCACCCGCCTTAGCCTCCCAAAGTGCTGGGACCACAGGCTTGAGGCCACCACACCCAACCCTCAAGTGCCTTTTTTAAGGTACTTGGGGTAGTCAGTTCAGAAGGAAGGAATGAGCCAAGCCTGACTTCCCTCAGGTAATCTGAGTCTGCTAATCTTTAACTCCGACTTTAATCAGGGCATCCCCTTCTTTCCTTAGATAACCTTCTGCCCTGTTACATCACCTCATGTGTTGTGTCATTGTGGCTGGCTCCACAGTTGGAATTCTGTGTCGGAGAAAGGACAGGGAATCTGGGGCCGTGCCCGGGTGAGCAGGGATTCTCCACAGTTCAGTCCGGCAAGTGTTTTTGGAAGGGAGGCCTCCTGTGCTCAGAGCTTCATGCCCGTTCACCTTGGCAGTGACCTGCCCTATGGAAGTCATCATCTTTATGACAAGGACTTCAAATATGTTTGACTATAAATATATTTCCCTGGATTCGGCAAATGGCAGAATTTGGAAAGACATGCATTCATTTGTTCCCCGTTGTTCTTCATTACTAAAAAAAAAAAAAAAAAATTGCTAATTTGTTTTGATGAGTAGTAGACAAGAAGGAGGATAGAACTAGATAGGACCTCTCATCTACTCACTCCATCCCTCTTCAGAAGTGAAGGCATTATGGGCATTCCTTTTTTTTTTTTTTTGAGACGGAGTTTTGCTGTCATGTCCCAGGCTGGAGTGCAATGGCACGTGCAATCTTGGCTCACTGTAGCTTCCGCCTCCCGGATTCAAACAATTCTCCTGCCTCAGCCTCCTGAGTAGCTGGGATTATAGGCATGTACCTCCACACCCAGCTAAATTTTGTATTTTTAGTAGAGGCGGAGTTTCACCATGTTGGCCAGGCTGGTCTCGAACTTCTGATCTTGTGATCTGCCCGCCTTGGCCTCCCAGAGTGCTGGGATTACAGATGTTAGCCACTGTGCCCAGCCAATTTTTGTATTTTTAGTAGAGACAGGGTTTCTCCATATCAGCCAGGCTGGTCTCGAACTCCTGGCCTCAAGTGATCCGCCTGCCTCAGCCTCCTAAAGTGCTAGGATTACAGGAATGAGCCACCATGCCTAGCCCATTTCTTGTTTATTTTCTTAATTTCTTAGTTTGCCCACGTTTAGGGGTGTTGGCATCCCAGGCTTTGAGTGTGGTCCACTGGAGAGAAGGTTCCAGTGTGAATCAGCCACCCATGAGGAAGGCCTTGCCCCAAACTGAATCCCCCTGTATGACTCTGCACCAGATGTGTAATGACTGGGACAGTAAATGAGTGGAAGCTGCATTCTTCTCACAGCGACATGGGCCCAAAATGCTACCTGTGCTAGGTGGCTGAGTTTATGTTATATGTGAGCCGTCAGCCTGCGCCTGGGGTCTGCAGTCCTCTGATGGGGTTCAGTCACCTACCTGGGTCCATCTCCTTTTTGCTCTTTTGCGTGTGTTCTGCAGACCCATCGGAAGTTGTTATTTCACTGTCCCTCCCCTCATCAAACTCACCCACCCCCGGACCCTTCAGGAACAAAACCCTGACATCCTCCCTCATGCATTTGTTTTGATTTTGTGAGGCCCTGCTCTCAGCTCACCCCACTTCTCTTGGCTGCCGAATCTCCGTGTTTTGAGAAAAACCTAAAAAAAAAAAAAAAAAAGCACCACCTGTCTCTACTACTCGATCTGCTTTCCGCAAACCCTTGTCTGAGTCAGGGTTGAATTTTCCCTCCCACCCACCCTGGGCTGGGGGAGATGTGGTCTCTCACTGGTACTTTATGGAAGGGTGTCTTTATTCAATTTGACTGTTGCTATTATGTGGCAAAGCCTTCAATAAAAGTCGTGATTTATGAGACGTATGTGGCCGCAGTTGTTTTTTCGTTTTCTTCTTCTTCTTTTTTTTTTTCTGCTTTGTCATCTATCAGGGAGAGAAAAGCCAGGCCTGATACTTTCTTGGCATATCCTGTGTTCAGTTAAGAATGTCAGCTGTCGGCCATCAGGAAGTTACTTTTCGGATTGGCTTCTCCTCCCTTTTACCTCTCACCACAGTCCCCTCTTGAAACAGGCAGAGGCCCCCACTGTCCTGCAGGCTGGTGATAGGGGCCTGCTGGACACTGTGGGGAGAGAAGTGGGGCCCCTGGAGTGGCCCCTCGCCCTCTTAACCCTCCTCAGTGGCTACGCGTTCAGCACCCGGTCAGCTCTTGATTGTTTAATAGGAAGAGGCAGGCAGGGCTCTTCCAGGGGTTTCCAGAGTTTTCTTTGTTCTCGAATACGGTGACTCCCCACCCCTCCCAACTTCTTTTTGTTTTTTGGTCTGGCCACTTTACAAATCCTTTCTTTTCTTTCTTTCTTTATTTTTTTTTTTCCTTTTCCTTTTTCTTTTCTGCAAAGTATGTGCATGTTAGATAAAGGCTCTTGAATAGAAAGCCTAGCATATTGGGTATCGGCTGCTGAAAATAGGCTAATTGGAGATAGAAGCAAGTTGTCACAGAGGTGCCCGTGCTAGGGGGTGGGAGGAGGATGAACCCCAGCCAATGCCAGGATGACTTTTTCCACCTCTCCCCGCTTCCCGCTCTTATTATTAGCTGTTTGCTGAAACGCACCCTCGTCTTTGTGGAGCCAACTACAATAGCATTAACCACGTTGTGCCCTGCATCTTAAGCACCTGGTTAAGGCCCCGTTCCACGTCTGGAATCGGTCCATGCTGAGCCCCCAGAGTGTGCATAAATCAAGTCTTTAACCCACAGCGGGCGGCCTGGGCGGGACTGTGGAAGGCAGGCCTGCTGAACTTGAACAGAGCGTGTGCCCCTGGGTTTCTAAGCGGCGGCTTCTGAGGCAGAGCCACCCAGACTTTCATTTTGGTTAGGAGCGGTGCTTGTCAGCAAGTTAGAAACTTGGAAGGCCCCCATCGTTCTGGCTTCCTAACAGGAAGAGTGAAGCAGGGACAAGCTGGGGGGCCTATAAGCGCCCACTGGGATTTATTCAAAGTGAGGTCTTGACACATTCCTTGGTGAAATGTGCTGGCCTAAAGGGTTAGCCCTTCAGCCCCCCACCCCCAAACAACCAAGTGGACGTGGGTTTGCCTTCTAGATACGAACAGTCTAGGAGGGCAGGGGGATTCTGTTTTTGTGAGCACCTGAGTGCTCCGAATTTGGACATCTGTTACTCCTCCAGCACCAAGGCCAAAGTAGTTGGCTCATCCTATACCTGACACCACCAGGTGGTCCCTTCTCTCGCTTCTGTGTGTGCTGATGTCCCTTTTACCCATGGAGATCTTGGCATCGAGTTATCCTTCTGGCTTTCTCTCTGGTGGTCGTTTGTGCTCCCCCATCCAGTTTCTCAGGGGGTCCACAGCAGTCCTGACCTAGAATTCTGGCTCCCACCGACCCCCATCTTACACATACCCCCAGCTCCCACACCAGTGGCTCTTCCTTGACCTGACCTCCCTTTCTTTTGCCTGGAAAACCCCACCCATTTACTTTTCAATTTTTATTTTGAGATTGGGTCTCACTCTGTTGCCCAGGCTGGAGGGCAGTGGCATTATCATGGCTCACTGCAGCCTCAACCTCCTGAACTCAAACGATCCTCCCACCTCAGCCTCCCAAGTAGCTGGGACCAAGCAGGTTTATAAAACAGGATCTGTGGCCAGAGAGAGGAATGCTTCATTTCCCAGCAAGGACACCACACCTGGCTGATTTTTGAACTTTTTTTAGAGATGGGGTTTCACCATGTTGCCCAGGCTGGTCTTGAACTCCTGGATTCAAGTGATGCCTATCTTGGCCTCACGGAGTGCTGGGATTACAGGCATGAGCTACCGTGCCTGGCCAAACCCACCCATTTTTAAATAGGCCATCTCAAATATCTCCCCTTCCTTGAAGCCCCTTCTGCTTTCTTCCCTCTGCAAGGCAGTGACCCTTCCTCCTCCCAGCCCTATGACCTCTGCTGGTTCTTTTAGGACCTGTTACCTTATTGTTCCCCCAGTCCTTCTTGTTCCTGTCCTGTATGCCCCAGTAGCAAGTTACATATTGAGGGCAAGATTGTCGGTGTCACTGCTGTCCCATAGAACTTTCCGTGATAAAGGAAATGCTCATCCTAATGCACGTGGGCATGGGGCACTTGAAATGTGGCTAGGGTGACCATGAACTGAATTGCTAATGGCACTTCATTTTAATGAATTTACAATTTAACTTCAGTAGCCATGTGTGGCTGGTGCTATTCTGTGTGCATCTTGCTTATCTTTGTATTTTCAGAGGCCCTGGCACTGTGCTCTGCTCACAAGAAAAGACTCGAGAAATCACTTAGGTATAGAGTCATGTGAGCTTGTGCATTCTTTGCCTATTTTCCACACAATTTGATTTTTAAGTTAAATTCAATAGACTATATTCTTGAGCACCACCAGTGCTTTGGGGGATGCAAAGATGAAAAGACATGGTCTCTGCCTTCAAGGAACTTAAACCTAATGGGTAAATACTTAGTGATAATAGGAAGCAGAATGAAATGAAATGCCACTGTTCAGGAATAGTTTACATCCTGTACAGGTGTAGGGAAAAGAGTAGTGTATGTGACTGAGGGGTGTTGGGGAGATGCTTTAGGATGGTCATTCATTCATCCAGCAAATATTTATTGCATGTCACTGAATGGCCCAGGTACTGGGAATACATCTGTGGACAAAACAGACAAAATTCCTGACCAGAAAGCTTACTTTCTGGTAGGAGGGGGACAGATGAGAAGTAAAACAAGCAAATTATAGAATGTGCTAGAAGATGAGAGGCCGGGAGAAGGTCTAGGGAGTGCTGAGGTGTGGGTGGAATTGAAGTTTTCAATAGGGTAGTCAAGGAAAGCCTAGTGGAGACGGTGACATTTGAGCACAGACATTTGGACCAAGACTTGAGGGTCTGAGAATCATGATAGGAGGTAAAGACAGGTGGGAGGATATTCCTGGGTGAGGGAACCGTTTGAATGAAGGTCTAGGGTGTGGAAGTGTGAGCAATGGTCAGAGACATGTGGCTGGAGCATAGAGGGTGGACAGAACAGGAAGATGAAGCTTCAATGTTAGTTGGGAAACTGGTAACAAAGGGCTAGAAAACCCTGCTGGCAGTTTTTGATGTCTCTGCAGATATCCTGCCTCCCTGATGAAAATACTATGCCCTCCACCATGAGGACAGTGGTCCCAGTTATTACTTCTATTCTTCCCATAGGGATTCATTCCAAGTAGCTGCTCAGAAATTGTTTTTATTAAAGGACAGTTAAAACTAAGCCAAATTTCTTATGATGAGATTTTGAGAAAGCAAAAGTCTCGTAAGATCAGGTCTCTCCTTTGGGTAATTGTACCATTGGATCTTATTCTATTTCTAGGCGTCTCTTTGTGTAGACTGAGTACTCTCCTATGTCCCAGGTGGCTCAGTCCCTGTGTTTGAACATGTTCATTTGCCCTGGATTCACTTTGGGACACAGAGAAGGTTTGGGGAAGAAAGGGCCTGTGAACAGCAGGAACAGGGTGGAGGACCAAGCAGGTTTATAAAACAGGATCTGTGGCCAGAGAAAGGAATGCTTCATTTCCCAGCAAGGACAGAGACCCAGAGACTTAATGGCTGGACAGGAAATGAGTTGTCCTGAGCCACAGATGCCACTTGGAGAACAACTATACAAGATTATCATAGTTTTAGATGTGCCCTGAGTTTTAAGAATTCAGATTTTGCCTAGGAAGAGGAAGAGGGCCTTTGGCAAGGGCAAGAAAGGCCTCTTAAAAATACATAGCCCATCAGCCTGTTTTAAGGTGGCTGTCTGGAACTACTGACATTTACAATGATAATAGATATAAAAACCATTTCTAGGCTGGGTGCAGTGGCTCATGCCTCTAATCCCAGCATTTTTGGAGGCCGAGGTGGGTAGATCACCTGAGGTCAGGAGTTCGAGACCAGCCTGGCCAATGTGGTGAAACCCTGTCTCTACTAAAAATACAAAAAAGAATTAGCGAGGCGTGGCAGTGCGTGCCTGTCATCCCAGCTACTTGGGAGGCTGAGGCAGGAGAATCGCTTGAACCCAGGAGGCGGAGGTTGCAGTGAGCCGAGATTGCGTCACTGCACTCCAGCTTGGGCAACAGAGCAAGACTCCGTCTAAAAAAATAAAATAATAAAATAGGAATCATTTCTACCCAGAAAAAACTGACATTTTAGACTCCTACCTTTCTAAAGGCAGAGTTGACCATGACAAGCATATGGTGGTGTGTCTTGGGGGTGGTTATCATATTTATGGATAAATCTTTCAATGCCAGCTGCCATCAGCAGTGAGGTTTACCCCCAATGAATACTTACAACTAACCAGAGACTGCCAAGTCACTCCACGGCTTGGTGCACCTGTGGGCCAGTCTGGGAGAGTTGCTCACATGGCAGCTCAGAGTTTGCTGATAGCTGCACGTAGACTGCTGGCCCAGCAAGCACCCAGATCCATCATGGGAAGTGTGTGGCTGAGATCTGGATCCAGTGAAACTGAAAACTGACTCTTCATCCTACTAAACATGTTTGTGATATTGAACACCGTTGACCCTTCCTTTCTCTTTGAAATGGTCTAACTTCTGTGTTATACTTATTGTTGCTGTGGAACAAATTACCTTCAAATTTAGCAGCTTTGGGTAACCATTTTATTATGCTCTTGGAGTCTCAGGTCAGAAATTTGGATGGGACATAGCAGGGACAGCTGGTTTCTTTTTCACCCTGTGTAGGACCTCAGGTGGGAAGACTTGAAATCAAGGGGAGACATGATAGCACGGGGCTGGAATTATCTGAAGTCTTGTTCACTCATATGTCTGGCTCCTGAACTGGGATGATTCAAAGAATGGAGCTCCTACATGTGGTCTGTCTATGTGGCTGGGCTTCCTTACAATATGGTGGCTTCAGAGGAGTGAGACCTCTTGCTTGGTCGCTCAGGGTTCCGAGTGTAAGTATTCAGTGAACAAGCTGGAAGCTGCAGCACCTTTTTATGACTCAGCATTGAAATTCATGTTCATCTCTTCTGCTGTCCTCTGTTGGTTGAAGTAGTCAGAAGCTCCCTCAGACTCAAGGGGAGGGACAGAGACCAAGGAACGATGTGCCACAATTGGCAAAGCAGTTTTTCTTGCTCCTCCCCTAGTTCAGTGGGTAGTGCTTTGGGTTTCCAAAAGATGCTGGCTTACTCCTGAAACTGTTCTTGTCCTTGCTTTTACTCTACCCCATCATCTCATCCACTCCCATGATTTCAGTGGTCACTAGACGTCGGTGAATTTAGTCTGATCTTTCTCTTGAGTTCCAGAGCAGATACACAGATTGTCCTATAGACACTGAAAATTCAACATACTCCAAGTGAACACATTTATCTGTCCTCTGCAAGCCTGCTGCTTCTGCATCCCCTATCTCAATTGGTGACACCACCATCAGCCACCCAGTAAACTCAAGACCCCTCCCTCTCCCTCCTTTCTGCCTTTGGCCATTTACCCAATCCTGATAATTTTGTCTCCTACACTCTTTTAAATCTTTTCCCTCTTTGTTATGCAAATGATTCTTGCTTTAGTTCAGGGTCCCTTCATCTTAAACTATTATGATAAGCTCCTAACTGTCCTTATAGGCTCTATTTTCAACCTCTCAGATCCATCCTCTACAGAATAACCTATCTAAAACCCAAAGCTGGTCATGTTATTCCCCAGCTTAAAATGGTTACCCTTTGTCTACAGGATGAAGTCCAATCTTCTTTGTTGTGGTCTGCAAGACTCCTTGTGATATAACCCCTTTTCGTGTCTCCATCCTCATCTCCCCTCAGACCCTCGTTTTCACTTGATTTCTAGCAATCCAAAAGTTTAGTGCCTGAAACAAACAATGATATTCTATGCTGCTATGATTCTGTCTGCCCTTCTCTCTTGTCTTCCTGAAAAGCTCCTGCTCATTCGAGACCAGCCTGGCCAACATGGTGAAACCCCGTCTCTACTAAAAATACAAAAAATCAGTCAGGCCTGGTGGCACACACCTGTAATCCCAGCTACTCGGGAGGCTGAGGCAGGACAATCACTTGAACCCAGGAGTTGGAGGCTGCAGTGAGCTGAGATAGTGTCATTGCACCCCACCCTGGGCAACAAGAGCAGAACTCTGTCTCAAAAAACAAAAAACAAACAAACAGAAAACTCCTGCTGCTCATCATTTCAAACCCTAGCCAAGCATCTCCTCTTTCAAACCTGCCCTGACTCTGCTGACAGAGTTCATCATATTTCCCTGACTGGCCTGACTTCTGTGTTATAGTTATTGTTGCTGTGGAACAAATTACCCTCAAATTTAGCCGCTTCGGGTAACCATTTTATTATGCCTGTCTCTTTTGCACACCCATGCCGTGGTATGTGTTAGGCCTCTGGGAGATCTTCAAGGCACAGAACAAAATCATGCAGTTTGGGATCCCAGTACCTGTTAGGTGCTCATTAATGGTTGATGTCGATTGGAATCAATCAGGGGTAGGTAGTACAGGCAATGGAAATTGTCTTAGAATCTATGAATGCCGGTGGCTTCTGGCCCTTCCCTATTTTACTTGCCCTTTTGACTGATTTCTTGTTAAGACTCACCAATGGTCTTTTTTATATATGAAGATGGCCCTACGGAATCACCAGCTGTGTGTGTCCAAGTAGCCTGGAAGGGTTTGTCTGACTTCATCTAACTTCATCTTCTGATGTTCTAACTTCATCTTCTAACATCATCTTCTGATTGTGGCGCTTTCTGCTTGGGTCCTCAGTGGCTGCTGAACAGAACTTTGGCCAGCTGTTCTTCATAGGAACAAAGGCTTTTATCTTCTTAGTGCTTGTGCCCAGCTTAGCAGCAAGGAGTGTTTGGGATTACCTGAGGGGAAAGAGAGAAAACAAGTAGGGTGTCCAGGAACCTAGAGTATCTACAGAGTAATTCAGAGCAGGGAACATTCATCCTGCATTTGTGCAACCCATATTTATTGAATGCCTACCATGTGCTAGGCATTCTTTTAGGCACTAGGAATGCAGGGGTGCACCAAACAGATCCAAGTTCTTAACTTCCATTCTAGAGGGTGTGTTGACCACGACCCTTCTGAAGCTTCCATTCTGGAGGGTGCATTGACCATGGTCCTCCCTTCTGAAGCTTTCATGCTGGAGGGGACATTGACCATGGCCCTCCCTTCTGAAGCTTCCGTTCTGGAGGGGACATTGACCACGGCCCTCCCTTCTGAAGCTTCC
>NC_045449.1:36724063-36764176 GCF_002776525.5 Piliocolobus tephrosceles | reverse complement strand
CCGTTCTGGAGGGGACATTGACCACGGCCCTCCCTTCTGAAGCTTCCATGCTGGAGGGTGCATTGACCACAGCCCTCCCTTATGAAGCACACTTTCTGAGGGGCATCCTGATAGCAGCTGATTTGACTATGAGTCCCTAGCCCAGGACCTTGTATGTAGCAGACACTCAACAAATGTTTGTGGAGGGAATGATTAAGTGTTGTTGGACAAATGAAGTTTAACGGTACAGATTTTTCTTCCTAGAGGGAAGGGAACCAGATTTTGTTAAGTGCTTGCCAGGTGCAGGGCAATTTCCGCTTAGAAGACCCTGGGCTTCCAGGCAGAAGTGCCCTTCAGAGAGAGCCACATGGCATTTGCTGGGCCATGTGTCTGATTTGACAGCTCTCCAGGGTGGACTACAAAATGAGCCCTCCATGTTCTGGCCGACAGCTACAGGTCCCCAGTTGCCTCTTTGCCTCAATAAACAGCCAGCCCAGACCAGTTAGCTGGGTTGGGCGCATTGGGGAATGTATCTTTTTCTTTTTTCTTTTTCATTGTTTGGTTGGCCTAGTGCAAGCGTTTTAAATAGAACAGACATCACGGCTATGAAACATCTGTAACACTACACATTTAGTAAAGTTCCTGGCGGACTGAGTTCTGTTTGATTGGTGATATTTTTTGCTGCGACTGTTGTTTCCTTTTCTCTTCTGTTTATCCCTCTGGAAAATAAGTTTTCTTTTATGTGAGGATTTATAGAAATATGTTCCTGGCATGTGGAGAGCACGGATGGATTAGGATATTGGTGCAGCAGAGAAATATTACCTCCGAGGCATGGCCAGCTTTATCTCATAGAGAGTGATCTTCCTAATGTGCAACAGTCTGTTACTCTTTACAGGAGCTACCTAGGTTAAGGCAGATAGAGACACTGCCTTGTGTTGAGATAGCATATCATTTTTGCTGGAGCAAAATGGAAGTTGATGGGCTGGAGATAGATCGATTCAGGGTGGTATCTGAGAAATCAAGGGTAGTAGAATTCATAATAATTAGTATTTAATTTACAGAGTGTGTGTCATGACTTTTCCAAGTGCTTTTCCTTCTGTTGTTTAGCTTGTAAAGCAGGCAGGGAAGGTTTGATCCCCATTCACAGATGAACAGACAGAGGTGAAGTCACTAGTGGGGAAGGGAAGGTGGTGGGGAGGGGGAAGAGGGACTTAATGGTGTGCCTGTCATTCCAGTCCATTCCAAATAAGCATGTTTCATGTGTTTTCTCTTTTACTCCCATTTTGTAGAAGAAGAAACAAGTTTAGAGAAGCTTAGTCACTTGTAGTGATCACTTAGTGAAATGCATGACAGGATCAGATTGCCTGAGTTTGTCCTCTTTCCACTCTTTCAGCCTGCTCAGGGCACTGGGATTGGAACCTGGCTTTCCCATTCCAAAATCTTCAAATATGCTGCTCTTTTCAGCCTCTATGGCCGTCTTGGGTTTAGAAAAATCATCTTCCATCTTTAGAGGGTGAGATATTCAATAAAAGGCAGAGAGACTTGCTCACGATGATTTTGGCCTCTCTCTTTTACTACAAGCCCTTCTTTGGGTTTCCCCCTTTTCCCTCAAAGGAAGTTACTTGTGGAGGATGGAAGGGGCCAGATCAGCGTATCTGTGCTGGGGGGAATTTGACTTTTTTTCTTGATAGGTATAATTTATGACTTAACAGATGGCTGAGTGTGTTTCCAAAGACCACTGTGCCCAGGGTGCAATGTGCTTATCGCTTCCCCACCTGCCCCCACTTGCTCTCCTGCTCCTGGGGTGTTTCTGGAACAGTAGAATAGCTGGGCAAGAAGGGACCTGCTGGTGGGGGAGCTAATCCCAGCCTGCATGTGGGTTGCTTAGGACTGCTGTCCAGGTGTCTTGCTCCTGGTTCATGCCTTTTTCTCCACTTCCTTGTCAACATCTAAGTGTTAAGATCACCCAGGCTCCTCACCCAGTGGCCCTGCTCTTCTTTTTTCTTTTTTGGAGATGTCTTGCTTTGTCACCCAGGCTGGAGTGCAATGGCACCAACTTGGCTCACTGCAACCTCTGCCTCCTGGGTTCAAGCGATTCTCATGCCTTAGCCTCCCGAGTAGCTGGGATTACAGATGTGCACCACCATGCCTGGCTAATTTTTGTATTTTTAGTAGAGATGGGGTTTCGCCGTGTTGGCCAGGCTGGTCTCAAACTCCTGATCTCAAGTGATCCACCTGCCTCGGCCTCCCAGAGTGTTGAGATTACAGGTGTGAGCTACCGTGCCTGGCCCCTGCTCTTCTTCTTTTTTTTTTTTTTTTTTTGATACGGAGTCTCACTCTGTCACCTAGGCTGGAGTGCAGTGGCGCGATCTCAGCTCACTGCAACCTCCGCCTCCCAGATTCAAGCAATTCTTCTGCCTCAGCCTCCCAAGTAGCTGGGACCATAGGCGTGCGCTACCACACCTGGCTGATTTTTGTATTTTTAGTAGAGACAGGGTTTCGCCATATTGGCCAGGCTGGTCTCAAACTCCTGACCTTATGATCCACCCACCTCAGCCTCCCAAAGTGCTGGGATTACAGGCGTGAACCACCGTGCCCAGTCCCCCGCTCTTCTTTTCAATAGCTGGATTGAAAAGTCACTCTCTTGTTTAAACCCCATAGAGATTCAGCCTTCCCATTGGGCCTGGCCTATCCTCTTTGCATCCCACAATGTCCTGTGCTGCAGTCTTTTGGGACCACTAACAGTCCTTCTGCCAGACAGGCTCCATAGGCCCTTCTCCCCTTTCTTCCTGGCTCTCCCTTGCTAACCTTTAAGCTGCAGGTCATGCCCAGCCCTGTGTTCTTACAGCTCTACCGTGCTGGAAATAACACGGGCTCTTACTTGAATGTAAGCATCTTTGGAGCAGAGATGAGGTCTCATGCAGTGCTTGGCACATAGTGGGTCCTCACAACAGGTTTGATGAGAGTGGATTAATGAACATGGCTTGCTACTGGAGACACTCTGCTGCCATTTCTTTTCTTACCGTCTTGGTCTTGCTCAGGACTCGGCAAACCTTTCTTCAACACCTACTATGTGCCAGGTGCAGTAAAATAATTTGATGCTTACAGCAGCTCTGTGACATATAGGTATTGCCCCCACTTGACGCATAGTTTGCCCAAAATTGCCCAGCTAGGACTCAAGCCCAGCAGTTTCTCGTTCAAATCCCAGGCTCCTTCTCCTCTTCTGTGGCTCTTCACCCCTCGTGCTCAGGGAGGGTTTTAATGAAGCATGGTAGTTCAATCCTGTAATCCCAGCCCTTTGGGAGGCTGAGGCAGGAGGATCACTTGAAGCCAGGAGCTGGGGATCAGCCTGGGTAACATAGCCAGACTCTATCTTTATGAAAAAAAAAAAGCCAGATGTGGTGGTGTGTGCTTATAGTCTCTTCTACTCAGGAGGCTGAGATGGGAGGATTACTGGAGCTCAGGAGTTAAGGCTGCAGTGAGCTATAATCATGCCACTGGCCTCTGGCCTGGGCGACAGAGCGAGACCCTGTCTCAAAAAAGTTGGCTTTTGTTGAGGCCTCCATCCTTGCCATTTTTCCCGTTAGATGGCAGAAGCAGCTTCTTACAGAGCTCTGGCTGCATATTAGAATGTTCTGCGGCGTGTTTAAAAATACTGATGCCCAGGCCTCGCCTTGAACCAATGAGATCCCTGAGGGTGGGGCCCAGGTGTCAGTAAGTTTTAACAACTCCCACCCCTGCACCAAGGCCATGCGAATGCGCAGCCAGAATTGAAAACCTCTGCACTACAGGAGTGTCAGTGTGTGGATTAGGTAAAACTTGCTCATCAGAAACTGATTGCCATGTACATCTGAAATATGGTAATGAAGATAATCAAGGCTAAGGGTTGAGGCTGCCATTTGTTCTTTTCATGAAATCAACTGGAGGGTTTGGGGGATGGGGTTAACTTGGCTTTAGAACCTGCCTAGCAGCAAAGTTTTTATGCATTCTCTCCTAAGAAGAGCAGGTCAGATAGTTGCTGATGAGAACAGGCCTTGTACTGGCAGGTGACTCTCAGTTTACTGGAGGGATGGGCTCTGGAAATCCTCTCTTGGTCTGGCTTCCCTCTGAAGCTTGGTTTTCCTTAAGTTGTTGTGTATCGGAGGGTCTGTAGTCTTGGCCCTTCCTACTAACATGGTTTCTCAGCCTGTCTGTGATATTTCCCAAATGTCATGGTGAAGGACTCAGAGGTTCCCCAAGATGATAGATCAGCGGGTGGCTGTTTACTTCTGTTTACAGGGAACTTTGAGATGCTCAACTTTTGTGTAGAAACCATTTTCCCTGGTTGCTATTGAGATAAACAGAAATGTTTTGGGAAAAGAGCAATTTGGGAGCTCTGAGCTTATCACCAAGGTTGTGTGTTCCTAAATCCTGCAGCCTGGACTTGGTATGGCTTCTTTTACCCTGAGCACAGCTGGTGTGAAGAGCCTCAGGCGTTTCTCAGCCTGGAAATAGGCGCTGAGGAGATTCCAGCCAGGAGGAGAAGCTGGGAGAAAGGTTTGCGCTGGAGGAGACAGAACCTTTGTGTGGATGGTGTTCTCAGGGTTACAATTTCACATTTGTTGTTTCAGCTTGTATTATTTCAGCCAGGGTCCTAGGCCTGTTCTATAGAACGGAGAAAGTGAGGCTCAGAACTGTTAAGAGACTTGACCCAACCTCATCTGAGAAACCAGGGTCAGTTATTTAGCATATCTCAGTATACATAGATGTGCTTGAAAATGCAAACTTCCTATTATTGTTGTATTTGTATCATTTCTGTAGGCAGAATGACCTTGGGCCCGTGCTTTAGTCATGGGGCCCTGAGACCATCATGCCATCGTTTCTAGGGCCCTGCCCCTCACCGTGAGTCATCTATGCATCTTCAGAAGAATTCCACCCTGGGTGGGCGACTCGGGCTCCCGCTGCTGGAGTGACAGGCACAGATGGAAAAGACTGAGTTCATACCAGCCCCGCCATCCCGTCTGGCTCTTTCTTTCCCACCTCTTTCTGAGGTTTATTAAGAATCTGCTTGGACTGCCTTTCCCATGCTGGGGCTTTAGAGGGGCCTCTTTTGTTATGCAGAAATGCACGACTTCCTCGCAGATTCAACAACAGTGAAGGTTTCTTACTTAATTTTGCTTAATACCACTGTTGTAAAAGATTATGGGTTTTAATTGCATCAGTGTATTGGTAATCATTCAAACACTTGAGAAAGTCTTTGGGGTCTTCCCTATAGTGAGTCTGAATCGCCCTGTGGTGAGCACTGGGGGGCACGGGTTCCCAGAGGGATGGAATGATGGAGAAACCGCCTGCGGACGCAGAGCAGCCTGGATGCCTGGGATCCGAATGACGGCTTGCCAGCCACCTCTCTCCGCAGCGGTTGATGCAGGGATCATGATCCTTAATTTCCTGTGCTTTCCAAGGCAGCCCTCATCTCTCTACCTTTGTCTGTTACCTCCCCCAGTCCCCAATAGGGCTCAGTGCTACTGTTTAGGATATTACTCTGTGATACTAATCTGTGGACAGGTCACCCCTGTGGCTGTGGCTTTTTCCCTAGGGCAAGAGGAAGTAGTATTTTTTAAATTAGCCTGGGAGGGAACCAGGTAGAGAGCTCTGAGATGAGGGTGGGGAACCTCAGCTCCCAGCTGAAGCATCCTGATCATTTCATTACACGATCACATTCTCCTGTAGGTGAGTTTCTGTTGTTCTAATCAGAGGTAACGTCGTGCCCTATGTTGTATAATTGTGTAGAAATTGTATTCCAGCTCCATATAGACAAGGACTATTTTTTTCCTTCCAATTTTAAGGCTATTTAGAGGGAATGCCAAATTGTGCTTGAACCCTGGTGCTCTCTGGCTAATAGCTACATACAGGGAGGGAGAGCTTGGAGAAACATTTGGGGTTATATTTGTAATTAGTTTCCTCTGAAGTTAAATTAACTTTAGCAATCAGCAACGTAAAATATTGTTATACCTTTTTCCAGTGGTCAACTGTGGGTGACCTGAGGCCTGTGGAATTAGATGAGGGATGAAGCGGTGGGAATGGTGGGAGGCACACTTTCTTGGACACATGGGTTTATTTTAAGTCATTTTTGCAATCAGACTCTTGGCTTAGGGATCTCTCTGGCCTGTCATTTTTTTGACAGCTTTATTTAGATATAATTCAAATACTATAAAATTCATTCATTTAAAATGGTGCAATTCAATGGATTTTAGTATATTTACAGATATGTGCACCCATCACCACAGTCAATTTTAGAGTGTTTTTATTTCCTCAAAAAGAAACCACATACCCTTTAGCCAACACTCCCTTCCTCTCCCCCAGCTCTGTGCAACCACTAATTTACCTGTCTCTACAGATTTCCCTATTATGGACTTTTGTAAGGATGGAATAAAATACAGGTTGAAGATCCCTAATCTGAAAATCCAAAATCCAGAATGCTTAAAAATCTGAAACGTTTTGAGTGCTGTCATGGTGCTCACGGGAAATGCTCATTGGAACATTTCAGATTTTGGATTTTTGAATTAGAGATGCTGAACTATTGAGTATAATGCAAATATTCCAAAACCCACAAACACTTGAAATCTGAAACACTTCTGGTTCCAACCGTTTCAGATAAGGGATACCCAGCCTGTGATATGTGGTGTTCTGTGTCTTGCTGCTTTCACTTGGCATAACGCTTTTGAGGTTCATCCGTGCTGCAGCATGTGTCAGTACCTCATTCCCTTTTACAGTTGAATAATATTCTATTTATGAATGTACCACTTTTTGTTTATCCATTTGTCTGTTGATGGATATTTGGGTTGTTCCATTTTTTGGCTATTGCTGCCATGAACACTTGTATAAAAGTTTTTGGGTGAACATAGGTTTTAATTTATCTTGGGCATATACTAAGGAGCAGAATTGCTGGATCATATGGTAATGCTATATTCATTTATTTATTTATTTTTTATTTTTGAGATGTAGTTTCACTCTTTTCACCCAGGCTGGAGTGCAATGGTGCAATCTTGGCTCGCTGTAACCTCCGCCTCCCGGGTTCAAGTGATTCTGCTGCCTCAGCCTCCTGAGTAGCTGGGATTACAGACATGCGCCACCATGCCCAGCTAACGTTTGTAGTTTTTGTAGAGATGGGGTTTTGCCATGTTGGCCAGGCTGTTCTCAAACTCCTGACCTCAGGTGATCCACCTGCCTTGGCCTCCCAAAGTGCTGGGATTACAGCTGGGAGCCACCATGCCCAGCCTGGTGATGCTATGTTTAATCATTTGTGGAGCTGCCAGACTGTTCTCAAAGTAGCTGCACCATTTTAAATTTTCATCAGGAAGATCTGGCTTGTCATTTTTGCATCTTTGCTGCAAAATTAGAAAAGGTGAAGATATACCAGCTCCTCATAGTGCCCTCAATCCTCCCCTTTTTCCAATTGTGTTTTTCTTATGGAAAGAAAGAAGATGACACAGTAGCAAATGAAGGCGTTAGAGCAGTAGATAGGAAGGGCAAGATTTGGATTCTCCATTTGTCACTCCATAGTCCTGTTTGATTTTGGATGCTTAACATTTCTGAGCCTTGGTTTCCTTATCTGTGGAAGAGTGGCTGGGACCTGTCGTAAGATTGACATGACTAAGTCAGGCACCTCATGGGAAAGGCATAGCTCAGGCCTGGCCCACAGATGATCTATAGTGAGGGCAGAGAATTCTAGGCATGGAAGCAGACACCAGGAAAAGGGCTTTTCCATAGGGGAAAAGTATATCTCAATAGCTCAGATTTTGTTAGGCAGGAGCCTGCCCTTGTATAAACCCTGGCCTTACTTTCATCATGTGTTTTATCAGAGGAACTTTAATCCTCGTGTCACTTTTGGGTTGCTTCTCCTTACAGGTGGCTTTGTCTTTCCCATTCCTCACCTCAAGATAGGTGTCATTTGACCATTTAAGGCAGAGATGTACTCCCCGTGGCCTCTGCCGGTGACCTGCCTTGCTTGGGTGGGTGTGATGCCCTCCTCCTCCTTAATTGATAGAGTTTGCATGCGGACTCTGGCTCTGCTGTCACCAAAAAAAGGTGAGGTCAAGGCACTGGTGTCCTTGGGCTTATCCCAAATAGATCTCTGTATTAGTTTTGTGGGACAGCTGTAACAAATTACCACATGCTGATTGGTTTAAGAACTAGAAGTAGGCCAGGCGCAGTGGCTTATGCCTGTAATCCCAGCACTTTGGGAGGTCGAGGCGGGAGGATCACGAGGTCAGGAGATCAAGACCATCCTGGCTAACATGCTGAAACCCCGTCTCTGCTAAAAATACAAAAAATCAGGTGGGCGAGGTGGTGGGCGCCTGTAGTCCCAGCTGCTTGGGAGGCTGAGGCAAGAGAATGGCGTGAACCCGGGAGGCGGAGCTTGCAGTGAGCCGAGCTCGCGCCACCGCACTCCAGCCTGGGCCTGGGCGACAGGGGAAGAGTCCGCCTCAGAAAGAAAAAAAAAAAAAAAAAAAAAAAAGAAGAAGAAGAAATAGAAATATAGTCTATTATAGTTCAGGAGTCCAGAAGTCTGAAATCAAGGTGTCAGCAGGACTGGTTCCCTGTGGGGGCTCTGTGGGAAAAACTGTCCCATACCTCTCTCCTGGCTTCCACTGGTGGCCAGCAATTCTTGGTTTGCAGACCCATCACTCAGGGCTCTGCCTTCATCTGCACATGGCCACCTTCTTTCTGTGTCTGTTTGTCCTCTTCTTGGAAGGACACCCGTTATTGGATTTAGGGCTTACCCTATGTCCAGGATGACTTCGTCTCAAGATTCTGAACTAATTACATCTGTAAAGACCCTGTTTCCACATAAGGTCACTTTCTGAAATTCTGGATGGACATGAATTTTGGAGGGACTCTATTTGATCCACCCCAGTCTCTTTTCCACATGTGATACTTGAAACACTTGGAGAAGATGCCCCAATACCTGACCTGGGTTCTGATTTTGCAAGCTAAGTCAATTTGCCACTGGATTCAGATGTGATGGTGATAGTAGTTATGGTAGTGATGAAGGTGGCAGGAGGGTGACCCCGAGGATGATGGCGATGGAGTTGGTGGTGGCAAGAATGGTAGTATTGGCAGTTGTGAGGGTGAGGGAGGATGGGAAAAATATGGGGAGAAGCAGGGATTTTAGAGGGCATGTCCCTTAAATGAAACACCTCGGGGAATGGAGCCTTGGAGTTTAGGAGTTCTGTGATCTCAGGCAGCCCTGCCTGAGGGTCTGCCATGCAAAGATTGGACTTAATTCTCAAATGCAGACTGACAGGAGAAGACTGCCATATTGGCAGATACATAGGATTTCATCCTGGGTTCTGAATGTTGTGAGCACTTTCGTTCTTCAGTGTCCCTGGACAGGATGGGGTAACAGACAGGGTGCTTGTCTGAGCCTGGGAAAGCTGTCCTCCTAACTAGCTGCCTTGCCTTAACTAGCACACGAGTCATCTCACTGGGACTTGACTTTTCCATCTGCACAGTGGGGAGGATGAACTAGAAGGTTTACAGCATCCTACCCACTGCTAGCATTTTAACACCTTTCCTGGGCTTTCTCCACCTTGGGGTTCCCACAGATGAGGCATCATCTGCAGACAAGCTTGTGTTCTTGGGGAGTGAAGATGGCTTACATTTTTTCATCATGGGGAATTTGAACTCTTTTAAGGAACATGATAATAGCCAGAGCTGATTTAATTTCTGTGGGCCTCTCTCATACTCATTTAAGGCTCTCCAGAGCCATTTCCTGCCTTTTCATGTATTTGTTCGGATTAAGAAATATTTGTGTTTTTTTGGTGTTTGTTTTGTTTTTGTTTTCCTTGTGTGATAACGAATATCTTTAGGCCAGTGCTGTTGGAATGAAGTTTTCCCTTTAATCTCATTTTTAAAAGTAGTTCCTCTTTTCTAACCTCCCCTTACCCCACTCTGCCTTCAACACACACACAAAACACACACAGCACACACAGCACACACACACACACACCCCATTTGCTTTATCCTATTTTATAAAAATACAAGCAGTGGCCCCGTTCCTAGTGACCATTTCTGATGGAAACACATTTTTTAAAAGGGAATTTTTTAAACATAAAAAGCCAGCTCTCTGTTTAGAGGCAGGGAGGTGGAGTGCTCTTTGTAGCTCTGGTTAGTACTGGCTTTGGCCAGTTCTTACGTGTAAACAGCAATTTTCCGAACTGGAATGGGTGCTGGGGTTTTCTTTATGGAGCCAAGGGGTATGTGGAGAGCAGCGGTGTTTAGTTAAATTACAGGTCTAGATGCAGAACTTTCCAGCAATGATTTGTGAGAGCCTGAACACTCCCCACTGCCCTTTGTGCACACGGGCAAGAGCGCGCACACGCACACGTGCACACCTCCTGCTTCCCAGAGTGACACCTTAAACCATAAAAGGAGGGGTGCCTGCTGGGAGAGGGGGCTGTCCCCACATGGTGCAAGGCTGTCGGGTAGGTATCTGGTGTCTCTAATGGTGGGAAGCACTCACATACCCAAATGTTATCTGCAACCTCTCCACTAGAAACTCTAAGCAAAGGAAATTTAAGATCAGTTTCCTAATGGATTTTGGACTGAGCTCCCTGAAACAGATGGGTGGCTCTCCATCTCGGTTCACTGTGGAGCTGCGTGGGGCCATCTGAGCATTTTGGGATGTAGTGGCTGCTTCCTTGTACCCCGTATGGGTACTCTACTGGTGTTAAGGCTGCAGGCTAGGAAACAGCTACCTGAAGGGCTGATCATAGGAGGAAAACAGATGGCTCTGTCTTCAGTGAGTAAAGAGAATTTTTTTTTTTTTTTAATAACCCAAAAGGAATATAGAGCCCGGGGTCGTAGGAACCTTGTCCAGCTCACTGTATCCAGGGTTAAAGCTACAGGGATACTGAATGGTTCCTTAGGCAAATAGAGGCCAAGACTCAAGGAGTGGGACTGGAGTTGATCCAAACACACATCCATGCATGTGCATGTACATGCACCCTCACGTGTCCATAGAAACCTTGCATAGTATTGATGGAAATTCGGGGACCTCCATTTAGCCCCACTGAGAGTCAGGACACAACATCCCAGCCCCAGCCCCTTCCTGCCCTCCTCAGTAGCCATGGAGATGGCAAGGAGACCGAGAGAAGAATGTGTGAGTCTAGGGTCCTCTGCCTCCCATGTCCCTCACCAGAATGCAAATTGTGGAGCAGGCCACAGTCCATTTGGCAGTCATGCTGGCAGGATCCTCAAAGTAAATCACTTCCATTTCCCCCAGCACGCCCCTGGCGGGAGAGGTCACTGCGCACAGCCCTGTCGCCCCTGCAGCTGTGCTGCCTTCTCCTAAAGCCGAGACACTGGTGAGCAGCTAACCAAGGGTTGCCCATGTTTCCACTGGCCTTTTCACGTTTGGAAGGTTTTGATTAAAACAGTTTCTTTCAGTGTTTGCTGAGGAGGAGGATGTTTTAGTAACTTGGACGTTTTGGTGCATTGTCTGGGACCTGGAATTTATCATCCTTCTTTTTTTAAAAAAAGTATTTTAAAGGCTCTTTGGGGACTGTGTAGATTTATAGCTGGATGGCTGCCTCCGTATTTAGGGCTCTGCCTAGGCAGGTTTATGGCTATAAGGCAACGGTGGAGGGTGTATGAAGAGATATTTTCGTTTCACCAGTTACTGGGGAATGAACAATCTGTTGACTTCTGTTATTTGGAATGAAGACATGTTGTTTGTTGAATTCTCTGGGTCCACATGAATGTTTGGAATATAGACAGGACTGCTGTATACCCGCCCGACTCTCAACAGTGTGTAAATGAGACCGTGAGGTTCAGGTTATAGTATGGCTCTCTAGAGTTTCTTCAAGTTGAGAACTCTACTAGTACATGTTGGTAGATCACATTAGTGTTTCTTTACAGATATTTAATTACTTGGCTGGGGTAAGGGAAAAAAAGGAATGAAAAATCTACAATTAAACTATTGGGAATCTTTGCCCATCTAAAAGCATGTAGAGATGCAGGAAAGTGTTTTTGAAATTATAGTGGAAGACAATAGGGCAGTAAGAGATGCCCTTTCAAAGGCACATTTTTTGTGTAATGCGTTTTTTCGCTGCGTGTTTAGTTCTGAGCTTGACAGATGAATCTAGTAACTGACTTTGGATTCAGTTACAGTGGCCATTTATTTAGCGACTACACAGTGCCCTGCTAGACACTTGGGCGTATGTTACTTAATTTACTCCTAACAGGAACCTTGTATGGTAGGCTAATCATTATATCTTCGTTTTATAGTGGATTACATTCCACATTCTATTAGAATGTAAGCTCCAGCACCTTGCACTTAATGTATCTGTTGAATGAATACATTAGGAAAGTTAGCTTAGTAAAATTTGGTGATTCATGAGTGTAGGGAGAGATTTAAATCTGCAAAGGGCTTGATGGAATTTTGCCATTCAAGTGACCTTGATTTACCAGGGAGACTTAAGGAATGGGTGAGAAGAGAGATGGACAATAATGAGTGAGCATAAGAGGCCTACTAGGTCATGAGAAGTACTTGGAGCTCAGTGCTGTACACAGTTGTAGGATCTTCATAGAGTTTTTCACATGCACTATCTCATCTAATCCCCCATTCATCTGAAAAGAGGTGAAAAAACAGTCAATCCCAGCTTTAAACACATGAGCAAGCCACGGCTTCGTTCTAATAGGTAGGAGGGAGTAGGGAGTAGGTGGTATACTGAGTTGTTAGAACAACGTCCTCTATGGAAGGTCTATGACAAGGATATTTAAGTTTGGAGTCAACCAGCAGGCTGTGGTGGCCTGTGTCTTCTGTGGGAGCTACTAAGCTAAAGCAAGAGCTCCCTGAAGTCTGCCAGCCTCTCTGCATCATGGCTATGATACTCATGGATTCACTGGAATTGGGCATTAGGCGGGACCTTGGAGCCCTGGCCCAGCATCTCATGCTGCAGAAAACTCATACCTAGGAGGAAGCGAGTCCTGGCCAGGGTCACACCCAGAGTTAGACCCAGAAGCTGAATTTCCAGTACCCTACAGCACAGTCTGCCAGTAACCACTGTGCCCCCTGGTGTCACTCACCTCAGGCTCCTGTTGAGGTGGGTTGGTTCACTCATTCACTCAGCAAATGTGCCAGGAGCCTCCGTGATGACTGATCCAGGCAGCCATGGCTCCTGTGCTTCAGCATCCTACAGCACGTCGAGTTGCAGTAGACACAGATGACATTGTGTGTTGATTATATGCCAACAAACTGGTCAGACCCTCACCCATCAAATTCTACAATTTTGTATGGTGACCATAAAACTAAAATGGCACATAGTCTAAACTCAGTTTAGAACTGAGTTTTATTTTCTTGATTTTGAACGAAATCAAGAAATTTATTTTCTTGATTTCGGCTCCTACGTGTAAGATTTTGTCTTCCCACTCTGAACAGTTAATGTCATTCTCCTTTTATTTTTTTTATTGTGACAGTAAAACCAAAATGACACATAGCCTAAACTCAATCTTTAGAAAGAAATTTATTTTCTTGATTTTTGGCTCCTATATGTAAGATTTTGGTTCCCACTCTGAGCAGTTAATGTCATTGAGCTTCCTACACCTTTGGCTTTGAAGCTGGTGGGATTTGGAAATGTGGCCACATTTTTTTCACACGTGCATCCACAAAACACTCAGTGTTGGCTTCTATGTGCCTGATGCTGTGCCTGGCCTGGTGGAGGATTTGTAGAGGAGTCAAGAGCTGATTGTCTGGAGGAGGAAGTAACTTCATACAAGGTGGAGAGCAGTGAGTGCTAAGACAGGGATATAGAGGCACTGTTAGGGGATTTCAGAAAAGGGTGGACTAGCTCCTGGCTGGAATGATAAATAACTATTTTGAGTTTTGCAGAAATGTGCTGGATCCTGGAGGAAGGTTACAATTTGCTGTAGTTAGGTTTAGGAGTGGAGAGGCACCCCCAAGGAGAAGGACCTGCAGGAACAAAGGTGTAGGGATCTGGGGGTTAGCTGGGCTTGACTGGGTGCAGGGTGAATCAAGGTGAATCACAGGAAATCAAGAGGAGGAATCCTGGACAGAGCTTGCAGGATGGTCCTCAGGTTGCGAGGTCAGCGTCTGTGTTGCTTGCAGACGTATACCAGCACCTAACTCAAACAGCTCAGCGTAGACAGTCTGCGCATAGTTTTGAATCATGTGCATTTCTTGTTGGCAGGTGTTGTGGATAGTTTCTGGGCAGCAGTTTTTATGCATTTAGGTCTGTTTTATTCACATCTCTTAGCTTTAAAATAGCTTGACATGTGATTTTTCTGTTTTTGCTAGTCCATCAGAATGAAGTTGTGTGTTGTGGCCAATGAGGTTCTGAAGTCTCTGTGTCTGTATGAAACTCAGACTTTTAGGTTGCCATCTGAATGCCTGAGATATGCAGAGTGACTGTCTCTAGCATCCTTAGACATCTAAACGCCCGTGTCGTGCAGCTTGAGTATATCTAAAATTGCCTTCCTAGAGAAATGTGGAAAGCGGTTTCTTTCAGCAGCCTCTTGAGCACTGCTTTAGATAACCTGGTTCACCCATGCCTTTCTCTTGTCATTTCTTGCAGATGGTCACAAGAACAAAGAAAATATTTGTAGGCGGGTTATCTGCGAACACAGTAGTGGAAGATGTAAAGCAATATTTCGAGCAGTTTGGCAAGGTAAGCGCTGGATGGGGTTGGATGGCACATGCCAGAAGTAGTCTCGTCAGTCCTAAGAAGAGGCTGCCGTGGCCCCCGCCCCTGCTACAGCTGTGTCCTCAAGAACCTTGTCCTTGAACCTGGCCATCATGATTTAAGTGAAATTCAGCAGAAGCTGAGATGGAAGAGTGTGGCTTGCATTTGGTGTGATATCCCACGTGCTGGCAGGAGCAGACAGAGTGGCCTTTTAGAGCAGTTTTGCTGGCGTTTGCTGCCACGTGGGGCCTGGGCCGGGAGCTGGTGGTGACGGTGGCTGGGGAGGGATGTGGGGCTGTGACTTGCAGGGCAGGAGCTCCCACAGAAGCTGCTAGAGGCCTGCAGGTTGGTGCTGGGCTTCTCCCTTCTGTGCCTGTTTGGAAAATGCATTGAGAGCTGAGACTCCCTGGGGCCCTTTGCAGCTGAACCCTCCCCTGTCAAATGCCCAAGGAGACTCGGAAAAGATGCGAGGCCGGTACCTGTCAGCATTCTCTGACTTGAATGTCTGTGGAGACAGCAGTAAAATTATCCCCTGGGTGCTGCTTCTGGAACAGACTGGGACCAACCCAAGAGCACCCCAGCAGCCAGGAAACGGAGTGTGAGAAGGTGTGTGTATGATAGAGAGAGTCAGACACATAGGACAGGTCACCATGGGTGATGTGTTTAATTTGGCCTCTTTCTAGTGGGTGAAGGGAGATGGTGCCTTGAGAGTGGGTTCTTGCTGAGGATGACACATTCCTTAGATGGCCCCGTTGCCTTAGTGGGGCTGACCCTTGTTGGCTTTTGTGTATACCACCCTCCTCTGGCTCCTGTGGAAACGGCAGGTTCAAGGAGGCTGCGTCCTGCATCATTGAGTAATTGCAGACATTGCGTGGGAGCCCGGGTCTGGAATAGTCCCCTCCTGCACAGGTCTGGGTCTTCCCTGCCGAAGGGCTGATGTGGGAGAGAGCTGCTGAGGCGTCCTGAGAAGACACAGTGCCCATGCTAAGCTCCGTCACTTGTTCCTCCCACGATGGCTGTCGTGTTTGCCATGGGTACAAAGGCACAGCCGCCCACTGGCCAGGCTGAAGGTTCTGTGCTGTTGGTTTGCCCAGGGTGATGGGCAGCTATGACCCTGTCCCCAGGTGTGACCTTTGTGAACTACTGTCTGGGATGAGGGCCATGACCTTTATTCAGCCTCAAAATGGAGATGTTCTTGTCTCTGGTATTAATTTCTGCCTGGATAGGAGACCGTGCAACAAAGAGAAAGCCAGCCTCCTCCAGCCCAGCCTTGCATTCTGAGTGGCTCTGAGCTGTCCTTCCAGGTTGGTTTTGAAAAGGCCTCCCCCATGGCCCTTTCTGGTATTGTCCACTGGGGATGGATTCATTCGGGCTGGGTCTAAAGAACAGCCAAGTGTGCTGATGACTGTGTACGTTACAGCACTTCTCTCTCCCAGACTGATTTAAAGCAGTCAGGGGGATTTGTCCATCCCCCAGCCCCACCCTGCCTAGGGAGAGGGATTGGAAATAATTAAACGAGACAGGTCCGGCTTGCATAATGGAAAGCTCTGGAGGATGAGCCCTGTTTGGTATCTTTCTGCTTTTAAAACAAGTCCAGGGGTAGTGTTTGCAAACTTGAAGTGGGATTTCTTTTTCGAGCCATAACCTGCCTTGGAATCTCGTGGGCCTATTTGTGTCAGGAAAGTTGGTGCTGCCCAGATGGGCTTTTAGAGTATTCCAAACAGGCTTCTACTTGCCAACACGTAGCACATCTCTGCACGTCCCCAAGCCTTGGTTTCTTTCTCTCTCTCTCTTTCTTCCTTTCTCTATTTCTGCTTCTCTCTCTGTTGTTTTTCATTAACACTTGTCATTGTGACCCAGTATGCCTGCAGTAAGATACACTGCAAGCTTTGGCCATGCCCACAGTGGCCACCATTGCTGCCCTTAGAACAGTTGTCCTTTTGTCTGAGAAGCAGGCACAAACCATCTTCCCTGGCATGGCACTGGCTGGGTCTGAAGCTGCCCAGTTAATTTTGCAGTAATGTTTGTGGACTCTGGCGGGATGTGCAGACTTATCAAGTGTTTTATTAAAAGACTAAGGAGGCTTTTGAATGTGTCAAAGTCATAATGCTCTTCAATGCTCATATTTTAGTAGCTTTTTTTTTCATGCATAGGCTCTGTGCATTATTTGTGTCTGTCTTCAGAATAGCTTATTTCTCATTTGGCTGGTGGCTGGTGTTACTGTATGTGTCCCCTTGGGCAGGACTCACCACCTCTCAGGATTCTGGCGTAACTTATTTGAATCCAGAATGATCAAAGTCGGGGAGACTGTGCTGCTGGGCCTTGGGAGCAGTACAGTGAGTAAATCCAGTGGTTGTGAAAGGAGGTAACAAGTACATTGACAGACTGCCTCTCCCCTTCAGTACTTTATATTCTCATTGCAGGAAACAGAATGAATGTGCACACACACACAGACACACTTGCATGAAGTATATTCACACACATGTGCACACCCCTGTGGACACACATTTCTAACTGTGTGAAATTGTTTTGGACTATCTTTAACTGACTGCAATTTAATGAGATGTAATTTTATTATTTATAGTGAGTGCAAAGTGTGGGATACTAGGCCAGGCCATTAATTCACATTATCTCATTTAATTTTTCTCTGGGGGGCTGGTAGTGGTATTCCCCAGGTTGCAGACTGTTAAGTGGGGTCTTGGTGGGATTGTCTCTTGGACTCAGGGTCACAGCCCTCCAGGAGGTAGAGCTGGGTGTGGACTCCCCCTCCAGGCTTGTCTGATAACAGCATCTGAACTCTCCGCCCTGTTCCCACTGCTGATCAGTCCCCAAGATGGACTGAGGGTGAGCAGGAGGCAAAGGACAGGAAGATATTGTGCCCTTCCGTGTGCCCCGGAGTGCTGGGGACCTGGACATTCATCACCTCTTTTTACCTGTGCAACAGATATTGGTATCATCCAGTCCATTTGGTGAAGGTAGACAGTCAGGGCCAGGGAGGCTGAGTGTCCGCAGAGGTCACCCAGGTAAGACAGTGTAAGAGCCAGAATTTGCACCCTACTTCCTTTTCCTCCAAGTCTAGAACTTTCCTTTCACAGCCTCCATGCAAGGTGTACCACTCTCTTTTTAGGTGTCCTTGCCATCATTCCTCTCTCCTCTCCCCATCCCACCGTGCCCGAGGTGGCAGCTGCTTCAACTGTTTATTTCAGGTGGCAATCAAGATGGGTAAGACTGTTATCAAGGGGCTGAGCTAAGGGAGTTTAAATATGTCATTACTGTAAGTGGAGTGGGTACAGAATGACACACCGGGAGCTTTAAATAACTTAAATTGGAGGCTTGTAAACTCTTTTGTGTTTTTCTTCCACCTTCCTCCCAGAAAATTCACCCCCTCTTCCCCTAGGTTAGAGACATCGTTACTTGTTTATATTTAAGATGAGGTCACGAAGCATGGCCACTGGCGTAAGGACTCTGCCAACTGAGGCGTGGCCACTGGCGTAAGGACTCTGCCAACTGAGGTTAACAGCTAACACGTTGGCAGAATCCACACGTCACCATGAGCTACCCAGGGGTGAGGATGGCCACTCCCACCCCCAGGTAGATGTTCCGGTGTTGTCTGACCTTGGAGAAGGGTAAGGCAGCAGATACTCCAGGGCTTCATGCTGGGCCTGACAGTGGACTGACTTCCCCGGGACAGCTTGACAGGTTGTTCCTTTGCTGGCCTCAGTTTCTCTTCTCAAGAAAGGGGTTGGAAAACATAAAAAGGGCCAGATAGTAAATATTTGCAGCTTTGCAATCTGTGTAGTCCTTGTTGCAGCTACTCACTTCTGCTCTTGCAGGATGAAAGCAGCCATCGCCAGCAGGTAAACAGATGCATGTAGCTGTGTGCCAATAAAACTTTATTTACAAAAACAGGCAATGAACCAGATTTGGTCTGTGGACCATAGTTTGCCGACCCCTGGATTGAGTGATTCCTAACATTAGTTTTAAGCTTGAAAAGTCAGTAATGTAGTAAAGTATTCAAACATTAATAGGATGGATAGATTATAATCTAAGGTATCTATAAGCTATAACCAAAATAATACATTGTCAGTAGTAATAAGCATGGTATATAATCAGCAGTCTAAACCATGTTAGAGTTTATTTTGGGACTTCATGACGCAGGGACTGTGAAGGGATTCTTTATTTGGAAAAAGCCACTATTTATAAACTGGAACTTCATCCTATGAGTAAGAGCCAGAAAAACTGTTATAGTATTTCCATCTCCGTATTTCACCGGCTAGATGTAATTAATGAAACTCGGAATTTTTGAGGTCCAGGTTTTACTATGAAGATCCTTTTACTGTGTGCTGTTTCTGAATTGGAGTTACTGGTGCTAAGCTTTCTAATGCATTTTACAATGTGCTTCTCAAGGATGTCAAGTGAGATGGTTGGCAAATCTATTATGTAGGTGATGAGGCTGATGTTGAGAAAGGTGAGGAAGTTCTCCAGGATCACACAGCCCACGCTGAGGAAAGCCTGGATAGTCACTTGTTTGTGTACAACCTACCCCTCATCCCTTTTTCCTGTTTATAAGCCCCACCTCCCACTTTACCACCAAGCAGCCTCTTTCTCAGAAAGAGCAGATTTTGTTCATTTGTCAAAAACGGTGATGTACAGTAATTTGTTTTACTGCCCTGGGTTTCTTAGTGGACGTTATCTGTGTTCCTGATTTCATACACACAGGAATGATGTATATAGGCCATTCCAAAAAATGGCAGGTAAATGATGCTCCAGATATGCCCGTGCAGACCCTGACGACGAGGCGGCCTGTTCTGCACTTTTCTCCCGGCAGAGCCATCCGGAAGAGCCCAGCCTGGTAATTAAAACGCACTGGATCAAAGACACTCCACATACACGGGCTTCCTCCTTCTCCCCTTCAGGCCCCTCCTTCAAGTACCGGTTGCTTAAATTCTCACTTATAGGATTTCGGAGATCAAAAAGAGGCCTTTAAACTTAATGAATTCTCGGCTTCGTCCCGGATGGAGCGGTTCCGCACCTTTCAGCTGTTCCCGGCAATGATAGAGCAGCTCAGTGCCGAGCTCGCTAGGTAATTCTCACTTTCTAGAACTCCTGTGAAAGCAAAGCAGCCCGCATTTGGAGGCTTCCAATTATACTTCACATGGTGAACTGTGTAATTAGTTTGGAAGACTTATGCTTAGTCATTGGTTTATCCTAATCGGCTTTGGCTTTCCCTAACAACAAAGTGAGCTTATTTTGCTAAGCTGAAACGACTCTGCACCCTTTGTTCCTGCCTTTTATTGTGCCATTCCTTTCATTCTGTGTTACTGCCAAAGTTCTGTTTCATTAGGCCTACAAGTCATTTCCAATTCAGTGGGCTGCTACAATCCGGCCTTTATCACGGGCTGCTCTGGTTCCCATGTCCCTTCTGGGCCAGTGCCCGAGTTTGTGGTTTGACATGAGGGCTTTAACCCCTTCCTGTGCCAGCCCCTCACTGTGGTGGCCGGGAGGAAAAGGGCTTCCAGGAACCAGCCTGGAAAGTTAACGGCTCTTGAGGTCTGGTCAAAGTGGGAGATCCCCGTGGAAACCAGGTTAAAGGATCCTTGGAGCCCTTTGCGTCGGATTGGGGCTGTGTGGGGGCCCATAAAAGTTAACTTGAGCTCCGGAGAGTGGTGCATGAAAGCTTTTTGGGGGAAGAAGAAAGAAAACAGGAGTGAATTGGTTTTTTAATGTAATGAGACCTTCCCGTTTATCCAGCCAGTGTGGGCAATCGTTGGAGAGTGCGGACCGAGAAGTGCTGAGTGCCTGTGACTTCCCAGCTCCAGGGTTTTCTGTGCAGGTGCGAAGCTGCATTCATGGCCCCCACTCAGATGCCCCTTTTGATACTGTGTGTGTGAGGAGAGTCATACCTGGTATGTGTGAGGAGAGTCATACCTGGAATAAAAATCTCATAAAGCCCTTTGAAATTTAAAAGGCATGAGATCTGTGAGAAGATAAATAAGCCTGAGAGTGGACTGTGATCCTCAGGTAGTGTTTTCTTGCTTTAAATGTGTGTCGTAGATAAACAGAGCTCTGTGCCGTGTGGTTCTCTCAGAGGAGGCCTGGAAAACAAAAGTCTTATGTGTCCTTTGTGGACATCTGAGCTCCCATGAGGCTTCGTCCTCTGAAGTGGTTTGTGCAGGTGGGTTGCCCGGGGAGTGGTCAGCCTCCCGGGCCTCACCCCGTCCTCTGCTCCACCTTTCTCTGGAGAGCCTGGGTGTTGCTCTTCAGACCTTCTTCAACGACAATTGTAGGCTGGACCAGGAAGGACCCATGTGCTCTCTCTTCCCTGGCTGAAGGCTACTTTTGTGTTTAAATTTTCTTCCTCTAATGGCCCAGAACAAAGCCAACACTGTCCCCATGTTTTATTAATTTTCTGCCTGGTTTGTATCAGCTTCTCCCTCTAAAAGTGTGTCATAAGGGGAGGGGACTTTATTTGCCCCTTGACCCCTGGCCAGGCTGCTCAGTGGGAAACAGCACAGTGAGTAGACAGGAGAATCCTGCTTCATCTGCCCCCTCCACCTTCTAGGCCAGGTGGCAGAGGCAAACAAGCCTTACCCATGAGTAATATGATCCCGGGGGTTTGCAGGTAGACCCTCCTGCTGAACAGCTTTGTGTTTTCCTGGTAAACTTTTCCTCCGTAGACTGATTTCGGCTGAAGCCAGTGGAGGTTATCGAGTTCTGAAGATTGAGCACCCTAACGTCACTTCCCTTAAATTTTCGTATTTTTGCTTCAAAAAGGAGATCCTGAAATAGATAGTGGGTTTCTAGGAAAACTTCCCATTTCCCTCTTAGTATATAAAATATAGCCAGCTGTTGTTAGGCAAAGGTATCAGACATTATTATTGCTCTGTTAACAGTGTTTTAAAATATACAAATAGAAGAATAGGATGCCTTCTGGGTAGCAAGCTGGGAAAACTTTGAGATTATGCTTATCAAATGCCACGTGCATTTGCATAGTAGGTAGAGGAACAAGGCTCAATAGAAGAACAAGGCTCAAACTTCAGCTTTGCTGTTTGACCGCATTTCCTGGTATGATTTAGCTGTATTTACTTTTTCTGCTGGGGCAAGGAGAGGAGACCTAGCGGTCGGGGAGCCCTTGGGCACAAAGGAGTTAATGAGCCCTGTGTGGGTAGGGGCGGGGGTGGGTATGAAGTCCTTCCACCAGCTCACCTTCCCAGAGTCCTCCTGGGCCCTCTGAAGACGTCACTTACAATGGAGTTGTTAGCATGAGAAAATAAAGCCTTTTTCTCCCTAGATGTAGTTCAGTGGGAACTGAAAGTGTACCAGAAATCATGGTTCAAGCTTGTGCCAGTGGGTGCAAGGGGTGGTTCTTATGGAAGAGAAAGCACAGTTCATTTAGACTTGGCATTGAAATCGAACTCTGTTGTTCGGTGGAGTGAACATTGATATGGAGATTCCCGCCCGCCCCCCACCATCAGTAGGATACCCCCTTATACAGGTCCTGTATGCTTTTCTTTTTCTTCCATTTTCCTTCTTTATTTTCTTCTTTTGTCCTCTTAGAAATAGTCTCTCTGTAGACCGGCCGGATTTGTCAAGTTACCACCCTCTAAATTTTTACAGCTCCGTATATTCAGACTTGGTATTTGTGAATTAGCTAAAAGTGGGCTGCCAATCTGTACTTTATTTACATTCGAAGCCATATTAGTGAGAGCCCCAGAAAAAAATGTTAATATGCAGGGAGAGGCGGAAGGGTTGAGTTTCTGACTGTTGCTAACCTCACCACTGCCTTTAAAACCAATCATGAAGCACACGGATGATATTTAATAGCTTTTAGCTGATTATTTTTCTTCTCCTCCTCTTTCTTTTCTATCCAAGTTGACCTGGGTGTACTTGAGCGGAAATGAAGTCATCCAAATGCCGAATTAGAATAATCACAGGCCTCTAAGAATGAAATGGAAGCAGAGATTAAATGGCGGAGGAAAAGCTGGCATTAATAAGGACCAGGAAAACTTTGCATAAAATAAATAAGAGATGGAAGAGATTGAATTTGTTTATGCTGCTTCCATTTCTTCCTCCACTTTGTGTTGTCTTCCTAAGTTGAGTTACTGGCAAAGTGGGATTTGATTTGCTGCAAGGCCACATACCTTCTGCAGCCTAGGTGATGGGCCTTTCTTCTTTGCGGGACGTTTGTGTGACCATTGATGTTTCCAGGAAGGAAGAATCTGATGGAGGGGCTGTTACCATGAAAGGTTGATGATTACTTGGTGCAAGTAGTGAGTGGGAGACAGATGAAAGAGAGTCGGGGACGGGCGCCGTGGCTCACGCCTGTAATCCCAGCACTTTGGGAGGCCGAGGCGGGCAAATCACGAGGTCGGGAGTTTGAGACCAGCCTGACCAACATGATGAAACCCCGTCTCTACTAAAAATGCAAAAAATTAGCTGAGCATGGTAGTGGGCGCCTGTCATCCCAGCTACTCGGGAGGCTGAGGCAGAAGAGCTGAGGCAGAAGAATCTCTCGAACCCAGGAGGCAGACGTTGCAGTGAGCCGAGATCGTGCCACTGCACTCCAGCCCGGGTGACAGTGTGAGACCCTGTCTCTCGTCGAAAAAAAAAAAAAAAAAGACAGGAAAAAGAACGGGAAGCATGGGAGCCAGAGCACAAGCCAACTCAGTATTATGATGACTCCTCCTTGTAGAGAGAAGACCTGGGCAGGATGCAGGTAGGGTGACTGGTTGTCTGGGTTTGCCTGTGACTAAGGGGGTTTCTGGGAACTTGGGCCTTGCAAACTAGAATGAAGTGGTGGTCACCTTCAAGCGGAGTTTGGAGAAGTCAAGACACTTGGCCTGACACTCTAAAAGGATCAACACCTTCCTTGCCCACCTCCAAGGAGATTTAAATACTCCTTCCTGTGTGCTACAGAACACTAACTTCATACCTGTTTACATTCGGCCTTCTTGATTTAATCCAGCTATTGGGACAACAGCCAGCATCGGGCCTTGTGTGAGCACAGGCCTGCCAGTGTTAGATGAGCAAGTGGCCGCTGAAGGCAGGTCAGACAGACCCACAGTCTGTCTGTCAGTGCACCCCTCTGGGCTTCTATTTGGGGATTATTTCTGTGTCTCTTGAAAAAAAATTCTGCCCCAATGTAGTGAAAAGTGAGCTTCTTGTAGTAAAAGAGCAAAATAAGGATTTAATTAAATAGAAAAAAAAAAAAAAAGAAAGAAAACCCAACAGAGTGGTTTGTTTACAGGAAGTCGTTTATAGGTGGTCTGTTATAGAAGATGTAATTTGTGAAAGTAGATTAGTTGTAAATTAGAGATTTTGGGTTGTTGAGGTCGCTAACCGTCTTTTATAATTGGCGGCAGAGGTACATATTTTCAGATTTGCTTATAGAGTGTTAGTATTGAAAAAACAGTTTAAGGTGTTTTTCACTTAAGCAAAAGTAAGTGAGAGTATAGAATGATCAGAGACGGGCTTCCTGATCTTATTCTCAGCTTTCTTATGGAATGACAAGGGTATGGAAAGCAACAGGGAGATGAAATGCTGGAATAGTTTGCAGGGGAGCTTGCAGATTCTCTGATAGGGAAATAGTGTTTTGTTTTGTTTTGTTTTGTTTTGTTTTTTAATTTTACTTATTTATTTAGAGACAGGGTCTACTGTGGTTGCCCAGCCTGGAGTGCAGCGGCGCAATTTCAGCTCACTGTAGCCTCAGCCTCTGGGGCTCAGGTGATTCCCCAACCTCAGCCTCCCAAGTAGCTAGGACTACAGGCACGCACCACCATGCCTGGCTAATTTTTTTGTATTTTTAGTAGAGACAGGGTTTCACCATGTTGCCGAGGCTGGTCTCGAACTTCTGGACTCAAGTGATCCTCCTGCCTCAGCCTCCCAAAGTGTTGGGATTACAAGCGTGAACCATCACACTCGGCTGATTTTTATTCTTTAATAAGAGCACCCCATTTCTTTTATCAACGACTTGTTTTCTTCACAAAAAGGGAGGACGTATTGATGTCAGTGCTTTCCGTTCCAGCTAAGTTGGCATTTGTGTTCAGATTTAGGGACTCCTGTTTGCCTGAACCGTTCATGTATCTTTGACCTTGTAATTGTCCCAACAGCCCTGTGAGGTAGGATAATTATCCTTATTTTAAAGTTAGGTAAGGAAGACTAGGAGAGCATAAATTACATGTAAGACCCCTCAGCCAGACAGCAGTGGGGCCCAGGGTTCAAATCTAGACTTTCTGGCTAAGTATTCTGGGTTTGTTGTTAAGCTGTTTATCCTGAGGTATCTCCTTTGGGGTGGCCCTGACCAGTTGTTTGTAGTGCCGTAGAATTACTATGGTATGGCCGGGCGCGATGGCTCACACCTGTAATCCCAGCACTTTGGGAGGCTGAGGTGGGTGGATTGTGAGGTTAGGAGATCGAGACCAGCCTGGCCAACAATGATGAAACCCTGTCTGTAACTAAAAATATAAAAATTAGCAAGGCATGCTGGCCGTGCGCCTGTAATCCCAGTTACTCAGAAGACTGAGGAGAATTGCTTGAACCTGGGAGGCAGAGGTTGCAGTGGGCCAAGATTACACCACTGCACACCAGCCTGGGCGACAGAACAAGACTCTGTTGGTGGTGGGGCAGCGAGGGGAAGAATTACTATGGTACATCTTTGAGGCAGGTCACTCTGACTTTATGGTTGGTTGGTTGGGTTTTTTTTTTTTGGTTTGAGTCTTTCTCTGTCACCCAGGCTAGAGTATAGTGGCGCGACCTCAGCTTGCTGCAACCTCCGCTTCCCAGGTTCAAGCAATTCTCCTGCCTCAGCCTCCCATGTAGCTGGGAATATAGGTGTGCACCACCATGCCTGAATAATTTTTGTATTTTTAGTAGAGACGGGGTTTTGCCATGTTAGCCAGGCTGGTCTCAAACTCCTGGCCTCACGTGATCTGCTCACCTCAGCCTCCCCAAAGTGCTGGGATTACAGGCGTGAGCCACCACACCTGGCCAGTTTGTCTCAAAGATTTTCTATTAGAACAAATATTATGGTACAGAATGCAACATTTGCATAATTGTTTTTTGAAACATTGTGATACTTCCAGACACTTCAGGATAGCTTCTGGCTGCATTAGTTCCTGTTCATTCTGGGCTGTCCCTTAATGTACTTGGCCTTTAGGAGGAGCACATGGGTAGAAAGTTGAGAATCTCTTTGTTTACTGCTTAGCATAGGGGCTGGCAAACTTTTTCTGCAAAAGGCCAGATAATAACTATTTTTATTTTTGTGGCCCAGATGGTCTCCTAGAACCATTCAGTTCTGCCATGCTATCACAATGACAGCCAAAGACAATATGAAAATGAATGGTCGTGGCTATATTCCAGTAAAACTTTATTTACAAAAATCAGGAGGCTGCCGGTTTTGGCCCTCAGGCTGTATGGTTTTCATATCCCTCTGGCTGAGCATATTGCCTGCTAATAAGAGCGTAGGTTGTTTACACTCAGTCTGTCTGGTATTAGACCCAGCTTATCTGTTTACTAGCTTGGTAACCTTAGGCAGGTCATTTAACTTCTTCCCACCTCACTTTCTTTATCTGTAAAATGGGGATAATGATGGTCCTTAACCCATAGGGTTGTCATGAGGATTAAATGAGCTAATACGCATATAGTTGTTAGCATTCTGCTAAGAAATAAAGTGAGCACTTAACCTTAGAAACTTGAGCTGGTGTTGTTATTTTAGATGTTGAAGACTCAGGTCCTCTGAGACTCTGGAGTTTCCACTCTAGTCCTGTCTAGCCATAGGCTTGCTAGTGCAACAGCCTTTATACACACACACGCACACACACGCACACACACACGCACACTCTCTCTCTCTCGTCATCTTTTCCATCTGTCCTGTGGGGGAGCTTACCGCTCAATTCTTCTACCCACCCTGGCGATGATGCAAACTGAAAAGCCTTTCCTGCATCTTCTCAGCATAAAGACGACGATTCAGTTTCGTGTAATTTTTGATGGGATGTACCTCGAGTTCCATCCAGCTACCCCGCTGCTTCCAGTTTGTGGAACTGACTTGCTGGTTGCCCTGGCTTTGATGAAAGAGTTGAACCGATGTGGGCCCAAAGAGAGTTCTTCTGGGTGGATCCTCTGGTGAACTCTTTACATTTCTTTCTCGAATAATTAAACTTTTTTTGGTAATGGATACTGCCTGGAAATTGTCCCAGTATCATTTGGCTGATGTTTGTTAAAATATATTTATATATATTGATCCACTAATCTGTTTATTGCATTTATTTTGCCTCCTGGGAGAGCTTTTCAGATCCTCATTTAAGTTTTTCTTTCCTTTTCCTTTACATATGATTCTATTAAGCTTGGTTTTCTGGCTTCTTTTAAATTTATAGCAAATATTAAGGGGCAGAAAGATGTTAATAAACTCAGTGTAAAGCAAGAGGGAGAAAACCTATAAAAACAAAGAGGCTTCGATCTTGAAAAGCTCCGCATTGTAGGCCTGTTTAGTGCAGGGAAACAGTCATCCTTCCTCATTAGGCCCAGAAGGCGTTACATCTACAGCCTCACGCATCATTCATTTGTTCATTGATTCATTCAGCAGACCTTGATTACCTTGAATACCAGGCACTGAGCTAGGAGCCAGGAGCACCTTGGTGAGTGGAACAGAGAAGATCCTTGCTTACTTGTAGCTTAACAAGCATGGGGTGTGGGTGGCGGAGGACCAGCCAAAAGCAAGCAAGGAAATAATAAAAATAATTACAGATTGTGTCATCAAGGAAAGAAACCAGGAGCTGAGAGAATCCATAATGGGAATACGGAAGAGGGAATCTTGGCTTATCAAGAAGTCAGATATGTGTAGCCTCTTTGCCTTGACCTGACTGTAAATTCCACCAAGTGGGGCTGGGTCTGTTTACTCACCCTGTAGCACCAGGACTGGCCTATGGCCTGAGCAGTAGTTGGTGCTCAGTAAACAGTGGTGGAATGAATGGATCCTCTGTATCGGAGGGCAGGGAAGTTCCAGTCATTGGAGAAGGAGTTTCAAGGGGTAAAATTAGGATTTTTTTTTTTTTTTTTTTTTTGAGACAGAGTTTCACTCTTGTTGCCCAAGCTGGAGTGCAGTGGCGCAATCTTGGCTCACTGCAGCCTCTGCCTCCCAAGTTCAAGCAACTCTCCTGCCTCATCCTCCCAAGTAGCTGGGATTACAGGCGCCTGCCACCATGCTTGGCTAATTTTTTGTATTTTTAGTAGAGATGGTGTTTTGCCATGTTGGCCAGGCCGGTCTCAAACTCCTGGCCTTAAAAGGAGGCGAGGATCTGCCCGCCTTGGCCTCCCAAAATGGTAGGATTACAGGCGGGAGCCACTGTGCCCAGCAAGGATTTTTTCTTTTTAAAATGGGGCATTAAGAGAGTATATTCCATTATTTGGAGTATTTCCTTATGTGAAACCCATTATTTCCCTGCATCCCAGGATCCCTTAGCTATTTCCAACCCACAGCAAAAGCTTAATAGAACTAAGGGAATATCTGGGCAGGGTGAGCTGGTCAGCAGTGCCCTTTTCAGAGTCAGTAGATTCTCAGGCAGGTTTTGGCATAGAGGGTAGATACAGAGGAAGGAAGGATGTCAGGAGGGTAAAAATTGGGATATGCATCTCTGTTTCATCTTCTCTCCTTCTCTTCTTTTTGTCTTTGGTCTAGGAAAAGCAGTAAACCTGCTGATTAGGAGGTACCAGGGGAGGTCAGTGACTTTGAAAAGCTGGTGAGAGCATTGACTCATCTAGGCTCATAGGTGTTGTGGATCCTGTGGGCACCAGGGATGGGGGTACTTGGACTGGCATCGGGCGATGTCTGTCCCAGACTTGCCGTCTTGTGATCAGCCAGGCTGGGGAATGAAAATGGGTCCAACATCATTAAGGCACAGCACAGTCCTCCCTGATGTTGAGAAATCTGGCTGTGGACGCAGAGAATGTGTTTGTGGGTACATTTTTGACTCTTGAATGAACCGAAGATGCTGTTGGCATTTACTGCCAGACTCCTGGGAGTTATGTGGGGTTATGGGGGGATTATGTGGGGGTGAAGTTGAACAATTCTCAACTTTGGAATTGGGCAGACCTGAGTTTGAATCCAGATCATTTGCTATTAGCATTGTGACCTGGGCTATTGATTCTACTGTCTCCCGAGCCTAGTTTCTCATTTGTTAAGTGGGCATACAATTTCATTTACAATGGGGCTGTAAGAAGGAAAAGATACACATTTGCCTAGGGTCTGGCACATGAGTATTTAATGATAGTCTCCCCTACCTGCATTCCCTTTCTGCTCCCCCATTCCCCCCAACATCCCGTGTTTCTGGACCCCCAAATTGCTGACTTCCACCAGGTTCACTCCCGCTGATAAACTCCCTCCCTTAATCTGCACAGAGCCCTCTCTGTATGCCAAATGGACGGTTTTGGGGCCAGTTTCCTAGTTGCTCCCAGTCTCTGCCCCCATCCCTCCACAACTATCCCTCTGACAAATCTGGAACCATGGAAGTCCTCATTCTGAGCTCCTCCTAGATTTAACCCAGCTGGAGTTAGTGTTGGGGAAGGCTAAGTGGAGGATTTGGCTTTTTTTCCTCTTATGCTAATGAAGTGAATATGGCAAGGAGTCACAATATTTTCTTTCCAGGCAAGGAAATGTTGTAGTAGGAGAAACAGCATGCAGGGGAAGCAAATGTGATCTCACTGGATTCTCTCAAGGGAGGAATAGGACAAATTGTCAGCTTCTGTTGAGAAGATAATACTCTCACTATGATAAATGCCAAGTTTCTATTGAAAACCACCATCTTAATGGTGGCGTCCCCAAGCACTCAGTGCTTGCCTGGCAGCCGAGACCAGAGGAGACGCAGAGGAAGGCGGATATTTGTAGGGGGTTGTTTGTTTGCAATGAGAAATCAGTTCAAAGCAAAAGAGACGGTGCATTAAAAATGTTCTTTTAAGGCAGCTTTAAAAAGCTAACTGGAGTGCTCCAGTGTGGCCTGATCTTAAAACACACCTATGGGGAGACTTCCACCCTCAATAAATATTTCTTGCGTATGACTTGAATTAAAGGAGGCACATGGGGCTGGAAGCCGCCTGAAATAATTTTCCCTCCCATAGGAAGCAGCCGCTGTAATTCACTTGCAAGTTATTGCAAAAGGCCTATTCTGATAGAAATTGCTGCCTTCTCATGGACTGGGATTTTTCTAGTACTGTCTGTAACATCCCTTCTTGAAAAGGGTGTGTCCGCCCATATTTTACGGTGCACCACTCCCTCAAAGAGCGTCTCAGTTTGTTGTTGTCCTTTTGTGGGTGCTTATGCTGGTTTCTCTTAGACATCTGAGTGTGGCGGATCTGCCTCACAGCCTACACTCAGGGAGACCTTCAGGTTAGTTGGGGGAGTTCCTGGGGTGGTGGGGGGAGCTGGACAATACATTCAGGAGCTCTAAGAATGCTGGTGATCATGGGAACAGCTGGAGGGGGAGGAAGAAGATCTCTATGAGCTACTGTTGAAAGGCCCTAAGGTGGTTGTGCTTGTCCAACCATCCTTGCATTCAGGAACCCAATCTAGGTATTAAGCACCATACTGGGGCCACAGAGATGGGTGAAGTGGGGTGCCCACCCATGTGGGGCATGTGTTCAAGGAGCAGAGATGGTGGTAAGCAGAATTGCAGTGTGGTGTAGCAAATGGAGAGCCTGCCAGCATCACTGCGAGGTGGGGACGGTGGTTGCTGCTGTGGAGCTCCTCTCCCAGGCCTCCCATCCTTTCCCTCAGCCGACTCGCCTGTTCCCTGTGGTTGCCCTTGAAGGCGGGTCATGTCTTCATGTGCTTCAACGCCAGCCTGAGCATTGACCTGGAAAGGTGCTTGACAGACATTTATTCTGGGCTCCATAGAGGACCAGTGTTGCCATGGTAGGTGGAGGAGAGGAGGAAGCCCAGAGTATGACTTGCCCCACATGCTGCTGGATATCACAGTCCTGCCCCTGCCCATTTTGGAAAGAACCAAATGGAGAGGGCTTGAAAATGGTGAGATTGACTTTGTCATCAGCTACAGAGCACGGAGGGAGGCAGTTTACATCTGGATGCCCGCAATCACCTTGCCCAGAGATGCTGACTGCTGAGGATGCTCCCCGGGGCTTTACAGATGCTCCCTTTCTGGCCATGTTCAGTCTCCTCCCTGAGATCTTACCCCTCAACCCCCAAGAAGCCACAAGGCGGGTCGGCTTGTTTGACCCATGAGTGGAACAGTAGATGTGATCTTTTCTATGTTAAAGAACCTCAGGGAACATTAGTCAGGGTGTCTCAGTTATAATTCAGTCTCATTATTGCTTCCTGGATGTGATTAACCCGGGATCTGCTCATGAAGGGATTTGGCAACCCAAGGAAATGGACAGAGATGATGGATCAGGTGCACCTAGGACAGAATGACAGCTGAAGTCAGTGGTTTTCTGCTAAACCCATAACTTAACCACTGGTTGAAAGTCTGTATCAAGTGTCCCAAATCAAATGTATTGATTCTAGATGCCTTTTTGTAAAGAGGCAATAAAAAGAAATACCATTTATTTTCACAATTGTTGCATCCTCCCAGTGTCTAGGAATTACAGAGTCATTGTTATTATTCCTCCTCTCATTTGTAGCTCCAGGTTCATAGAGAGCAGGGGTTGACAAACTTTGCCTGTAAAGGGTCAGATACCAAATATTTTAGACTCTGTGGGCCATACGGTCTCTGTCCCTGCTACTCAGTTCTGCTGTTGTAGCACAAAAGCAGCCGTAGACAATATGCAAATGAATGAGTGTGGCTGTGTTCCAATTCCACTTTTATTTACAAAAACAGGCAGCAGGCCTGTGGGCCGTAAGTTGCTATCCCTTGCTATAGATAGTCCCAGTCCTCAACTTGACGTCTCAAAGAAAGCAGCGATTTCATAGAACTGAGGACATTTTCAGGTTCGGTAATAAACTTAGGGGCATGGCTATGCTCATTTGAAATAGTCATCCTTTTAATGTAGACACACGTCAGAAAGGTTCATTGTGTTGTCTGATGCCATCCCTCCAAGACATTTGGAAAAATCTTTTAGAATACATAGCTGCAAATAATAAGGACTGAGGAGAGGTAAGAGCAGGTATAAGCCCCTGCCAGTCACATAAGGTCTGTTATAGTGAATAGGCAAGGAATGTTCATTTTGAGGTCTTGCTTTTTTCTTGGGCTGTGGGATGCTGTTGCTCAAGGACAGGTGCTCTGTGTGGCCGTGGTAGCCACAAGCTAGAGGATCATAGCCACAAACATGTGTGTGAAGGCTTGCTCGTCATAGAACACTTGTCTGGCCACATTCCTGAAAGTGGAAGGCCAGAGTGGGAACTTTTACGCAGCTTCATGCAACGGGTCCTTGACTCTGCTCACTCACATCTATGAGCTGAGAATTTGGTTGTAATTTTTTCTAAAAGGGGAAGAAATGGATCCACATGGATTAATCTGCACCCTTTAGGTCTGTAAAAACCCAGTGACATTGACATGTCAATGAAAATGGTGGAAATTAACACTTGGAAATTTTTATATAAAACCTTTATTGAAAATTCAGCTAAACATTCACACACTAAAAAGAGCTATATATTTATACCTGAAAAACTCAATTTGATGCAAGCTACTTGTTTCTCCATTGTGGTCACGTGGGCTGAGGTTCTTAGTATGAAATGTAATTTACACAAATTAGTCCAAGGCAGGTAGAGTGTGAAATTAAATTGATGCCTTGATTTCTGTATTCTCTAGTAAGTGTTTCTCTGAAAATTCATCATTTCTGTCCTAGGAACTCTGAAGTATGGAGTTTTTTTTTTTTTTTTTTTTTTTTAAATAGAGCAGAGAAGTTCTTACTGGTTAAGGACATGAAACAACCTTAATTACAGGCTAAAAAGGCATGTTTCATTTTGTTTTGTGGCTAAATATTAGAGTGACTCCAAATTGGTCTTCCAGTAGAGGTAGAAAACTTGGGCTTTAACGTAACTATTACATTTTTCTTTTTGTTTTTCGAGATGAAGTCTTGCTCTGTCACCCAGGCTGGAGTGCAGTGGCTCAGTCTTGGCTCACTGCAACCTCCTCCTCCCAGATTCAAGCGATTCTCCTGCCTCAGCCTCCCGAGTAGCTGGGATTACAGGTGCTTGTCAGCACGCCTGGGTACCTTTTTTTTTTTTTTTTTTTTGTATTTTTTGTAGAGAAGGGGGTTTCACCATGTTGGCCAGGCTGATCTCGAACTTCTGACCTCAGGTGATCCACCCGGATCGGCCTCCCAAAGCACAGGGATTACAGGCATGAGCCAGTGCGCCAGCCAGCTATTATATTTCTCAACTAGCTGCACCAAGCCATCTAATTTTTTTGACTGTGATGAGAACAGTTTAGGGCTGTTAGCTGTGTAGACCTAGAAGGGGCTTTGCAGACCCTTTTACAGATGAGAAAACTGTGACTCAAGAATAACGTTCTGACCTTGGTGTCTTTGGTCAGGATACCGTGGGTCCTGGCTGGGCCTGCTTCTGCCCCTGAGTCCCCACTGCTGCCTCTCTTTGAGGACAGTTGTCGGTGTTGGTGTCAGACTGTGTCAGTAATCGTAGTAAGAATGAATCAAGTATGGGGTATCCTGGTTCAAATTTGATAATCTGAGAGGAAGGAGAATCACTACTTGTCCAGAAATAATGGAAGGCCAAGATGATCTGACGACTTTGTCAGGAGATCACCAGTGCTCCGGGACTGAACCCATATGCTTGGTCCTGGAGTAGCTCTGTTGACCTCCCTCTGCAGAAAAGGAGTCAGGCTCCCGGGGTCCAGGACGCAGGTGGTTGCATTTTATCAGCATCTTTCTCATAGGCCCACCCCCCAGCAAGGTAGACATGGGTCAGCCCTGCCAACATTGGAATGAATCATTTCTGTCAAATAACTAGCGGCTGACGTTCGGGGCGCTCTGAAAAATGAATTATGGGCTCTCATGATTTTTATTTGTCCATGGTGGCATGGGTGGTATTTATCTCTCTTGTCCTTGCTCTCTCCCGCTTTTGGAGCCTTTGTCTCCATCTGAGTCAGCATGACATGGTTTGAAAATTGCCTGTTTGGCTTTTAATGATGATTAATGTCCATAGCCATGTTTCAAATTTAGGATCTCTTGAAGAGTCTCCGAGACCGTTACCAAGAGCAACCTGCCAAGGGAGTCGGCGCAGAGCTCGTTACTTCCCCAGCCTGAATTAGATTCCTTCCAAACTTCTCCATCTTTCCACCAGCACCCCGTGGGCTCTTCTTGGGTCTTTGGCACCAGGAGCTGAGCTGGCCTGCTCATCTGGCAAGCTCCGCCCACCCTCTTGGGTTGGTGCTGGTCCCATGGGATATCTGGAAGGGTCACTTTTTCTTGCTCCTTTCTCCCCACCCCCAAATCAGAGAGGCCAATGAGGAGCTTAATTTCCTCAACAGCAGGTGCCTGTCATCTATCTGAAGATAGTTGCCAACATCTGGTACAATTGCCTCCGCAAACGCAGTAACAAGGCGGCCTGCAGTTCAGGCGCAGAGCGAGCATCGCCGCTTTAATGATAACAAGCTGTTGGCCTCCCCTCTGAGATGAATCCATCTCACAGATGTTTGTCTAGTTTTGGCAATCGTATTGCACTATAGCTTTGGTGATTATGCTCGACTGGAGACTATTACAATAAAAGAAGTTTGAACTTGTTCCATTTTTATACCCCACCCCCTTCTCCCCTGTTCTGAGGTATAATTTATATCAATGGCTGTAATATTGGTTCCCTTACTGAGGCCTCTTTACTTTTTATGATGTCGGTGGAGCTGCAGCTGATAGCCTGGCTTCCTCCACAGGTTAATGTGTTTTAGCTCCATCAGCGTTTTTAATGTCCACACTTCATGGCCCCGTGGCAGTCCCCTCACCCTCTGTGGAAGCGCATGTTGACACTGAGAGGTCGTGTGATTACTTTGACGGAGTATCTCCAGCTGCAGAAAGTTACAGCTTGTGTGTGTATGTAGGGCGTGAACATGGGGCGTGTGGGAGGCCTGATGGGTACACAGGACAGAAGATCGGAAGGAGAGGTTTTTCCTGAAGGTGGCAACAGTGAGAGACAAAGCCTGGAATGTAGAACCTTCTAGACTACTGGTGGACTTCCTTTCTGCCTCTCTCCCTCCTCTCCATTCATTCTCCTCTTCCTCCTCCTCTCCCTCCTCCTCAGGCACAATATACTTTTACTGAGACAAAATAAAATAGTCCTGGCGCAGTGGCTCAGGCCTGTAATCCCAGCACTTTGGAAGGCTGAGGTGGGGAGGATCTCTTGAGGCCAGAAGTTTGAGACCAGTGTGGGTAACATAGTGAGACCTCATCTGTACAAAAAATGTGCCTGTAGTCCTAGCTACTTGGGAGGCAAAAGCAGGAGGGTCGCTTGAGCCTAGGAGTTTGAGGCTGCAATGAGTTATGATCGCACCACTGCACTCCAGCCTGAGCAACAGAGTGAGGCTTTATCTCAAAACCACAAAAATAACAACAAAGCAAAATAAATAGAAATCACACCTTGGTGAAAGGGCATTTGGAGGCCAGTCAGGTAGTTTATGCTGCAGTGTTTGACATTTTGGGCTTTAATATTACACAGTGGTTTAATATTTAATACTATCAAATGTTACACAGCTTTACAATTATAGTTCTACATGTGAAAATTGGAAGGAACTGTCAATCCATTCAAATCATATTTAGTGATAGTAAATATCAGGTATTTTTAATAATAACTCTCATTAATTGCATCTCCACTGTGTACTAGTACTACGCGAGCTGCTTTTATTAACAGATAAATGTGGCCGGGCACGGTGGCTCACGCCTGTAATCCCAACACTTTGGGAGACTGGGGTGGGCGGATCACCAGCGAGTTCGAGACCGGCCTGGCCAATATGGTGAAACCCCATCTCTACTAAAAATACAAAAAGTAGCTGGGTGTGGTGGCAGGCGCCTGTAGTCTCAGCTACTTGGGAGGCTGAGGCAGAAGAGTTGCTTGAACCCGGGAGGCGGACGTTGCAGTGAGCCAAGATTGCACCACTGCACTCCAGCCTGGGCAACAGAGCAAGACTCAGTCTCAAAAAATAAATAGAATAAAATAAAATAAAATAAATGGGTAATTCTTACAGTCTCCCTGTGAGGTAGGTATTCTTGTGTCCCTTGTCACAGGTGAGAAAAATGAGGGTCCAGGACAGGAAGGTACATGCCCAGTGACACGAAGCTGCCAAGGGACAGAGAGAGCGCTCAATCCAGGGCTAGCAAACTCCAGACCCATGCTCATTCTCCAGCCATCATTGTCACCGCTAACCCTGCTCATGGCCTGCTTTGATGTAATGGAAAAATCTGCCCATCTGAGATGTGGCACATTATATAAATCAGTACAACATAAATCACCATCATCACTTGACATTTAAGCCCTTTTTTTTTTCATTTTAATTTGGATATTACTTTGTCAAAGATTAGGCAACGTAATTTTGGCAAGGTGTTATTTTTGGCAGTGCACTTACGAATGGGTGAGTCAGCCTGGCTGTGGATGCATCATTGGTGGCAGGGCACCATGGGTTTCTTTCTTTGTCCAGAAATAGACACTGGTCTCTGGGCTGGTGACACTTCAGGAGGCCCCAGATGACTGTACTGGGTGCGTGTATAGTAGCCTTCTGTGAGGAACCAAAGGAGCCACCTCATCTTGGCCTCTAGACAGGACTCTGTTGTTTAATGAGTCCTTCAGATATGTGGGTTCGAGTCCCATAGGGAGAGAAAAAACTTTTCCCAAAAAGTTAAAATAGAGTGATCTTTTGTGATGCGTATCAAAATAAAAACCATGGGATGGCTTATGAAAGTTAATGGTTCCCAGAAATGGGTAAAAATGTGCAGCTTGCAACCTGGCAGTTTATTAAAGACATGAAAACATTATCTTTACCATTCAGGTTAGATTTAAGTATATGCTTTTAACCTGGGCCACACACAGTAATAGAAGAAGCCCAACAGAAGCGTAAAGACTTGTTAATTTCCTTTGTGATCTTGGGCCTCGTCTTACTTCTCTGGGCCTTGGCTATCTTTTCTGTAAATTTCGGCTTTGTAGACATTGGATGAGATTTCAGATCTCTTCCAGCCCTGTAGTTGCATTCTATTCTGTTGGCCAGCACCTACTCTTGCCTTTCCACAATTGAAGTGTCGCATGGATCACCATCGCTGTCCTTCTTCTGTTCTGAACTAGATCCCAAGTTGCCTAAAGTCAGGTTAAGTCCAGTGTAATTCACCATTTGGTAAAGTATGCCTGTTGATTTGCCATCTTTCCTTCTTGACTTCCCTCCCTCAGCACAGATCTCTCATGCCAGTAGTCAAATATAACATTTTTCATACCCACCCAGCGTTTTGCGTGGGTTCTTCACTCTCACCTGCCTGCCCCTCCTCACCAAATGAGTTCTTTCTTTGCGAAGCTGGAGCCAAACCACCAAAATGCCACAAAGAGATGTGGCGCAGCTTTTTCCAGTTTTTCTCTTGCAGTAGTTACAATATTATTAAAAATCCATTAAATTTTAATGTACCCTATAAAATATGTGCTCTTGTGAAAGCAAGCACAGATCATTATTTCTGATGAATAAACCAAGAGGACAAGTATGTATGAAGTTCATGCTGCAGCATTCAATTTTTATTATATACATCTCCTGCAGGGGCAATCACTGTGATGTTCCAGCTGGTTGTGTGGAGGGCTGGTTCTTCTCGGAGATCCTTTGGGGCAGCATGAACCCTGAACTCTCTGGGTGTTCTCAGAGCTTGTTATTACCTGGAAAGAGAGAGCCCTGTGTAGGAGCTGTCTTCTGTTAAGCTCTTCAAATGAAAGAACGAAGGACTAAATGAGTCAAGAAGAGAAAAATGCAGTCTTTCTCATACTCCAAGGTAGCCTTGTGGGATGAGGAGCAAAAAATCAGACATACATTTGAAGTTCTTCTGCCTAGTAGCTCTGTTCCCTTGAGCCAGTCTCTTAGCTTCTCTGAGTATTTGTTTCCTAAATGGGAGATGAGCGTTCTGTCTGCCTTGGGGCTTACAGAGGCACAGAAAAGCCTGTGCCTGGCTCAGAGTGGGAATTCTGACTTGCAGGCTCCCTATTTCAGTCCCTTTCTTCTTCTTCTGGAGATCCTTTGAAAGTTTTCTCATAGGTCCAGAAGTTGGAAGACAGAGCTGTTGCCTGGCTTCCTGGAGTCTGTGTGGTGTGAGGCTTGGGAGCCATTACACATGACTGTCTAGTGTCACAGCTGCTGGCTCTGGACGTCTCTTGATGCTTCAAGGGTGGCTTCCATATTATTTTCCAGAGGCTGCATGCACCTGCCAGGTGGATGGAAGTGCTTCCCATGGGGGTTGCTGGGCCTCTGTCTGCCTTCTTGGGGTACCTGTGGCCTCTGCACCTGATGACTCCAGGGCAGGGGTTTGATGACTCCAGGGCAGCCAGTGTCATCTCTTTGCTTGCAGATGAGGTGGCTTAGAACCAAGAGGGAGGAGCTTGGCCCAGCAGACCCTCCTGGGATTTGTTGGAGGCTGTGCTTGGGAGTTGCACACCTGATCTGCTTTGCAATTTTATGAGGTCCAACTTCTGATCCTCAGTGAGGCCTCATTTCCTTCCTGGGGCAGGGTTAGTCATCCAGCTCCGCAGGCTGTGGGGCAGGACTCAGGAAGCACTTGGAATGGCCTGGAAATCATGGACTATACAAGCCTTTCTTGCCAGGGTGGCGGAGTGCACTACTCTCACATTTAATCCTGCCCAGTATCCTGAAGAGGGGAGGGCCAGGGTTGTAGGCGAGTTGCATGGAGGTATTCTGGAATATTCCACAACTAGAGTTGGGACTCAGCTGCTGGGATCAGTGGTGAAGAAAGTCCCACATTTTGCACAGAATTGAGTGATCTGTAAATGAAAGAAGTTTAGTTTTAACAGCATTATGATTTTGCTTAAAAATGAAAAGGCATACTAGAAAAAATTAAATACATAAGTAAACAGAGAACTAACAAATCCTTTCATCTCATCACTATGAGATAACTCACAGTAACATTTTGGTGCAGCCTTCCAGAGGTCTGTCTGCACATATATAAACATATGGTTGTGTACACTTTTATATAAATGGGATCATATGTGGTGTTTGCCAGACGGCTTTTTCTGTTCAACAGTATGTCAGAGGCATTTTTCCATGTGATTGTATCCTACACGGTCATATTTGTTGCCTTCATTGTTTCTGTGATATCGATGCACTGTGATTGACTTACGCAAACCCTTAGTTAGGATCATTTAGGTTGTTTGCAGTATCATTATGATCATTGTTTGGTATTACAGCCAGTTCTGGCAGGACCGCCCTTGTGCATGCATTTCTCTCCTGCTCCTGCAATACTTTTGACCTAGTAATTCCACTTCTAGGAATTTACAATAAGGAGACAATAATACGTTTTACAATTTGCTATTTATTGCCAAACTGCCCCACAGGGAGGTTGTACTCATTTACATTTCTACCAGTTAAGGCAGCATAAGAGTGAGCTTGAGCTTTTGGTCTTAGGATTTTTGTGCCCAAGTCTTTCTAAAATTTACATTCCTCTGAAATTTGTCATATGAAACACTTTTTTTGTTTTAATATTGAAGAGTGAGGAATCTGTTATACCTTGACTTTTAAATGCTTGTTACACTGCCTCTCTGTTCTCTGATAATCCGTGAAGTCTTGAATGGTTTTGACTGAGTGAGATACAAGCAGGAGAGTTTCAGGATAGACTGGGGGTTGTGTTTCGTTTCAGATTGTCATCTTGAAACAAAAATGGTGGCAAATAAAATGTTTTCAAGTGGATGTTTTTAGTCGTGATCTTTAATGGGTTTTTGATTATTGTTCCTAGCTGCATACCGGTTTTGTCCTAGAAAGGCTATAGCTGAAGACAAATCGTGACTTTTTTCCTTCATCTAATACATTTGGCAATTACATCTTGCCTTATGAAAGCATTACCATTGTTATTTAAATTTTGTATTGCTCTTTTAAGATAATGTTCAGCTTGTTACCTGTTTATCTTTTCCCTCCTGCTGCTCTTGTGTGCATCCTCATGGCATGATCACCCAGACTGGTGTGCAGTGGCATGATCATGGCTCACTGAAGCCCCTATCTCTGGGCCCCAGTGACCCTCCCACCTCAGCCTCCCTAAGTGTTGGGATTACAGGCATGAGCCACCCCACCTGGCCTTTATTTTATTTTATTTTATTTTTTAAAAGAGATGTGGACTTGCTCTGTCGCCCAGGCTGGACTCAGGCTGGAGTGTAGTGGCCTGATCATGGCTCACTACAGCCTCAAATACCTGGGCCCAAGTGATCCCCCCACCCCACCTCAGCCTCCTAAGAACCCATGCTTATGGTTGTGCACCACTATTTCTGGCTGAGCATCTTTTTAAAAAATGTCCTAAGATACAGCTACAATTGTGAAAC
>NC_045449.1:36642478-36724053 GCF_002776525.5 Piliocolobus tephrosceles | reverse complement strand
GAATGAAGGTAATCCTTCTAGAGGCACACAAAGTTAGCTGAGTAGCAAAACGCTGTGTCTCAAACCAAGGTCTTCTAATTTCAAATATCATGTTTTGTCTACTTTACCATGAAGCTGAATTGTGTGAGCACAATTATGAGGTCTCCCTCGCCTCCCGCCCTTGCCGTATTGTCTGTTTTCCAAGGTAAACACGCCCAGTTCTTTCAGTTCTTTTTACTCTGTGATTTGAGTGCCCTCTGCTCTCCTAGTAATAATGTATTTACCACCCGCCATGTATTTATGATCAGTATACATTTGTGATGCATTCTGTGGGCCAGGTACAGGGCTAGGCATTGGGACTCCAGAGTGTCTGGAGGAAAAGATCCCCGATGCTTAAATGTAGTGCATTTGGCATAGTCCTTATCCTTAGTGCCCTCAAGACCTTTCCCAACATATCTGGCTCTTCATAACATGGAGAGTGAGTGATCCTTCCTGGATCTGCGTGTCCTCAGTCTAAGCCCTATAGATCTCCCTTCATGTGTGTAGGGCCTTCTAGATGGCATCTGGGCTATGATGACTTAACCCTACATTTCATGCTGATCCCACACAGCCACCAAATAGCACCATTGCTCTAAGGTGCCTGGGGGAGAAAAGGTTGGCCCCAGTTTGGGAAACTTTGGGTTTTTGTATGTGTCTAAAAGATTATCTTCAGTAGTTTTGCTCTCCCAGTGAGAAAAGGAGAGGCTGATCATGTGCTGCCAGCCACTGGGCAAAGGGCAATGTTTGTCATGACCATCCGGTGACTCCTGCTGCCGGTGACTCCTGCTGCCGCTGTCCTTCCTGCCTGAATGTTTTTGGAGCTTCCATCCACTCATCCGGCATCCAGGGAGGCTGCGATGAAGTGAGGACCATCTGTTAGGAACCAGATAGCAAGGACATTTGCAGCACGTTGAAGGTTGGCCTGGATGACCAGCAAGGGCTTTTCCTGCCCTGCGTGCCTGGACTCCCACCTCCCCACCCCTGATTAGGCTTCCTGGTTGGGGGAAGTCATAGCTCGTGGAGCTCTAGTCTGTAACAAACAAACCATAGAAATGACAAACCCTCAGGTCTTTCACATTGATTAGATAATTTAAAAAAAACCAATTAAAATAGCTAAGCAAAAGGGAGAATTTCTGGTCTCATCCTGGAGAACCAGCATTTTGCTGTGTGTCCTCCAGCGCATTTGCTCTGCAGTGGTCACACTGGTGAGGAACGTGGACACTGGGGGCAGGCAGGCCTGGCTGCCATTCTTGCCCCCACCATTTCCCAAGTGTGTGACCTTGGGCAAGTTCATCTGTAAAATGGTGATACAATAGAAAGTATTTTATAGGATTGGGAGTCTTAAGGGAGACAGATGCATGGAAGTCCTTAGCAGAGGACCTCACACACAGTGGATGTCAATCCAATGTTTATTTGAATCATATGTGCCTTATTATTTATAAGGATGGGACTCCCTCCAATGTCTTGAGGTTGTCAGCATATGACCGTGAATGCTACTACACGGCGCCCATTCATTGGAAATTCTGGAGCCACCAAAGAAAACTCACCTCAAAGTGAAGTGATGCTCTTTTGATGGTAAACACCATCGTTTTGCTGCACAGTAATTAGGCATGAATGGCAAACAGTTCACATCAGTGACTGTAATTAATTAGTATAAACATTTTTTTTTTTCAGCCAAATCTAAGTCCGCCTTCTTTCTCTTCTCGTGTAGTTGTCTGGTGTTGGTGATGAGTGTCCACACCGCCCCTGGGGCAAGTTCCTTGAGGAGAGGAATGGCAGTTTCTTCTTTGTACCCCCCACCCCACTCCCGGTCTGGCACATGGGGGCTCAGAAAGTGCTGGTGCTGCAGCCCAGCTGTTCCTTCATTCCCTCAAAAGTCCTCGTTAATACGCATGTCTCTAAGGTAGTGGCCTTATTTTCATCGGATTTATTTTTCTTGTTCTTGCTCTTTACCTCTCAATTTTCCCATATAAGAGGCTCCGGGACTGCACTCAACAGATTCTGTCTGTCTGTCTTCTTTTCAAGGCTGAAGATCTCTGAGCACCCACTTTTCCCTGGCCCATGTGCTGGCGGCCCTGAGTTTCTAGACTTAGCTTGCCCTCTGACCCAAGCATGGCGGCCCAAGTTGGCAGAGGTGGTAGGAGGAGGCAAGGCCGTGGTGGTGGTTGGGTGGAGGAATCAGAGCATAGGGGGTCCTCTAGCCATGAAGATGAAGGAATTTTCACTGTTTATAGAATCTGCATTGGCTGTCCTGCCCACCTCTTCCTCCTGAATTTGGCACTGGTTATGATTTTAGGAGCATGGAGAAGACTCCTCCAAGAATTAGAAACAAACAGACTCCATTTGCTATCTCTTTAGCTGTAAAGCCTTTAAGTGAGGACCAGGTGTTTTATTCCACAATTGGGTGAAATGCCCTCAGTTGCTGAAACCCATTCCATGTCAGATGGTATCTCCTGCCCATTCATTGTGACCCTCCTGTCTTGAAGAATCGATCCCCCCAGGCCCAGTTTTTCCGTAACTGGCACAGACTCACAGGTGGGAGTCCAGGCAGGCTGCACTCTAGGCGTCGGCCCTCTCTTCTTCCCTGATGCTCAGAGCCAGGCTCCTCCTGAGCACAGAAATCAGAGCCCCGTGGTTCAGAATGGCCACCACGTAGGGTCCCAAGGCCAGCTGTGTTGTAGCATGGTCAGTGCGGCATGTCTTTTATATAACCTGCATGTGGGTTACTGGAGGCCAGAGGCACCTGTGATCTTGGAATGAGGATCTCTCTGACGTGAGAAGACAGATGTCAAAACAACTCCCTGCCACCCCTGGAGCTGTTTGTCCAAGCTCAGCCATTGCATCTTCCTGTGTGGCAGATTGCATTCTTCCCCTTACCTATTTGCCTTCTGGAAGACTTGATTGTGGTGGCAAGCAGATAGGCCCCACCAGAGTGGGCCTTGTTCCAGCTTTGCAGCAAACAAGCTCTGATTTGTTGGGGAGGCTGGGAGGGACCCCACTTCGCTCTCTGCCCCCAGTCGCGTCCACCTGCACTTGGGCAAGTCAGTCAGTTGGTTCTGTAGACAGAACAGCCCCTTGCAGCGCAGACTCCGCCGGGCACTTGGCAGTGGTGTGGAATATGAAGAGAAGGCTTCCCAGTCTGTAGGTACAACTCGCTCTGTCCCTTTGCAGCATAAATGTGTTCCCACTAATCTGTGCTTCTCTCCCCTCAACACGTTCAGTCTTTAATTGTAACTATTAATCACGCCAAGTTGTGTCGCACTTCATAACCCTTCCATTAAATATTAAGCTTGAAAAAAATTGAGCTTTCTTAATTGAATTATTGAATTACCAGGCACTTAATGCGGCTCTGGTAGATGAGAATCATGGAATTTCGGCTTCGGAAGGGATCTTAGTTTCCTCGTCTGTGACAGAGCGCGTGTGTGAGGCCCCGAGGAGCCAGGAGACTTGCTCAGGGTCGGTGGCCCAGAAGAGACTGGAGCTGGTGTTCCTCTTTCCATGCCTTGCCCCACTGCCTCCTTACGGAGGAGGCTGTATTCCTGGGCTCATAGTCATTCTTGGGTTTCTGCAGTGCGTGTTTCTCTAGTGGTTCCCAACATTGGGGTTGGGTTTTTAGGTGGATGCAGTCACATGCGGGCATTTGAAGGGCTGCCCTCTCTGGAATCAGGCAGTCTGTCCTTGGGATGAGATGCTTGCTGGCCCTTTGGCTTCTTCCTCAGAGATGTTTATGCTCATGGCCTTGGCCGCTCTCCCTCTTCCTCCTGGTTTCCGCCGGCAGCCCAGCCCTCTCCCTGCCTGACTCCCTCACTCTCTTTCTGCTGGGCATTTCCATTTGAATGTTCCAGGCTCATCTCACCTTCACCCTCCTCACACTGACCTCACTGACTCCAGTGTGTTCTCCTGCCCTGAGTCCCTGTGTGGGAGAAGAATAGCATTTCTGACGGCTCTTCCTGACTCACTCTTGAGACTGATGCTTATCTACTAAGCGATTCCTGTGTTCACTCCTTCTGTCTTCTGTCTGCTGTTCCCATCTCAAGCGAGACTGGACCCCTTCTGCTTCCTGATGTGATTCCTTGTCACAGTCCCTCCTGCCCCAACCTGTGTTGCCCTTTGCTACCAGATGTGTCTTCCTGAAATCCTGTTTTCAGTGGACGATCCTCCATTCCCAGCTTGCAGTGGCTCCCTATTTCCCGCCACAGTGAATCTACAGTCCTCTCAACTCAGTTCACGTCCATGGGCCCTTCCAGAGTGACAGGCACCATGATCGGTGCTGCCACCTCCCTTTAAGGAAAGGATTTGAGACCCGTGATGGAGATGGAACAACTAGGAAAGGGAGGCTCAGACACTGCAGGCGGCTTCTCTAAGGTGACACGCCGAGTTGTTGGGTGTACGGGGTTGAATGGCGTTTTCTCCCGAATTCACGTTTACCTGGAACCTCAGAATATGATCTTATTGGTAAACAGGGCCTTTGCAGATATAATTAGGTGACACGAGGTCATGCTGTTGGGAGGAGGGTGCTAATGTAGTTACTGGTGTCCTTATAAGAAGATCTGAAGTCGAATCCAGGACACGCATGGGAAGAAGGCCCCGGGAGCATGGAGACAGGGATCAGAGTGATGTATCCACAAGCCATGGGACACCGAGGATTGCTGGGAGCCCCCAGAAGGCAAGAGCGGGGCATGGACAGACTCTCCCCAGAGCTTTAGAAGGGACCAGCTGTGTGACACCTTGATTTCAGGCTTCCAGCCTCTAGAACTGTGAGACGTAAATTCCTGGTGGTTTAAGCCACCTGGTTGCAGGACTTTGTTACAGCAGCCCTAGGAAACCAAGACAATAGGGAAGCTGTGTTTTGAAGCCACGAATTCTGAGTGCAGGGCTGTTCTCACTGTACACAGCTGCCACCCCTGCCTGGCCTCCCAGACTTCCCTAACGCGGACCCTCGCTTTGTTAATTGGTGATTGCCCACTGTCTTCGGAGTTGATCAGCCCCGGAGATGCGCCCCTTCCTCAAGCACCGCTCGTGCGGGTTGTGGTTGTACTGTTGCGTGTTCCTGTGGTCCCCTCCTTCTCCGTTCCTAACCAGTGTTTTTTGCATGATATGAATATTTTAAATTTAAATTTAATTTTTGGTGGGGAAGTACAATGTGATGTTTACATTTTTTAAAATGTTATTTTTAATTGATGAATAGTAATGGTTTATATTTATGGGGTACAATGTGATGTTTGTTTCCGTACATGTATACATTGTGGAGTGATTAAAGCAGGTGAATTGATACATCCATCACTTCACATACTTATCATTTCTTTGTAGTAAGAACATTTTAACGATTTTTTTTTTTGGAGACGGAGTCTTGCTGTGTTGCCCAGGCTGGAGTGCAATGGCGTGATTGTGAACTCCTGAGCTCAGGCAATCCGTCCACCTGGGCCTCCCAAAGTGCTAGGATTACAGGCGTGAGCCACCATTCCAGGCACATTTTAATGATTTTGAAATATACATTACCTTATGATTAACTATAGCCACCATGCTGTTCTGCAGATCACTGGAACTTACTCCTTCTGTCTAACTGAAACGTTGTCCAGCATCTCCCTTTGACCAGCAAATCCTTTGACCAACATCTCCCTCCTTCCCCATGTACCCCCATCCTCTGGTAACCCCCATTCTATTAATACTCTCTGTTTCTATGAGTTAGACTTTTAAAGATTCCACATATAAGTGAGATCATATAGTATTTGTCTTTCTGTACTTGCCTTATTTCACTTAGCATAATGTCCTCTAGGTTCATCCATGTTATTTCAAAGGATATAATTTCACTTTTTAAGGCTGAGTAGTATGTGTGTGTGTGTGTGTGTGTGTGTGTATGCCAGTTTTTTTTTTATCCATTTACCCATTGATGGGTGCTTAAGTTGTTTCCATGTCATGGTTATTGTGAACAGTGCTGCAGTAAACATAAGGCCAGCCAGTTTTGACTGAGTGTCTTCAACATGTCAGGTGCTATGTTAGGCACTGGGGGATATAAGATGGACAAGACTCTCGCTTTCATGAAACATACATTTCAGTGGAGGGTTGAGGGGAAAACACTCAGATGGCAAGCAAATAACAAACATAGCAGAGAGTTCTCTTTGCTATGAAGAAAATTTCCACTAATGTAGGAGAGACTGCTTGGGGCTTCTTTCTTTTTTATTATTTTATTATTATTATTTTTTGTTGATCTTCCCTTGAGTTGCAACTTGGGGCTGCTTTTGATGGGGGTGGTAAGGCAAGCTCTCTCAGAAGCTGGTTTTGAAGCTAAGCCCTGAATGAAGGAAGAGGCCAGTTGTGTGCAGATATAGGAGACCGTCATTCCCGCAGAGGGAGCAGGCAGTGCAAAGGCCCTGTGATGGGACAGAATTTGGTAGTTCAAGACTCAGAAGGAAGACAGGTGTGATGGCACCTGGTATGTGGGGGAAGAGGCAGATGGGCCACGCAGAGCCTTGTGAACCAGGGGAAGAAGTCTGAATTGTGTTCCAAGTGCCATGGAAAGCCTTTGGAAGGCTTTAAGCAGACAGGTGACAAGATCAGTGTTTTTAAAGATCTCTCTGATTGTTCTGTAGAGACTGGATAGTGGGGAGCTAGGAGCACCAAAGGTGATCTGGCTTTAATGCCCAGCTCAGTTCTTCTGTCGTACACCTCTAATCCACTGTCTTCCTCCCCTGAGCTACTCGTGCACTTAAAGTCAATACAGCATGCTCACCACTTAATTAGAAAATCGTTTCTGCACATTAAAGAGACCTCCCCAGCCAGGGAGGGCCTCAGGGCTGTGCCGTCTCACGTAAGTCTCCTTTGGAATGCCCCTCGGTTCTTGGGGATGGATTCATTGCCCTTTCAATGGGATTGAGTGATGGATTCATGTTTTAGGTGAAGTTGTCGGAGGGGTAGGGGGTAAGTCCATCCCTCCTAGAAAAAGTTTTACCCATCCAGGAACTGCCACACTCTTATGGCTATAGGAGGCTTGGGGGATTTGCTCTACTATACACGTGGGAAACTGAAGCTCTGAGAGGTTGTGGGGCCTTGAATAAGGGTCAGAGCTCAGGTCTGCTGGACCACGAAACCCACAACTTCCAAGCTGGAGGTGGAGGGTGAGCTCTTGGAATGAATGCATGCCTGACAAATCCATAACTGAGTGCTGAAGCAATTAAAATCAGGAAGGTTCCTAATGGCTTGTGGAAGCGGGCGTCACTATACGGTGTAGTGGTTCAGAGCTTGGGAATGCGATGAACCTGGGGTTGAATCCAGGCATGGCCTTGCGCAAGTGACTTGACCTCGCTGAGTCTCTCAATATACTGCTCTGTAAGATGGGAAGAATAATAAAGTAACTACCTCCCATGGGGGCAGTGAGGGTTAAATGAGAAAATTCACAAAAGGGGCTTAGTAGAGTTTGTGGCACAGAATATGCACCCAGTAAATATCTTCTATTGAAAATAGGCTGGAACTGGGAACAGATTACGGAAGGAGGAATGCGTGTTCACAAATGTGTGGAAAAACCAGTTAGTTGTACTTGTGTTCTGGCTACTGGGTTCCCCAAAAAATATGGACTAAAGAAAACTGATGCTCAGCTGGGTGGATGTGGGGAGAGAGATCCAGCGTGGGCCTTGCTCTGCTAAGATGAGTGTTAGAAGGCATGGGAAATGGAAGTTGAGAGGTTCAAGAACCTGAGGCAGAGGAGCCCCTGGGTCTGGGCAGCCCATGCTCACCGAGAAGGCGGGGGGGGGGGGGGTGAGAGCAGGCAGAATTGGAGAGTTGAGTGGAAGTGAAAGATGCCGCTTGCTTTGGGCATTCCAATGAAACCACTCCCCTGAATATGACAGCGGTTAATCATAATATCATAAAAGTTTTAGAATTGGAGGGACTGAGGAGAGCATCTGGTTCTGCCCAAGGTCAGACAGGGTTATTTTGCAAGCAGAGATGAGTACTGACAGTACTCGGGTTTTAAAGAAAGCATTGCCCCCACCCTTCCTTTCCCTTCTCCTGGGTTGACTCCAGCAACTCACCTCTCCCCAGCTGAGAAGTACTTGACATTGGATTCAAGGACATCAGAGACACTTACAGCCTGGAGCCTGGTGTGTGCATTGTTGATGAATCCCCAAGGTTGAGCCGAGGCTTGGATGGTAGGTCAAGTGTCTGTTGAATATCAGCAGAAATATTTTCCATCTTCCTGACGAGGAGGGAATTTCAGAAAGAACATTTTGGTGTCTCATTTCTTGGGATTGCCTTTATCAATCGTGATGCATATTTCTGGGCAGTAACCTTACTTTTGGATTTATTTTATTCCCCATCCTAACTCATTTATTCATCTATTTTTGTTGCGTTGTAGCTATTTTTGTGAGACACCGCCAATCCCTTTGGAACAGAATGAAGTAGAAATAAAGAAATGAAGTCTCTTGGCTTTTGCTCCCAGATCATTGGAAAGATGACTCAATGAGCCAGAGCTCTTTGATGCCAATAATGAACTTGGGTCAGGTCAGAACTCAAATTCCAATTGCAGGAGGGACTTGACACAGTGGGACTGTCATTCCTGGGGATGATGGTTGGCAATAGAATGATTGGGGTTGAATTATGGGGACATGCCTGGAGGGACTGGGGAGAGGAGGGAAAGAATGTTTTCCACGGGTTGCCAGGTAGAATTCCAATGTTCACTGCAATGAACTTTTCTTCACACGTTTGTCCTTGGCCCTCTTTTCTTCCTTATGGGACAGGGATGCATTTTTGGTGGCTCATTAACAAGACAAAAATAAGGAGAGGGATGAGAAAAGGTAAACAGAGAACCCTACAAGTTCATGTATTCTATGCCCTGCATTCTGTGTGGACCAAACAATTCCCAAAGAAGTCTAACCCCAAATAAGTTAGTATCCTGCTTCTAGTAGCCTGTAATAAAGTGCATCTTTTTTCTACTTACTTATTCAATAAATATTAAGTGCTTAATACCATGGAGAAGAAGGCGACAGTGGTCTCATCTTCATGGGACCTAATGTGGTGTGACAGACCAACATTAGAGATGCACACAGAAAGACATGCACATGCACCCATGTAATTATAATGTGCCACAGGTGCTGTGAAAAGAAAGCACAGTGTGTCCTATGAGAGAGAAGGGGACCTTATTTGGGTTGGGTGGTTATGGAGGGCCCCCTCTGAGCATGTTTGGCCTTCCTGTCTTTGCAGCAGCCTCCACCTCCCTGCTCCTGAGAGACAGTGCACCAGTAGAGGTGGGGTGGGGCAGGTGGTTTAGCCTGAGCTGGGGTGCCTGACTGGGGACGTGCCCAGAGGAGTGGTTTGTGGGGAAAGCAGGATGGGGTCTCCACAGCAAGCTTTCCTCTCCCTGGCTGGGCCACCTGTCGCAAACAGTCAGGCCCCGGGGAATAGCTTCCCCCCCAGGGGGAGTTCAGTAACGGGTACCATTTCTCAGAAGGGACTGGCCGCAGAGATAAGACCACAGTGACAAGGGGGCCATAAATTGTTACCTGTGCCCTTCGGTTACCCCTTCTTTCTCCATCCCCTCCTTCCTGAGCCAGTGGGGTTAGATTTAGCAACAGGGCTTCTGTTCGTGAGATGGAGCAGAAAGCAGACTTTCTGGAGGCTGGGCATGATCACTGAGATGCAGAGCACTGATAGGGAAAATCAATTTAATTTCTGTTGCTCCGTGACAAGGAGGGGTGGCGAGCAGGAAGGTCAGGCCTGTTTTGAAAGCCACAGTTCAGTTAAGAAAATAAAACACTCCCTGGAAGGAATTTTTTTAAAAATGTAGTATTTTAGGAGGGGAAAAATGGAAGTGGGTTAAGATGAGGGGTTTAGTCGGAGGAGCAGAGCAGACCCGTGGCAATCCCAGTCTGACCGGAGCCTGGGGCCTGAGGGTTGCAGCTCTCCCATAGGAATTCTTTTTTATTGTTTTTGTTTTTGAGACCGAGTGTGTTTCATTCTTGTTGCCCAGGCTGGAGTGCAATGGCGCAGGTTGCTCACTGCAATCCCCGCCTCCCGGGTTCAAGTGATTGTCCTGCCTCAGTCTCCCAAGTAGTTAGGATTACAGGCGCCTGCCACCACGCCCGGCTATTTGTTTTGTATTTTTAGTGGAAATGGGGTTTCACCATGTTGGCCAGGCTGGTCTTGAACTCCTGACCTCGGGTGATCCGCACAGGCATAAGCCACCCTGCCCGGCCTAGGAATTTTGTTGTGTGTCTGTTGAGTTGAGTTGCTCGGGACTTGTTGTAGCAGGGGACGCTTTCATTAGGTGTCTGTTTCCCAAGGCATGATTAAGGCACAGTTCTCCTTCCCTCTGGTTGATGCTGGGGGGGAAGCCTTGGCTTCTGGCAGTTTTTGATTGCTCAGATCAAGCCTCTGTGATTCATGGGATTTTACAGGTTGGAGGCTGAGAGGTATTTGTAGGTCTGGATGAGGATTTGCACTCAACCTGGTTGTGGCATGTCCTTGTCAAACTATGGCCTCACTTGATTGAGAGGACAAGGAGGACTCCGCAGAAAGCACTTCCTTGGCTGATGGTAGAGATTAGATATTTGCAGGGAGAGAGTTGGGTTAACCCAAGCCTTCATCAGCATCCCACAGGGACCTCCCTTGAGGTGACTTTCATTCATCAGATGGAGGGTGGCATTGCAGGTCCTGTGCCAGGCACTGGGGAGATGCGTTTTGTCTTTTTTTTTTTTTTTTTTTTTGATGGAGCCTCTCGCTCTGTCGCTCAGGCTGGAGTGCAGTGGCGTGATCTCGGCTCACTGGAACCTCTGCCTCCCGGTTTCATGTGATTTTCCTGCCTCAGCCTCCCGAGTAGCTGGGATTACAGGCGTGCGCCACCATGTCCAGCTAATTTGTACAGAAGGAGCTCACAGCATAGGAGAAAGCTCAGACTTTGGACTGTTTCCTAAGAATCTGATAAGTGAATATGTTTCCAGGATTCTTACCTTCTTAGCGATGGACTGAAGTCTTGGGATAGTGTGTGAGGGCCACAGGGGGAAATTGAAAAAATGAAGAGAAATTGGAGGTAATTAGAACCTCATTGTAAACTTGTGTCTGTGATACTTAGGGTGGGATAAGAGGGGGGATCTGTTCTAGCTAAGATTCAATACCAGTGGTTATCTGTTTGATTATAGCTTAGGGTAAGGGTAAGTGATCTATCTTCACTGTTTGGTCTCCCCAGAGTTAGGTGTTTATTTCAAACCACCAGTCACTTGTGGTGTTTTGACTTAGAAGCCACACAAGGCAGTTTGAACTGTGCTTGAAAGGGTGGGGAGCCAGGCCTCATTCTGAAATGCGAGCTGAAGAGGTAGCGATGGGTGCCCCATGCTCTAATAGAGGTCTGAGAAGTGAACTGGGTGGCCAGCTGGGTCCGACTGCCGAGAGCTTGCTGGGGGACGGGAAGCGTGCCCCTCATTCCCTTTGAAATAGCTTTGTGTTTGTCATTCTTGTGACTTGGGTACCCCTTTGGACCCCGTATCTGTGGGCTTAGCATCAGTCAGATGCTGTTTGTCAGACAATCTTACCTGGGGTTTGTTATCCGTGTGTGTGTGTGTGTGTCTGTGCACTCCTAAGGTTAGCTAGCATGGCTGGGTCAGACTGGATTTTTTGTTGAGCATCTAGCTAAAAGAGGTTAAGAGGAGGCTCCTATACTGCTGAAGGCCAGAGGACTTTGCTGAATTGCTGGTCATCTGAAAAACGAGCTGGGCTATTTATAATTTGGCAGGCTGCCATGGGACTTGAATGAATGGCAGTCTGTGCAGGCTCACACACTCTGTGTACTGGTTCTGAGCGTGGGTTTGTTCATTTATGTGCCCCTGTGCATGGGTGTGGACGTGATTTCCTGGCGTGCAGGGTAAGGACTGAGGAGGTGGGGAAGCGGGCTTTACGTTGGTCCTGTGGTCCCCCGAGAGGCCACAGCTACCCTTATTTATGCCTGGGATGTTGGTGTTTTTGGTGTTTTAAGCCGCAGAAACACAGGTTTCTGAGACCTGGACGATCTCTTTTTACTCCTGAGGAAACAAGGCCAGAGGGGTTCCCGGGGGCTCAGAGGAGGCCTCGGGTCGGGGGCCATCCCAGGTGGGACCTGTGGCTCTGGCCAGCTTGCTCCTGTCAACACTGCCCCCTGCCGCTCTCCCGGGGTTGCAGGGAGCTGGTCGTGCTGGAGACGGATGTTTTCAGGCAGCGCTTTGTAGGAGGCAGTGACGCTGGTAACCCACTAATGTGAGGATGAAATCTTTGTATTCTGTTTCCATTGACGGGGACGGGTTTGCAGAACCACCCACACCCTTGCCTGGGCCTGGTGACTCATGAGGACAAGATGGCTGACCAAGGAGAGGGAGGGGTTCCACTCCCTCCAAGGCCCAAGGCTGACTCTTTTTCATGCATTTGGTGCTAAATTGCTGCCCTGAGGCTCTTGAGTAGCTTATATGAACTCTGGTCACCCCCCACCCCTTGCCTCTCCTAAATCCTTTAGGTGTCCCCATGCCCTACACACTGCCTGCTCTGTCACCTCACCACTCTGCAACCAGCTGGGCTGGCTGGTTTTCACTGCTGGGAGGTAGACTTTTTTTCAAGAAGTATGAAAGTACCATTGGCATATAGACAGACCTCTGCACTCGGCTGGAACTGGGTTTTGAATCTCAGCTTCAGGACTCAATAATGTTGTAAATCTCTGAACTTCTTGGAGACTTTGTTTTAGGAAGAGAGGACCCTATATGACAAAGTCCCTCTGTAAGGTCCAGCGCAGAGGCCATCTCTCATCAGGGTCGCATTCTTTTCCCTCTTCTCTCAGCCTGATTCTGTTCTTTCTTCCTACCTTTTTGTTGTTATTTAAGCTTATGCATGTAATTTCAGCCTCATAAGGGACATTATGTAGATTAATTGTCATATGGGAAGTACTTAAGCATGTTGCCTGGCACACAGTAGGTGTGTAGCAATAGTAGTCATTGTTTTTATAGTTGTCTATTTTAGGCAAAGGTGATACCTGCAGGGGTTCCTTTTATTATTATTTCACTATTTATTTCATAATTGTAGTTTCATGGGGAGGACAGAAGGGTGAAGGGATCCCAGGGAGGCATTCCTCCGTTCACCCCGGAGACCTCCCTTGCTAGCTCTACATTTAAATTGGCCTCTGCGTGAGTTCATGGTCCTGTACATCAACACAGCTATTTTTTTTTTTTTTTTTTTTTGAGACAGAGTCTTGCTCTCTCTCCAGGCTGGAGTGCAGTGGCGTGATCTCTGCTCACTGTGTCCTCCACCTCCCGGGTTCAGGCGATTCTCCTGCCTCAGCCTCCCAAGTAGCTGGGACTACAGGCGCCCGCCACCACGCCCAACTAATTTTTGTATTTTTAGTTGAGACGGGGTTTCACCATGTTGGCCAGTATGGTCTCGATCTCTTGACCTTGTGATCTACTTGCCTCAGCCTCCCAAAGTGCTGGGATTACAGGCATAAGCTACTGCACCCAGCCAACAGAGCTGATTTTTATAAACCTTCTAGAAACATTTGCCTTCTTGGTTTTCAAGCATAAACAACCTCACTTTCATAAAGGGGAGTTGCTGTAAGATTCAGAACTTAGAGAGGTTTTTGTTTGGGTGTTTAGTTTTCTTAAACAGCACGAGGTTTGTTGGATTCTATAGGGTTTTGTACAGCCTGACCAGCAGTTAGCCATCTCCCCTCCCCTTCTCCCAGAAGAAATGGGTGTTTTGTTCTCCACTGGCCTCTCCTCACGTGTTTCTTCTTCTGGGAAAAAACCTCACAACCCCAGGTTCTGTTGCCCAAGATGAGACTGGATGAAAATCAAGAGGGGATGCTGACAAGACCCTGGCATGCCCAGAGAACAGAGTGGTGGGAGCGAGGAAGGCGGCGCTGGCCTGGGGCCATCTTACTCTTCCTTTCTTCCTGACAGGTGTGTAGAATGGCGTCTCCTGCCGGCACGCTGGGGGCCTGGGATATCTCTGGCAGACAGTGCTGGAAATGTAATGCTCCTTGAAACAGCAGAGCCTGAGAATGCTTACAGAAATCACCCTTATTAAAGTTTGAAGGGGTGAAGGAAAGCGCTAATGGGGGAGACCCTATACTTACAAACCTACCTTGAAGGGGTTAGGGGTTACTTGCCACCTGCCAGCACCTTCCCTGCTCTGAGGGAACAGGGAAGCTGACGGCTGGGGGCTTCGGGGCTCTGGGGACAGCTAGCTACCTTTTGCCGCCTGTCTGCCTGGCCTACATCTGTGCCTGTCTACAGCTTAGAGCCCACCTAGGACAGCAAAATCCAGCCAAGCCAGCTGGCTGGGGCTGAGTGGGGCCTTTTGGCTTCAGGTGACTTTGTGGCTTCGGCCTTGGGTAAGAGGAGGGGCCATGTGTCGAGCCCTCTGGAAGGTCTGGACTCCTGCTTTTCCTTGGCTCTTCTCATTCTCCAACCACCCCCAAGGTTCAGCAGAGGCTTGGGCGCGTCTCCTCCGTTTGCACCGCGTGTTTGTGGCAGCAGCTGTTGGTGCTGACTAATAGGACTTCCTGGCAGCTGTGCCGGGCACACGTGGCACCAGCAGGAACTGCCTCTCCTCAGCTGCCCAATCTGTACCCCAACCACTGAAGAAAGGCCTGGAAAAGGGGCTGAGAGAGGCTACTTGAGTGGGAAAGCCCTAGAACTTGGTGACTCGCAGATCCGTAGAACACAGTTGGAAGAGCCAACTCCATTCTGCAGAGGGGAGCACTCGGTACCTAGGAGGGGTCTCTCAGGTCGAAGAACAAGTTAGGGGCTGAGCCGACACGTAAAATCCCATCTCCTCCGTGCCCCCTGAATGTGACTACTCTGCTCATGTGAGGCAGGCTTGTCAGGGGGTCAGCCTGGACTGTGTTACTCACTAGCTGTGTCCTTGGGCAAAGCTTTTCACCTCTCTGTCCCTCAGTTCCTCCAGAGGCAAAGGGGATCATCATTGTCCCTACCTTAGAGACTTGTGAGGACAGGGTGAGCACCCAGGGCAACGTGCCTGGGACAGTAAACCTCAGCAGATGCCACTTTGCTTTCTTTCTTACCAAAAACTGGGCGGATGCCTCTCTCCCCATGAGTCCACTGGTGTCTGTGTCAGATGCCCTAACGGGTTCTCAGGAATTGCAGCTGACATCTGATCATCTCTGGTTTGGGGTGGATGGGGAAGAGCTGGGGAAGAAGACAAGAAACAGGAGAAGCTAAGTGCTTGCTGACTTCTGCCCCATTCCCCTTGCCCCAAACCCTTTTTTAGAAAGGACTCGAGAGGCCTTTTAGGGCCAAGATTACCAAGGCCTGAGTGACCCTGCAGAATTCCTGCACATGGCGAGGCATCCTGTGTCTGATAATCACAGCCGCTGCTCACACAGCATCTACAGTGCACCATCAGCAGCCTTAGGAGGCAGATTCTGTCATCTGCTCTAGTTTACAGGCAAGAACGCAGCACGGGCCAGGCACAGTAGCTCACGCCTGTAATCCCAGCACTTTGGGAGGCTGAGGCAGGTGGATCACAAGGTCAGGAGTTCGAGAACAGCCTGACCAACATAGTGAAACCCCCTTCTGTACTAAGAATACAAAAATTAGCTGGGCGTGGTGGCGGGCGCCTGTAATCCCAGCTACTCGGCAGGCTGAGGCAGGAGAATTGCTTAAACCAGGGAGGCAGAGGTTGCAGTGAGCTGAGAGTGTGCCACTGCACTACAGCCTGGGTGAGAGAGTAAGACTCCGTCTCAAAAGAAAAAAAAAATTAAAATACAGCACTGAGAAGATGCCCAGAGCCCTTCGCTGTGGGCCCATGAGGTGACACAGATCTTTCCACTAGGCCATCCTGTTTTGTTGCTGGGGAACTTTGTCCCTGGAAGGGCAGAAATGATTATTCTGGTTGCCAGGGCCCAGTGGCCCAGGTAGGAGAAGGGACCTTTCAGGGCACATCCAGAGGAAAGCCCGTGGTTGGCAGGGGGTAGGGGGGTGTCCGCTCTGTGACTGTAATTAAGCCTGTCTGCCTGCTCTTCCTTTTCAACCACCGGCTTTTCAGGGGTTTAGATAACATGGCTTTGTGCTGAGGACCCTTTCAGGATGCAAACAGGAGGACCTGTCTCGGCTCCTGGCATTCACGGGCCATAGTTCCCCTTTCCTCCTCACAATGCTGAATTTTTAAAAAGTGGAACGTTAGCATAGGAAGAGTAGCTGATATCCGGGCATTTTTCATAGAAATTCCATGATGGATGTTTTCCCCAGGATGCACTGCCAGTGTCCCAAAGAGGGACTTATCAGTTAAACCTGCCTGGCTCCAGAGGAGTCGCCGCAGACTTCCTGGTAAATACCCCCGAGCCAGGAATGCGTTTGTGAAATTTTTAGGAGATGATCCCAGAAAAGCTTCCTTCGGTCACCAAGCCACGTGTTTGTGTCTGGAGATGAAGTGTGTGAAGGAAGATGTTTGCTCCTGAAATGAGACATTTTGTACAATACACACAAGCCTTTTATGTGACATTGAAGTCAGATGCTGAGCTGTCAGATGCTGGGGTTTGAAGTTGAAAGTTGACTTTACCTCCTGTAGTGACAAAGTTCTGTGTCAGCCTGAATTTCAATTTCCTGGGACTTTTGTCTATCTATAGCTCAACGTGGTATCCTCAGCACCTTTGGGGTTTTTTGTTGTGTCATTTGTTTTTTTGGTGGTCAGGGGAGGGATGGGGTAGTGACAGGGCGGTTCGAGGGGGGGGTGCATTTAATCAGTTATTCTTTTTAGTAGGTTTAATTGTATAAAGATTATAATGCATACAAACATCTGTAATTAGGGGAGTTGGTTCTATTAGACAGTGTTTTAGTGAAGAAAATTATAGTGTTTATAAGCTGTTTAAGGAGGAGGCAGCATATATTAACATGCAACTAGTTTTTGTGAATTCATACCGAGTACTTACCAGTGCTCCCTGGAGGTGTCTCCCCGAATTCTGAAGTGTGCCCCATTCTATGTGCTTCTTGGGCTTCCTGCAGCAGAACCAGGCCATTTTTCAGAATATGAATGCTATTCTAGGGGCTTAGGAGAGCAAACCTTGTTCTATGATGGAATGAGTTTCATTGATTCATGAGACAAATGTTTAGGAGTGCCCCGTCTCTGCCAGGCACTGTTTTGGGTGTTGGGGATACAGAGGTGAGTAAGATGGCAAGCTCTTTGCTCTCATGAAGTTTGTAATCTAGTGGGGAGTCAGACTGGAAATGAGAAGACAAATACATGAACACACTGCTTACCCATACCGATCGGTGCAGAAGAAGGGGAAGAAAGTGTTAGGCTGCAGAGGGACTGGGGAGTGGGCTGGGAGTGTGTGTGAGGGTGTTGATTTAGGCATAGCCTTCAGAGAGGCATCTCTGTGGCACGTGACAATCCATGGACAGGGAGAATGCACAGCCCGTGCAGTCTCCAAGGCAAGAAGGAGCTTTGTGACTTCAGGGAACAGAAAGAAGGAGGGGAGCTGGCGACAGTGAGCAAGTGAGGGGAGATGAGGTTGGTGACGTGGCAGGACCAGATCATGGGGCTCTGCCAGGGGACGATCAGAAGGAAGCATTCGCAGTGCCCTAAGAAGCTCAAAGTGAAGGACCTACTGCAGGCAAAACAGTGGGATGTTCTGTCCCTGCACAGATGGCCCCCTTTGGGGCTCTCCGCCACTTGGTCTCAATGTTGAAGATGCCAGGCACATAGAATAGGGCCTTTCCCTGTTTAGGCACCAGCAGAAGTGCTCGACTGTCGATACCTTGAGGGACACCAGTTGGAGAAAAGGTCAAGCATCCGTTCAACTCCAGGAATGTTCTTACAGTGCCACGAAGCTGTCAAAGAGATGCACTCACATGCTGTAGGAACATCATTGACTCTGAATGGCTCCATCTGGGAATAAAAAGCAGGGGCTCTGAAGGATGAGTGGGAGTTGGATAGAACAGATGAAAATGGGAAGAACTTTGCAGCAGAAGGAACCCACATGGACAAAAGGCACAGTGTGTTAGAGGAACACCAAATCATCTGATGTGGCAAGAAATTAACCTTTTGGGAAGAAGAGCTGGGGTCAGGTTGGGGCACGCCTTGAAGCTTTGGACTTTATTGTATAGCTGCACTCACGTATGCTTTGATGCAAGGTTGCTACATAAAAGTTGGCTCCAAAAATCCATGTGCCGCAGAGATTGACTGTCACCCTTGACAACAAAGCTGAAGCATCTCAACTGCCACAGTACAAGTTTAGAAAATTGTTTCAAGTATTTATTTACTTATTTAGAGATAGGGTCTCACTGTATCACCCAGGCTGGAATGCAGTGGCACGATCATAGCTCACTGCAGCCTCAACTCCTGGGCTCAAGTGATCCTCCCACCTCAGCCTCCCAAGTAGCTAGGGCTATGGGTGTGTGCTGCCATGCTCTGCTAGTTTTTTTGTTTTGTTTTGTCATTTATTTATTTTTTGTAGATATGTTATCTCCCTATGTTGCCTGGGCTGGTCTTGAACTCCTGGTCTCAAGAAATCTTCCTGCCTCAGCCTCCCGAGTAACTGGGTTTACAGGAGCAAGCCACTGTGCCCAGCTTAAGTTTTAAATTTTAAATCACCCTTCTCTGGAAGGGTGGCCCCCGGATAGCAGGAACCAGTTGTGGAGGACCTGTTCCATGTTTTGTCTGAGTCCTGATCCTCCTGTCACACGAATACGGCCCAGCTGACATAGCTGTGCAGTCAAGCCCAGGGTTGGATGATAAATATGTGTAGTGGCATCGGCGGGTACGGGGGTGGGGGTCTCAGGTTTTATACCCGATCTCCCAGAAGCCCCTTTCCCCTCTTCAACAACTGGAAGTCCAGACGATCCGTCCCCTGAGGGCCGCATGTCCCAGTGCCTGCATTCTATGCCATTGTCACTCTGGAACCACCTGCTTGACTTCTGGAATGACACATTTGGTCATCACTGTCTTCCTCTTATCTTTCCTCAGCCCCCACTGACACTGACAATTGACTTCTGTCTTTGGGTCTATCAACCATGACAGGGGTGGAGAAGGAGTGGGGAGAGCGATAAGACCAGGATAATTCTTGGTATCTGTGGAAGCCTCAGATACCAAGAAGCCCTTCATCTGAAATATCACTGACGTGTCTCTCCTAGTTGGTTTGGAGCAAGCTGTGAGCGCTGAGGACTATCAGTTTAGGATTGAGCCAAAGGAGTGGAAATACATTTACAAGTTACTGAACGGGGAGGCAGGCAGGCATCTGTGTGCTGCTTCCACAGTGGGCAGTTGCAGGGCTCTCTGGTGGGCATCCTCCTTCTAGCCTTGCTGAAAGACGATTTGCTCGGATGAAATAAAGACGTCCCTAATTGTTTGTGGTGTGGGAAAGCAATCCCATAAGCATTAATTTGCCCAAGCCCAGAGTGTGTGAGAAAATGCCTGCCTGACATGTTTTTCTTTTCCATTAACACTTCTGTGATAAACAGCTTAGATGCTCGGAGAAAAATTAATGAAACTATTGTAACAATCATGCACATGTAGGTAATTTATTAAGGACAATTAAAAAGCTTTAAAAATCATCCATGAGGCAAAATGAACAGGAAGACGGTGTGTGGCGGGTTTTGGCAGGGAGCCTGCCCGTGGGTGTATGGAACAGGTTTCTCTTCCCATTGCCCTCACCCCCATCAGAGCCACACAGCAGCGGGAAGCATGGATTTCTGCTGTCCAGACTGTTAGTAACAAACATTCCATGCTGGTTCCCTGTTTGGTGGAGCCAGGGAGATGTGTGAATGTCAGGGGAGGACTCCCAGGTCTGGCTGTTCTGCTCTACCTTCCTTGGGACCCAGGTATGCTGGTTCCTGGGCCTCCCCTCCAGGAGCAGGAGCATGTTGGGTAACAACTGGGTTATTGGACTTTTATTGTTTGTATTGGCTCTAGGAGCCTCGAAACCAGGTGAGGGGCAGCAAGGAAAGCCTAGAGAGGTTAAGGTGGCACTGTCATGATGTCACCAGCCACTTACTAGCTTGGACCTTTGCCCCTCTATGTAACCAGCCTGAGCCTCAGCTTCCTCATCTGCAAAATGGTGATAATCGTTAGGAACAAGTGGAGGATTGGAGCGAGGATCACACAAGGTCATGCATGCCGAGGGCCTAGCATGATGCCTGGCAGATATGTAGTAAATGCTCAAATGTTTAATACTCTTCGTTATCATGAAGGGTATCATTATTGTGTTGTTGGCTGAAAGCCAAGCTAGGGTTGACACCCACACATCAAACTGCAAGGCCAGTGCACTTTTCATGACGTGCCAGTACCTACCCACTTACCCTTGCATCCTCCCTCCACCGCCATTGTTTTTACAGGAATGCCAATACTGTGTCCTGTGTCAGCGCTAGGATGCACTCACTCAGCCTGCTTGAGGCTTGGGTGAGGCCCCTCTTTAGAAGGATGGAGGCTGCCTAGCTTCCTCCTGGTCTCATCTCTATCCCCACTCCTTCTCCACCCCTGTCATGGTTCGTAGCCCCAAAGTGACAGATCTTCCACACTCTGGAATTTTCTTCACACGTGTGGAGGACTGGGATTGCTAGAGTTTGTTTCTTTTTATTGGTTGGTGACCTAAGAAATCTTTGACCTTGTGGACCAGTGGTTTCTCAAACGTAGATATATTTAATAAAGTCAGGCTCTGTTAGCGGATGGTATTGGCCACTCTCTGGGTATTTTTCTTTATTTTATTGTTTTTCCCCAAGGCTTGATCATAGACGCGTAGGTTATATGTCCATTATAGACATATGCATCTATTTTCAAGAAGTAAATTTTAGTTCACTTATTGACTAGAAAGGAAAATAAAGTGTTTTAGCGTAGACACGTCAGAGCCAACAGATATTTTTTTCCATGCTGTAAATGAGCAATGAAAAATTAGTTTTGCTATTAAAAGCTATAGCACCGGCCAGGCATGGTGGCTCACGCCTGTAATCCCAGCACTTTGGGAGGCCCAGGTGGGCAGATCACGAAGTCAGGAGATCAAGACCATTCTGGCCAACATGGTGAAACCCCGTCTCTACTAAAAGTACAAAAATTAGCTGGGCATGGTGGGACGTGCCTGTAGTCCCAGCTACTCAGGAGGCTGAGGCAGGAGAATCACTTGAACCAGGAAGTCGGAGGTTGCAGTGAGATAGTACCATTGCACTCCAGCCTGGCAACAGAGTGAGACTCTGTCTCAAAAAAAAAAAAAAAAAAAAAAAGCTGTAGCACCTGTAAAAAATAGTAAATTATAGGACATCATCAAAGTTTATAGGCACTAGAATTTGACCTTCAGCAAATTCAACATTGGAGGGGAATAGGATTTTCTTTCCTTTCTTTAAAATGAAAAATGAGAGGGAGAAAAAAGATTTATTTCCTTTAGCAGCTGGATATGGTATTCCCCAGCAGAAAGAAAGAAAGAAAGAGAGAGAGAGAGAGAAAGAAAGGGAAAAAAACCTTTGTTAAATTACATAAAGTAGTATAAGAAGTCACTTTCCTTAGAAAAAAATTTAAACCGCATAGAAAAGGCGAAAGTTGGCTGGGTATTGTGGCTTATGCCTGCCCAGCACTTTGGGAGGCCACGACGGGCAGATCACTTGAGGCCAGGAGTTTGAGACCAGCCTGGCTAACATGGCGAAACCCCATAAAAATACGAAAATTAGCCAGGAATGGTGGCGCATGCCTGTTATCCCAATTACTCTGGAGGCTGAGGCAGGAGAATTCACTTGAACCCGGGAGGTAGAGGCTGCAGTGAGCCAAGATCACAACACTGCACTTCAGCCTGGATGACAGAGCAAGACTGCATCTCAGGAAAAAAAAAAAAAAAAAAAATGAGTAAAGTCTCTTTGTACAATTCTGCCCCTGCCCCCGCCACCACCCTTGGACTTATTTGCATATTTATAACAGAGCTTTTTCTGTGCATTTATGTACTCCGCACATTTATACTCTTCTGTATACTCAGAGAAAATAATATTGTATTGTTTTCTCAGACTGTCCACCCTCCCAAAACTTTGCACCTTTTCCTCTATCCTTTCCTGAGCCTTAGCTGGAGGAAGACGGGAGAGAAGAGTTGATGGACAGGTTTTTTTTAACGTGGGGTTGGATGGTCCAGCGGGGGGTGGTGGCGTTTGCACCTTCTTCTCTTAGTTCTCCTTGGGCTTTGTGAAGCTTCCTCGATTGCTCATAATCTGGGTTAAGATTGAGAAGATGGATAGTTGGAGGGTACAGGTAAGTATCCAGAGGAGCTAAGGGTTGGGGGTTGATTGAGTACCAGATACTGTGACCGACTTGAGCTTCCTGTGCCTTTAGCCGGACCCCGACACCTCTCTGAACTAGGAATGTACGGTGAACTCTCTGCGAGACGTCTGTACCCATTGTGGGGTTTTGAGCATGTGAATGTGTGAGGATGTGGGTATGTGCTTGCATGTGGGTGCACATTTAAGGAGGATTTCTCAGAGAAGCCACCCCCTCCTTTGTCCTGAAATGCACAATAGAGATCCTTCGCTAAATAAGTCAGCAGATGTAAGTGATGGTGTTGGAGGAAGGCACCTTCAAAGAACCGGTTGTTTCGGAAGCAACATGCTGAGATCAGCCCATCGTGGGCTCCCAGCTGTCCTGTGACATTTCTGCAGCTTCAGGTGCCAGTCTGGGCATGGCATCTTTGGACAGTGAGACTCTCCAACCTTTTTTCTGAGAGCAGAAGTCTTGTGGCTGTTGCTGGATCTTCACAGAAAATGGGTCCTTAATCTCATTCTCACCTGCTTCTACTTCTGCTCTGAGGCCAGCTGAGAAAATTGCTCTGGTGCTTTGCTGCTGTCTGAGGTTTAGGGTGGGAAGTTGGAGCTGCAGATTTTGAGAAAGCCACACTGTGATTCAGGAATAGCAGTGAGACCAGCAGAGCTGCCCTGACCAGCCTTCCTCCTCACATCCTTGTGAAGCTCTAGTCTTTAAAACTCTTCACAACTGCTGTCCAGGAGAAGCAGTTTGGTCCTTTCAGAAAGAGGGAAGGGACAGGGTAGTCTGTCACCCTTGTCAGCTGGCTAGCCGGTTCCAAAATGAAGCCTTGGGGAAGAGGAGGATCAGGGCATGACGAAGTTGTGCAGACAAGAAGCCCTGACCCCTCCAAGCTTTGCTGACCATTCTCAAGGGGGATGTCCTCTTCTCTTTCTTTAGTGAGGAGTAGCTCTCCCATGTCCTCAAATCCAGCTTTCCCACGGTGGGCACCTGTGACCACGCCCTCATCCCTCAGGCTCCAGTGAGAAGACATGGTAATGGTTGACCTGTTTGGCCGGCTTCCCTAGACAGGAAATGGAGGTTCACCCAGCTGGTGTCTGGGAGGCGGGTTCTGGCCTTCTTTCCTGTGACTCTCTGGGCAATGCATCTTGCAGCCCTCTTCTCTTCTCCACCAGGACAGCAGGGAGCCTCCTCCAGAGGGGGAGCAGTTGACTGCAATCAGCCAGAAGTGACCACAGGAACCCCTGTCCATCCTTACAGAGGGGAAGCAACTTCCCCAGGCCACCTTGTCTGCAAGCATGCCAGTGGCAGAGCCAGGACTAGAAGTCAGGCCTTTTGCCTGCTGGTTGGTGTGTCCCATGCCAGGCCAGAGGCCCGTTAGCGGGTCCTGGACTCGTGAGGGGCAACCAAATTGTTGCAGCAGTCTTAGCAATCCATCTGCTTGCTTCCACTCTGTACATTAGGATCATTAAATGTGGACTGTGTTTTCTGGACTTACAAATAAAAGTGGGAGGGAAGACCTTATACTTGAAAAGATTGCTCTCTAAAATGGTTCGAATTGGAAGAGAGAAGGCCTGAATTCTCTCATTTTTGCAGTTATTATAATAATAAATACTTTTCTTTAATACCTAGAACAGGCCAGGGGCTGAGCAAAGTGTGTTTTGTACTTCATCTTACGTGTTCCTCTTACCAGCTCATTGGTTCTGTCATCACCCTTGTCTTACAGGTGAGGACCTAGAGAGGTTCAGGTTCTACCTTCAGTGTCACAGCTGAGAGGTAGGGAACTGGGATTTGGATGCGGGTTCTAAGCTCAAATTGGGGAAGGATTCTGCATGGCAGATAGGGAACAGAACTGCCAGGCCAGTGCTGGCTGAGGGCTTGTTTCTGGTTGAGGGACTTTTTTTTTTTTTTAAGACGGAGTCTTGCTTTGTCGCCCAGATGAGTACAGTGGTACAATCTCGGCTCACTGCAACCTCCACCTCCTGGGTTCAAGCAATTCTGCCTCAGCCTCCCGATTAGCTGAGATTGTGGGTGTGCGCCACCACACCTGGCTAATTTTTGTATTTTTAGTGGAGATGGGGTTTCATTATGTTGGTCAGGCTGGTCTTGAACTCCTGACTTCAAACAGTCTGCCCAACTTAGCCTCCCAAAGTGCTAGGACTACAGGCGTGAGCCACCAAGCCTGGCCTGAGGGGCTTCTTGCTTTTGCTTGTGGTCACTTCCCTGCAATGCTGCCGTCTTGATTTTCGGAGCATCTTGTGACAGTGACTGAGGCTTGCTCTCCCTTCTTTTGCTGCCCAGGTGATGAGCACCACAGGCCTTATAAACCGATGATTCAGGGTTGAGCCGTATCCCTAGAACTTCCTATGTGGTGAGAAGTCAACAGTATCATGGGACACTTGGTTTTGTGTCTCATTTTGGCGTAGTAGAGGGAAAAAGCAAGAAGTTTAATGCCAACATCAGAACAGCCGCTCAAGCAGACGCAAGCATTTGCCTATGTACAGCATATACCCTGTGCCGGGCATGCTTTTCTCTTACCTCATTTAACCCATCTCTGCCTAGTGTTCCATTATCAGAACGCTAAGCTTGTGGGAGTTATTTATATCCCACTGCTCAAGGTCATCACCAAGGTCTGATTTTTCACGCAAAAAATTTGCAACCTGTGGCATAAATGGGTTAATTCTCAACACCATCCTCGGGATGGGTACTGTTATCATTCCCACTCTACAGGTGAGGGATTGGGCTACAGTAATTTGTTTGAGATCAAAAAGCCGGGAATTGGCAGAGCCAGGTTCCAGACTGCCTGATCCCAGAGCTCATGCCTTTATCTTTCTCATCAGAAACCACTGGTTGGATGAGTACCTCTCTGGGAAGAGAGGGCTGCGTGACCCTGTGTGCTATTACCCACCCGTTGGCAGCCAAGGCTGATACCTGGCTGGGAGCCCTTATTCACAGGGCAGAAGGCTCAGTGCAATAAACAGCCACCCAAGGGCTGAGTGGAGAGGACTGGCTTGCTCCAGGAGCTCTGTGCAGATCTTGAGCACGTTGGCTTAGTATGTTATTGAAATGATGGAGCTCGGGGCAGAGTGATGATTAATTAATACGTACCTTTGGCAGCCCCCAAAACTACCAGGAACTGTGGATAGTGAGAGGCCCACCATCTGGTGTCGCCACGATGGTGCTGGTGTCCAGTGGCCGTGTGCTTCCATTTGCTGTTCTCAAGGGCAGTCGTGAATGGTTCCAGCCCTCATCTTCCCTGTAGCTGTCCTGAAGGCATGTGTTTTCTTTCTTTTCCTTTTCCTTTCCTTTCCTTCCTTTCTTTCTTTTTCTCTCTCTCTCTTTCTTTTTCTCTCTTTTTTTTTGAGACAGAGTCTTGCTCTGTCGTCCAGGCTGGAGTGCAGTGGCACGATCTCGGCTCACTGCAACCTCTGACTCCTTGGTTCAAGCGATTCTCCTGCCTCAGCCTCCTGAGTAGCTGGGATTACAGGCACCCGCAACCACGCCTGGCAAATTTTTGTGTTTTTAGTAGAGACAGGGTTTCACCATGTTGGCCAGCATGGTCTCAATCTCCTGACCTGGTGATCTGCCGGCCTTGGCCTCCCAAAGTGCTGGAATTATAGGTGTGAGCCACGGCATGTGTTTTCGAGATCTCCTTTGACCTGGGTCTGTGGCTTTGGACCTTTGCCATGGACTAGAGTTCTTCATAGGCAAGTAGCCCATGTGGTGCTTGAGGTCTTCACTAGATTAAAGCCAGTAGAGGTAACAGTGCAGCCCCTCTGGCTAGGGAAGAGGGGTACCGCTAGCATCGTTCCATCTGGGGCTTCGACTCACCTCTGCATGCCAGCCCTGTCTGCTGCTGCTCCTGTCGCAGGCGTGGAAGACCTGACTGAAACCCTATTCCTGCCATGACCTTGAGGCTGTTCAGTAACGTCTGAGAGCCTGATTTTCCCACCCACCTTAGGAAGTTCTTACAGCGCGCCTAGCTCTCATTCAGGTGCGTGGGAGATGCTCAGAGACTTCGAGTTCCCTCCTCACGCCTCTTCATGTGGCTCTGGGGCTTGTGTTAGAGCTTCCCTTTCTTTTAGAGTACAGCCAGCTGTCTATTGCAGCTTGTATATGAAACGGTCTCTCTCTGTGGTAACTTTGCACAAAAGATGGTTTTGTGGTCAGCCTCTGAATAATGCAGCGAAGCCCCTGCCCCCCCAACTCACACATAGGGAGCTGTGGTCACAGTCGGACCACTTGGCAGCTATCACAAGACTTGAAATGGGGGGCTTGAAGCCATTGCTTGTGAATTAGTATGTTTTTCTCTCTTTTGCCTTTGTGAAAACCAACTTCCTGTGCAGCCGCTTGTGTTTTAAAACCCTGAAAAAGGGGGGCCAGCTCTCAGCCCTTGTCCACCGCTGGTTCCTAGGACCGTTATGAATTAAAGATTACAGCCGTTAAAAAGAGATCGTCTTTAAACAAGCGCAGTTCTCTCTCCTCATGCCCCCTGAGTGGAGAAGTTTTTGTGTATAGCGAGTCCAAAACAAACAGAGATGTTCTTGAGAGATGTGGGGAGCAGGGGCCGAGACAGCAGGAGAGCGAGGGCAGCAGAGGGACAGTGGGGGAGAGCTAGGGACTGCAGTTTTGAGTTGTTGACCTCCTGTCTACATGCTCAGAGAAGCAGGGCCACGTGGAGTGCCCAGCGGAACCTGCTCATGCTGATTTGCTGCGTCACCTTGGGAAAACGTTGGCTTTGCTCCTCTGCGGCATGCACACAGACACAGGCACACACACATTCCCATCCCAGCTGGTGCCCGCGTGTGGGTGTTAGGCACAAACTCTTTGGACAAAGCTCTGGAGATGAACTGGGAAAGAAGTGTGGTAGAAACATCACCAGGAAGCTTTCTATTATGGGCCTTATCACTGTGTGTGAAGATGGACCAGATGCCCCACAGAGACAGCCCTCTGGGAACTCTCACCTAAAGAAGATGCTACCAAGGTGAAGGACCTCCGGGCAGCAGAACAAGAACATTGAACAACCACTACGGTTTAACAGGAGCAAGAAATGATCTTTCTGAACTTACCTCTGTGGATGCAAAGATGTTGAAGAGCAGTTCCTGCCATTGGCAGAGAACTCAGGGTGCAGAGGGGAAGACAGACAAGAAGGGATGAGTCTGGGGTACTTGTATGTCTGTACCTCCTCTTAGCCTAACATCTCTATGAGGGAGCGAAGAACACCACAACTTTGGCTGGGCACAGTGGCTCACGCCTGTAATCCCAGCACTTTGGGAGGCCAAGGCGAGTGGATCACAGGGTCAGGAGTTCAAGACCAGCCTGGTCAAGATGGTGAAACCCCCTTCTCTGCTAAAAAAAACAAAAATTAGTGGGGCATGGTGGCAGGCGCCTGTAATCCCAGCTACTCAGGAGGCTGAGGCAGAGAATTGCTTGAACCTGGGAGGCAGAGGTTGCAGCTGAGATCGCACCACTGCACTCCAGCCTGGGCAACAGAGTGCTGCACTCCAGCCTGGGCAACAGAGTGACACTCTGTCTCCAAAAAAAAAAAAAAAAAAAGAAAGAAAGAAAAGGAACACCACAGTTGACTTGCACTGTGTTGGAGATGGCTGTGCAGACTTTGTCAAGGGCTCTAGCAAGGGTTGTGCTCAGGGCACAACTGGGGCTAAATTCCAAGGCCTGCTGCCTTTGGGTCCGTAAATCTTCATTGCAGATGTTGATGTAGTTTCCAGGACTGCATCATCTTGGAGTTTATTTTAGGCAGATGATTGCGTTCTAGGTCATTCTCAACCATTTAAGTATCCTTGGCAGGAGAACTTATCTGAATGGGCCAAGGCTCTTTGAGTTGGGAGCAAGGCATATTTTCCCACCCAATCTCCATGCACCCGGGTCCTGTGGTTTCATTGGCACCTCATTTGGAAAGTTGTTGGCTTTTGGGAGGAGAAAGGAAGGAGAAGTTTGGCAGCATTCTGTTCCAAGGCCTACAGTTTTATTGTGTGGTCAGACTGTTTATTGATTAATTGGTTTTCAAGAGGGAAACGTGTTCTTTCAGGACATAGGGTCTCTAGGATGAAAATAACTTTAAAAGAAAGGGTGGAGATGTTAGAGAATACTCCAATAATCTTATCACTTCACAACTAGGAAACCTGAACCCCTAAAGGGGGAAGAGATTTTAGAAAGTTTCACCAAATTCACCATTTCTCTGGACAGAATTGGACTCTAGATGGAGGACTGGACATTTTCCCCTAGAGCCATGTTTCCCCAGGGCATTGAGAGGTGTTAGGAGACACAAGAGCTCGGTGGCCTTACATGTAGCAACTCCCAAATTAAACATTCCCTAAATGCAGGACTTCTCAGAGCATTTACTCTGCTAACAAGTGGTCTGATTTTCTAAGAGCTGGTTAAGGTAGGTAATGATTCCTTATTTGGCCAATGAACTTATTTTAAGGAGACTAAATTATCTTTAGTCTTTAAATTATTTTAAAATTATTTTTCTCTTAGAAGACCGTAGGTCTTGAAAAATATGTTTCTTAGAAACCAATTAACAAATACTGAGACGTTAGGCCAGGCACGATCACTCATGACTATAATCCCAGCAGCTGGGGAGGCTGAGGTGGGAGGATCACTTGAGTCCAGGAGTTTGAGACCAGCCTGGGCAACATAGCAAAACCCTGTCTCTACAAATAAAATAAAATAAATTAACTAGGCATGGTACCGTATGCCGGTAGCCTTAGCTACTCAAGAGGCTGAGGCGGGAGGATCACTTGAGTCCAGGAGTTCAAGCATGCGGTGAGTTATGATTGCACTCCTGCACTCCAGCCTAGGAGACAAAGTGAGACTTCATCTTTAAAAGAAGAAATAAAATAAAATAAAACTAAGACGTCAGATGAATTCTGACTCGATAAAATGAAGTCAGAGAGAGATATTTTTATCAACTGGGCATATACATACATAAAAATAGATATCAGATACCATATTGCATATATATAAATACATATCTTAATAAACTATATATACATTTTATTTTTTTTTTTGAACGGAGGCTTGCTGTCGCCCAGGCTGGAGTGCAGTGGCACGATCTCGGCTCACTGCAAGCTCTGCCTGTGGGTTCATGCCATTCTCCTGCCTCAGCCTCCTGAGTAGCTGGGACTACAGGTGCCTGCCACCATGCCTGGCTAATTTTTTGTATTTTTAGTAGAGACAGGGTTTCACCATGTTAGCCAGGATGGTCTTGGTCTCCTGACCTCGTGTCCGCCCACCTCGGCCTCCCAAAGTGCTGGGATTACAGGCGTGAGCCACTGCGCCCGGCCACATAGTTTTAATATATGTGTGTGTGTGTGTATATTTTAATCTCTCAGTGGCCATCAGAGATTTAGGTCAACCAGTGTTACCATGCTTTAGTCAGAAGGAAAGAACTCTGGGTCACTGGGCAATTTCTGGTTGGCTTTTGGAAGCTGACAGCCTCATTGCTGATATCTGCTTCAGGAGCACAATGTCTCTGACTGGGAACTGCTGGCTACATGGATGGAGAGCCCCTCTCCAGCTCTAATGCTCTCTCTGTTCCATGCCTCTGGGTTATCAGCAAGAAGCCCAGCTGCTCGGCCCATAACTCAGATCAGTTAGCATATAAACTCCAGAAAATAATTGGCCTCTTAATTGCTACTGATACAGTGTCTTGAACCAGGCTTGGTGTGGGATGGTGCCCCTGTGCAGGCCGTGGGAGGATAATTTGAGAATTCCCTTGCCTGTCCCTGCTCTGTGGTTGCCAGGCACCTGGTGAGAGCGTTGGGTTGTTTGCTTTGGGTAACTATGGCAGCTCCTTTTAATTGCCACCAAATAACTTCAGCTCGGCCTCAGCAGTGGTTGTTTTGCCGTGTCGCTCGGAAGAATGCCTACCTCTTTGTAAGAGCTGGATGGATGAGAGCTTAGCAGAGGCAGGCCAATGCTCTTTAATGTTTTTCTTCCCATTTAATGAGTGTTGAGTAAAACTTGAGTTTAGGGTGTTTATGTGGCACAAAAGGTAAACCATTTGTGGTGTTTTGGAACTTGGGCTAAGTGTTTCTCACACGCATCCTCATGACATGGTAATGACTGCCTTCGTGTTAAACTTGGGTCACCGTCAACTTTCTTCTGAAGTGCTCCCTGCTTTATTTTGGGGGCAGGGGTGGGAAAGGAAGAGGTGAGAGAAGGTGAGGCAGAACATGGGATGCCGCACGGGGGCATTGTCCTCAGTCGAACTTTCTAGAAAAAGGCACCACGCTGCCTGGAGACAGGAAGGGAGAGATTTGAATCGTCTGCTATGGCTTTTTCTCCTCTGCCATCAGAATGGTAGGAGGCCCTGAACCTTTGACCTCTGGCTCCAGGTCCATAGGTGTCCCAAGGTTCCCAGGAAAAGGATAACTTGTTAAATGGGAGCCCTGATGTTTGATTAGAGCGGCTTTTAGTCACCACTGTCATGTTTTTGTTTATTCAGGCACCAGTTGGATCTGACCAGTGATAGGTCCTGGAGATAGGAGGCACAGCCTTTACTCATGGCCTCATGATAAGGTAGAGTCATGCAGAACATTTAATGAAAGTATGGCTTGGCCGGGTGTGGTGACTCACGCCTCCAATCCTAGCACTTTAGGAGGGTGAGGCAGGTGGATTGTTTGAACCCAGGAATTCAAGACCAGGCTGGGCAACACAGCAAGACTTCATCTCTACAAAAAATTAAAAAATTAGCTGGGCACCGTGGCTCATGCCTGTAATCTCAGCACTTTGGGAGGCTGAGGCAGGCAGATCACCTGAGGTCAGGAGTTAGAGACCAGCCTGACCAACATGGTGGAACACCGTCTCTACTAAAAATATAAAAATTAGCTGGGTGCGATGGCAGGCGCCTGTAATCTCAGCTACTTGGGATGCTGACGCAGGAGAACTGCCTGAATCCAGGAGGTGGAGGTTGCAGTGAGCCAAGATCACGCCACTGCACTCCATCTTGGGCAACAGAGTGAGACTCTGTCTAAAAACAAACAAACAAACAAACAAACAAACAATTAAGAAATCAGTTAGGCATGGTGATACACACCTGTAGTCTCAGCTACTTGGGAAGCTGAGGCAGGAGGATCACTTGAGCCTGGGAGGATGAGGCTGCAGTGAGCTGTGCTTGCATTACTGCACTCCAGCCCAGGTGACAGAGCCAAACCTTGTCTTGGGAAGGAAAGAAGGGAGGAAAGGTAGGGAGGGAAAGAGGAAAAGAAAAGAAAAAAGGAAAGGAAAGGAAAAAGAGAGAAAGAGAAGAAAAAAGATTTGATGTGTGCCAAGATGAAAGCAGGTAGAAGGCAGAGGAATTGTGAGATGCTGGATGGGTTCAGCTGGGAAGAGTACTAACGGGACATGGGGCCATGAGGCACCCAGCCTGTGTGTTTGGAGAACTACAGCAGTTTGCAATGCCAGAAGGAACAAAGGGAGGCGAGGAACCATGGCAGTAGGGTGAGTATGGGCGGGGGCAGGTCTCAGTGGTGCTAGGAAACTTGTATTTTATCCATAGGCAGGGGAGCTGTGGCTTCTATAGGCTTCAAGAGGAGGTCACCATTGAGCTAAGAAAGGAGAGGAGTTTTCTAGGCAGAAAGCATGGTTGACTGAAATGGCAGAGTGTGTTCTGGGGAGGGTGGCAGGCTCTGGGTGGTGCATTTGTCCCGGCCAAAGGAGAGACGTGAGGCGGGAGCTGTGTGTCTTTCATACCGCGCTCACTCACCATGGTCAATGCTCAGAATCCCTCCTTGCAGAGGCTGCACCTGTCTTTGTGGGTGCTTTGGTGGAAAGTTAAATTTGATTGTCCTATGGGCCTGTGGCAGGGGCCACAGTTTCCCCTTGTCTCAGTGCCCCGTTTCCTCTGAAGAGTGGGCATTGGTAACACACTTCATGACACTCGAGCATGTGCCCATGGGGCCTGTCGGCCGCTCCCTGCCCTTGACCTAGCCGCAGAGTGGACTGCACAGATCACACGGGAGCAGTATTGTCACCCACTCTTCTCTGGGCTCCACACACAGACAGCATTTGGCCAGCTCCCCGAGGGCCACACAGTCATCCCAGGCAGCTGTTCAGTGGTAATTAGTCAACCCAAGTCTTGCAGGTTCAATGACTCATTGTCTTAAATTTTAATAAGTACAGAAAAACAGAGTGCTGATTTATTAAAAATTAATCCTCCTAAGAGGTAGCCTTAGCAGAGGGGTTTGGAATGAAGGAAAACAGAGGGAATGTGCAGGGAAGCAGGAACTTTCTCCTTCTGGGGCCTAGGCTGCTGCCGGGAACAGTAGGGCAGAGCCTCAACTCTTGGATTTTTTTTTTTTTTTTTTTTTTTTTTTTTGTAACAAAGTCCTTTGCCCTGTCACCCAGGCTGGAGTGCAGTGGAGGGATCTCAGCTGACAGCTACCTCCACCTCCTGGGTTCATGCGATTCTCCTGCCTCAGTCTTCCAAGTAGCTGGGATTACAGGCATGAGCCACCACACTGGCTAATTTTTGTATTTTTAATAGAGGCAGGGTTTAACCATGTTGGCCAGACTGGTCTTGAACTCCTGACCTCAAGCGATCTGCTTGCCTCGGCCTCCCAAAGTACTGGGATTACGGACATGAGCTAGAACCCTTGGGTTTTAAGAAGGACATGGCAGCTCTGCACAAACTTTCTTCTCCTATTCTTCCCTTTCCATTACCCTGTTTCCTTCCTCTTGTCCTTCTCTCTTTCTGTATTAGTTTCCTAGGGCTGCCATAACAAAGTACCACAAACTGGGTGCCTCAGCTACAGAAGTGCCTCGTCCCACAGTTTGGGAGGCCAGAAGTCCAAGATAAAGGTGCAGGCAGGGTTGGTTCCTGCTGAGGGCTCTGAGGGACAGTCTGTCCCAGGCCTCTCCCCTTGCTTCTGGTGGCTTGCGGGCAGTCAGTCTTTGGCATTACTTGGCTTATAGACGCATTACTCCAATCTCTGCCCTCATCTTTACATGACCTTCTCCCTGTGCGCATGCCTGGGCCTAAATGTCCCCTTTTTGTAAGAACACCAGTCATACTGGATTAGGGTTCTCTCCGACTTTCTCTTGCTCTGTGTCTCTCTGGTGCCACATCCCCTGCCTGGCCCTTCACGGTTCACCTTACTATGTAGGTCCTGATGGACGGATGCCTCGCTGGCCGCCAGACCCTGCCAGGACTCCTTTCTTTGCCTCTCCATAGGTGGGTGTTGTGACCACGTGAGCCCTGACATCTCACCTTGCAGCTTCTAGATTCCCCTGCCCTTCTCTGACAAAACTTTTCTTCTGGAACATTGACGAACTCCCCTGTGTAGGCTGCAGTTCCTAGCGGGGGTATGTGAGTGTGGACAAGAAAAAGGGTATCTATGTGAGTCTGCGTACTTGGAGAATTTCCTTCTGTTGATCAAAATATTCCAGCATAGAGCAGTACGTTCTCCTGAATAAGCCTTATCACTTGAAGCATTTCCTCCTCAAAGACAATCTATTTAGGCGAAGTGCAGAGACAGCTGAGTTGAAATTCATCAAGAGGGGAATGTTGGCCCCCGAAGCATTATGGGCTATTAAGTCTGTAATGTTGCAGAGGTCTCTGGGTAGCCAGAGTTCCTTCCTTCCATGTGAACTGCAAGGGCTGCTGTGCCGGCACCTTCGTGTTACACTCTCTGTCATACACACAAGCACTCAGACAGTCTCCTGGTGTTGCCCTCTTCCTTGGGCACCTGTGTCCATAACAGAGGATGGTGATAGCCGGGAGACTCCCGCTTGGATGTCAGTGGAGGCCATGGGGCCCCTGCCACCACAGGTCTCAGGATTAAGGAGCAGCAGTTTTCATAGCAACGAGTGCCCCTTTCCCTGCTTACAGCTTGGAGGACCCCAGGCCTGGGCTCTGGGAGGGATATAGACAGATACCTGGGTCCCTGTGCCCTCTCCCTTCTGCTGGGACCCTAGCCTGCTCAGTTCACCAAGGATGACTTGTTTTCCATCTGGAGTGTCAAGCCTGCATTGAGAGGGAAGGCGTGGGGCTGGACCCTCCAGCATTGTGTATGTAGGAGCGGTGGTGGTGGGCAGGGTGAGTAGGACCTTGTCTGACTAGGACCAATAGTTTTGAAATGACTTGAAAAAAATTTGATCTTGGGGAATTTCCAGCATGAGTAAAATCTAGAGACTTCTCAGAGTTTTGAGAAAGCCACCCTCTGTCAAGCCAGTCACCGTTTCTGTCTCTACAGCCTCCCTCCCCATGGCCCCACTGAGACTACCTCCCATCCAGACCCTAGTCACCCACCCCCTAAGGCTTTGCCCTGCCCTCCCAGCTGGCTGGATCTCCTCCCCAACAGCCCTGGGCTGCCTCTGCCTCCTCATGAGCACTGCCTTCACATGGGGGTGCCTTGATCAGAATCTCCAGGGTGTTTGTTCTCCTACCTGGCCTTCCAGACCCTTCCCTGTCCCGTCCAATCCACAACCTCAGCTTCATCCATTCAGCAGTGTGAACCCACTGCTCCAGCTCCCTGCCCTGCCCCTGGCCCTGGCCAGCACACCTGCTGTGCCCAGTCCAGAGCACTCCCCCTCTCTAACTAGTTTAGACCTGCCCTCCAACATCAGTTCTGTGCATTCATTCTCTATATTGTCCAACCAGCATCACCCTCTTCTTTGTCATTTGTTCGACACTTTCTAGATCCTTAGACTGGAACACTTCAGACTGGAGAGTTTACCTGAATTTTGTCACCCCTAAAGTGTCTCTACCTTGTCTACTTTCACATTTAGTTTGGTTCAGTTTAATGAGTGTGTGTGTGTGTGTGTGTGTGTGTGTGTGTGTGTGTGTGTGTGTGTGTTTTCAAGAATATTTTCGGGACTCACAATGGTTCTGTCTCCTTGGTTGATATTTTGGGAGATGAGGTGGGGAGTTGAGGAAGGAAGGAAGGAAAGAAGTGACCTGAGGGTAGAAAAAGAGTTGGCCAGGGTGGTGGCTCACACTTGTAATTCCAGCACTTTGGGAGGCTGAGGCAGATGGATCACTTGAGCCCAGGAGTTTGGGACCAGCCTGAGCAACATGGCAAAACCCTATCTCTACAGAAAAAAAAAAAAAAAAAAAATTAGTCAGGCGTGGTGGCACGTGCCTATAATCCTAGCTACTGAGGAGGCTGAGGCAGGAGGATCACTTGAGCCTGCGAGGTCAAGGCTGCAGTGAGCCATGATCACGCCACTGCACTCCAGCCTGGGCAACAGAGCAAGACCCTATTTCAAAAAACAAAAAGGAAAAACAGAGGTGTCTTAGAAGCAGAAGTGGACTAGAGGAACAGGCCACCTTTCTGGAAGGGGTTGGACAGATCTCAAGTAGGGGGTCAGATGGAGGGGAACATGGTTAGATCCATTTCTCTGAGGACGGCTGTAAACAAGAAGACTGCTGCCTCATTTATGGGGTGTGGGTGTGGGCCAGCCTCTTCAGCTGGAAGGAGGAAATGGGGAGAGGCAGGGCATCCTCCCACGCTGCTGCCCCGTGGGACACTCTTTGGAGGCTTGGGAGTTCCTGGTAGGCCACTCTGTTCCTGTCCCTTCCTCTTTTCTCTGACATTGGTCCAGCATGCGGCCTGCAGAGCCTCTGGCTTCAGCTTGGCCAGAAGACATCTGATCGTGCCAAAAAGTCCTTGGTTCTGAGTTGAAAACGGTCCCTCTCCATCATCAGATATGACAGAGCCCTGTGAGCGGCGCCCACCTGGCATGAGATACTGTCGTGAAAGCCTGCACTAGCCTCCCTGTTAAATGGTGCGGCTTCCTTGCTTCCTGCTGACAGCACTCATCTTATACCTGCCCTGGGAAATGCCCTCGTTTTGGGCCACGTGAATGTTTCTAAAAGGCAGAAAAAAAATTTTTTTTGATGGAACCATCAAGAATAGTTTAAGCATATGATATTATTATCCTTTTCATTACTGTCATGTTTCTATTTAACATGATTAGATGACTGGTTCCGAAAACCTAAATTACAGCACAGGCCGGGTGCTGGCTCAGGCCTATAATCCCAGTACTTTGGGAAGTCAAGGCAGGTGGATCTCTTGAGTCTAAGAGTTCGAGATCAGCCTGGGCAACATGGCAAAATCCCATCTCTACTTAAAGAAAGAAAAAAAAAAAAAAACACAGAGGAGGCATTTTGTTGAGATGAGAGTCAGCTCACATCACATTGCAGACATCTCTTTCAAAGGCAAAGGTCTTCCTGGGCCGGCCCCTTTCCCTAATCAGTTAAAATGAGGTAGATCCCTGCCTGGAATTTTTCAGAAGCTGCTTTGTGTTTTTTTTTGTTTGTTTGTTTTTTCGCCATGAAATAAGTTGCCCTTGGTGTCAAACTGTTGATCTTGGGGGTTCTGGAGTGGAGTGGAGGATGAGAAAGGGGAGAAAGGAGCCCGTTGTATGCCAGGCATTATACTAATAGTTCTGTGTCCTTAATTCGGGCCTTACCGAAAGCCCATGGGAGGGTGGGTATTGGCCTTCCCTTTTCAGAGGCCTAGTCTCTGTGGCTGGTCATGTTCTGTGCTCTCAGCCTGAGTGGCCATGCTCTCCTGAATTCCACCCTTCTCTCCACCCACCTTGGCGGGATTGGAACAGCCCAGAAACCCAAACTCTACTTAGCAGCACATCAGTTTTTTACAGGCCCGAGAACGCTGAAGAACATGAAGCTTTATTGCGATGCTTTTAGAGAACGTTAGCTCAGCTCTGAGCTCCGTAGAAGGGTTTCCAAAGTCTATTAGGCGGTAAATGCTTTCATGGCTTTGGAATCATAAGGTTGATTTGAAAAATTGGCACCTAATGGCTTACAACTGGAATAAATTTCCTGAAATTGGACCTCAGAGGGAGACTCGGGTGCACACGAGGCGGCCTCTCCCCAGCTTGGTGCACACCACGCTCTGTGAAGGGTGTTTTCACCGCAGCCTTCAAGAACCAGAGTCCCCCGTAATTAGGGGAGAGGCCCTGTCACGCTTCATTTCTCGATTTGGACCCAACATTTAGTGGCAGTGACTGTGGGGAGGCTTCTGACTGGAATTTCTCCCCACTGGCCTTTCAAAGGCCAGGGCCTGAGAATTCCTGAAAAATTAATGGGGTCTCTGTGGGTTCTTTACACTTGCTGGTAACCTGGCCTCTCCCAGGCCCGCTGTGGCTCCCTGGCATAATAGCTGCTCAGCAGCTGGTCTTTTGTATGCAAATATGACCTAAAGCTGTACGGGAGGTGGCAGTCCATGGTTGCCCAAGACTGTGCAATTTCAAACAGACACGGGCTTTTAAAGTATTCCAGACAGATATTGAAAATGTCAGCAGCGGGTTTCTCCCACTTACTTCTTGCCCAGCTCTTTTTTCCTCTCTTCCTCCCCCTGCCACCCACCCCACCATAAAATATAATCAAAAAGCTGGTAAATAATTTAAAGAATTGCCTCAAAGGATTTGCAGACTAGAAAGAGACTCCCTTCTCTGGTTTAAGTTGAGAGAAACTATTTTCATTTTTTTTTTCCCCAAGATATTTAAAATATTCAGGAGTGTCCCACAGGGTCTTGAACTCGTAAGTGTCTGCATTTTTCTCACTATACTCTCATCCCGTCTTTTCTTTATTGATTTTTTTTTTAAGGTTGCTGTCGGCAACATTTAGGTCCAACTTTCAAATGAAAATCATATTTCAGATACTGGTCTTAAGTCAGACCAACTTAAGGTCTGTTTCATTCATCTGAGTTCTGTGCCCCCTGCTCTTTAGTTTAATGAGAGAGTGGAGGGAATCTTGGCTGCTGTGATTTTTCATCCTATTAACTCTTTTCAAAGGGATCCTTATCTTGTGAGCAGAAGGGAGTGATGTCTTCTATGTGGAGTCACTGTGTTTCTTCTTAGAGAAACTTAATTATCCCTCCCTACTCACCTTGAGAAGGTCTCTGGGTAGCCAGAAGCTTAGACTAAGATGAGGGTGCACGGATTGGGAAAAAATAAACATACCTCTTATTGACCAAGTCTCTGTCCCTGAAGACAGGCATTGCCCCTCCTGGAAGAACTGTCAGGTGGGTATGCATTTCTGCCCCCAGCAGTCCTGAGGCCAGGAATCTGGCTGGCCATGTGGAGATGATTGTACCTGGGAGATGGTGCATTCTTGAAAAGCATTGGATGGATGGAAAAAAGGAAGAAGCATGAATGGATGAATAAAGGGAAAAGAGGAAGGACAGATGCATGGATAGAAAGATAGATGAAGGCTGGATATGCAGATAGACGAATGAAAGGAATGGCAGATGGATGGATAGATGGACAGATGATAGATGGATACATGGACGGACAGGTAGAAGGGCAGATGAAGGATGGATGGGCAGATGGATGGATGAAAGGAAGAACTGATGAAAGATGGCTAGATGGGTGGATGGATGGACAGATGGGTAGATGGAAGGAAGGAAAGAGGGATGGCAGGCACCTGGTTTCCCCTTTAGTGTTTGTATTTGTTCCCTCGTGCTGTACGCAGCCAGAGGGCATTCCCTGGGCCTGCCCCTAGAAGGTGGAGAGGGTGATCCAGGACCCCTAGGACACTGGTGCCAGGGAATCCTGACCGTCTTCCGTGAACACTTACAAATGCCTCCAATGACTGACCCTCCAGGAAGGCCATTCTCATAGCACCCTTTCTCTTTAAAAGCATAGTGTTGCACTTATACGACCCACTCCGCACCCCTTCCGGCACTCTGCACCCTGTCTCTGTGAGGGACCTGCACACTGACACTCTCCGGACCATTTTTAGGGATCTGGTAGTTCCCTGCCAAAGAGCCAGGTGTGTCCTCTCTGGGTCCAGCCAACAAAGGTCACCTCCTTGGCAGTGTGGTCTGTCAACTAAAGTCGTTGCCTCAAACCCGGCAACGTCAAGCGTGGTGGATAAGAGCTCAGGCTCTAGAGGCAGATGGGGCTGCGTTTGAATCCCTGGTGCCACCGTTTACTGTCTATTATGTAACCTCTTAAGGCCTTAGTTTCTGCATCTGTAAAATGGAGGAAAGAGTCTCTACCTAAGGGTGTTGTGAGAATGCAGCGAGACAATGCACACAGAGTCCTTAGAAACAAGCAGTGGCGGCCGGGCGCAGTGGCTCAAGCCTGTAATCCCAGCACGTTGGGAGGCCGAGGCAGACAGATCATGAGGTCAGGAGATCGAGACCATCCTGGCTAACACAGTGAAACCCTGTCTCTACCAAAAATACAAAAATATATATATATATATATATATTATCCAGGCATGGTGGCAGGCGCCTGTAGTCCCAGCTACTCGGGAGGCTGAGGCAGGAGAATGGCATGAACCCAGGAGGCGGAGGTTGCGGTGAGCCGAGATCATGCCACTGCACTCCAGCCTGGGTGACAGAGTGAGACTGTCTCAGAAAAAAAAAAAAAAAAAAAGAAACAAGCAGTGGCTGGAACATTACACTCGAATGCAATACATGTGGAGTTTATTATTGTTACTACTGAAGGTAGTGGGACTGACATCTCTTGAGGAAGAGATAGGAAGAATCCTGGCTTCTGAGATGACGTTCGGGCACACAGCACACGTCTTGCTGAGGTCTCGAGCTGTCATCAATGCCGGGGGACGCAGTCGGTGTGGTAGAGTGGCTGTTTAGAACACAGGTCTCTTGGGCCTCATCCGGGCATCCTGTGTGCTCTGTTGTAAAGAGCAGCTGAGGACGGCGAGCGCTGGGGAGATGCTGTAAGGGTCCTGAGAGGAATCATTAGCTGACCTCTCTCTCCTTGAGACAGAATCTTTTCCCTTCTCCTTTTGTTCTTGTAACTGACCCTCTGACAGTTTCTCCTGCCTTGAAAGCAGAGGCCCTGAGTCTCCTCCAGCTGTCAGTATACGTGTTCCCCTGGGCATAAACTCCAACACAGGCTGCCCGAGACCAGCTCTCACCTTCGTTTCTGCCCTGGAGAAAGGCTGCTTTCAAGTTGGTAAAAGCCTCAGGAGACCATGGCTGGCTCTAAGAGCCTCTTTGTGCTCTGAAATCCAGAATAGCCGTGGACTTGTCGGCTCAGAGGAGCCTTCCAGAAAAACAGAAGTCCTCGACCTCTGCCTCATCTCCTAGCTCCTGTTCTTTTCTATTTTAAAGCCCTTAAGAAGGGAGGTGTGAAGTCCATGGTCTGTAAGCATAAAGGATTTTTAAACTAAACAAGAAAACCAATTATTTTTCTAACTGCTTTAGTCCTTCAAATCTTTCACTGTAATGGAGATTTAGAACCCATCACAGTTGGGCTATTATTTCTGTGTAAACAGTGTCATGCCCTATTGCACCAAGCAAACAGTCAACTTTTTCCATTACACTTAGACACAGATGATGAGGGTGCCGAGTCGATGGTCTCCCGAGCAGGTTTTAGTTGATGGGGAGCGCGTGACTGTGGTAGGAGGTGAGGAAAGGGTTAAGGCTTACAGGGGATTTTGGTTCTTACCCAGGGGTCACTTCTTTGGCTTCAAAGCTCTGTTAATCTTCAGGCCCTGGCTTGTGAACCTCCTCTATCCGGAGCAGGGAGATTGGGGGAGAGAGAAGGGTTGGTGGGAGACTAGGACTAAGGTGAGAAGGGCAGGAGCTGAAAGTTTCTTTCAACTGGTGGGAGAGGGCACATCTCCAGTGTCCCCATCTCCAGAGTCTCCCTTCTTCCAGATGATTCTGCTTTTGGAGCTTCTGAAGCGCACATCTGATTTTGCATTCCACTGCTTGTAGGCCTGGGATAAAATCCAGACAGCTGTATGGCCCGTGGGCCCTTGTCCTGTGGTGCCCACCTGGACTTCTCTGCTTTTCCAGCACTAACCCTCTTGTGAACCCCTGATGATGCCATGTTGCATCATGCTCTTTGCCCAGAATATTCTTCCCACCTCTCCCCTTTCTCTGGCTTAATGCCTTTTCATCCTCCAGGACCCACCTCAGGTGCTGCCTCCCGCAGGAAGCCCTACGCCTGCCCCAAGACTGGCTGCAGGCCTGTCAGGTGCTGCCCTGCGGTTCCCCTCTTCTAGCACACACTCCTCTGTATTGTAACCCCTGATCTATCTTCTCCAGTAAAGTATAAGCTCCTTGAGGGCAGCCTCTCTATCCTCACTCACCAACTTAGTACTCCCTATGCCTTGCACAGCTTTGACTGACATATAGTACCTTCACATTGAAATTTTTATTTTTTTGAGACGGAGTCTTACTCTGTCACCCAGGCTGGAGTACGATGGTGTGATCTCAGCTCACTGCAACCTCCACCTCCTGGGTTCAAGTGATTCTCCTGCCTCAGCTTCCCAAGTAGCTGGGACTACAGGCGTGTACCACCACGCCTGGATAATTTTTGTATTTTTAGTAGAGATGGGGTTTCACTATGTTGGCCAAGCTTGTCTCGAACTCCTGACCTCGGGTGATCTGCCCTCCTCGGCCTCCCAAAGTGCTGGGATTACAGGCATGAGCCACCTTGCCTGGCCCACACTGAATATAAAATGAATAGATGAGTCCCCCAAAAGCTTCCCCCAGACCTAGCTGGCAGAGTAGGGTAAAAGAATAGTTGACCATGTGCACTGGGGCAGCATCAGCCTTGCTGTCCACAGCAGGGATGGAGACAGCAGTGCTCCTGGCAGCCAGCAGCTCCTGCGGGTAGAGGGTGGTAAAGCAGTAAAGTGAAGAAGGCGGACCCTGAAGCCAGACTGCCTGGATTCAAATCCCAGCCCCACCACTGTCAGTCACTTGGGTGAGTCACTTAAACTCTCTGTGCCTCAGTTCCCTTATCTGCAAAATGAGGTTAATAACAGTAGCTACGTCATAGGGCCCTTATGGAGGTTAAGTGACTTGCCAGTAAAGCGAGCAGTGCCTGGTCTGGAGTGACTACTCTAGGAGGGATGGCTATTGGCATTCTCTTTATGATGCTTCTGCTCTCTTAGCTCTGCCCAAGCTTGCTTCTGGCCCATCTGAAGACCTTGCTTAGAGAGGTTGGGGACCCCATGTGGCATGTAACCCTGGGGGTGGTGGCTGCTCACCTCACACCCTACCCCCATTCTCTTATTTATGCCCCCCGCTTGGCCTCTGAGGCGCTTGAGTTTGTGCCTTCTGTATTGACCTTTAGCTCTGTCCAAGGCTTCTCGAATCAAGCTGGCTCTGCTAACAGACTCAGCCATCAACCTGTGGCATTTATGGAGCACATTTTTTCTTTTTTTTTTTTTGAGCTGGAGTCTTGGTCTGTCGCTCAGGCTGGATTGCACTGGTACAATCTCGGCTCACTGCAACCTCCGCCCCCCAGGTTCAAGCGATTCTCCTGCCTCAGCCTCCTGAGTAGCTGGGATTACAGGCACCCGCCACCATGCCTGGCTAGTTTTTGTATTTTTAGTAGAGGCAGGGTTGGCCAGGCTGGTCTTGAACTTTATGGAGCACTTTCTGTGTACAAGCATCGTACTCACAGGTGACCTGTTGGTCATAAATGCCTTAAAGAGTACATTTGAGCTGCTCCCTAATCCCCTGAGGTAGGCCAGGCTGGTATTACTCTTGTTTTCTCCAGATGAAGAAGTTGAGCCAGAGAGTAGCTGAAGGCACGCAGCTGCAGGAGACCGTGCAGCTGTAAGCCCCCGCCCCACCCCCGTGCCGCCCCCAGCCTGGGGCCCTGCTGTTGAACATTTTTGTTTTCCTCCTCCAGACAAGTACCCTCTCAGCCCTTGACTCTGCAGTAGACTTCAAGGTCCACTCCTGCCCCAGAACATCAGCTTTCTGGAAACCATCAGCATCTGGAGGAGAGGAGACGAGAGGGGAGGGGAGAGGAGGGGAAAGGAGGAGAAGAGAGGGGAAATGTCTTCAGCTACAAAATGCCTGGCCCCTTTCTCACTCAGAGGCTTTCTGCCTGAGGAGCTTGTCCTCTAGATTTTGAGGAGGAGCAGAGGGGCTGAGGACCGCAGAGCTGAGATGCAGCTTCTCTCGCTGGGGGTGGGTGTGCCCTTGCTGACACAGGGGGCGTGGGTGAGAGACTCAGCAGGGTGTTGGAGTAGCTGCCAGTTCCTGCCTGTGAGTGGACCTTGCTTTAAGCAAGGTTGAGAGCCGAAATGATGGATTCCTACGAAAGACAAATTAGGAGGGGATTATCATCTCACAAAAGAAGTCTTCTAATATAAACTCATGAACACTTAGAGTGAGAGATGGTTCATGGACTGCCTGGCAGGCGCACCTATGCTCAGTCCAGGGACCCATCTCCTTGTGGCGGGGGCAGGACGAGCTGGGGGGAGGGGGAGGCTGTGGCCCCGCCTGCTTTCCCTAAGGGCAGTTCTGGGGAGGAGCCCTGCAGGTCAGATCCCGTTAGTGAAGGAGTAGAGATTGAGGGGTTCCAGAAGACAAAAAGCCTAGCCATGGTAGGCAGGGGGAGGGGCAATGCCTTCTGACCCCTAATTGAAGGTGATGGGAAGGGAGGGGGCCAGTGTCCTAGAGACTGGGGACTTCCTTTGGGGCCAGCCCCATCTGGTCTTGAATCCTAGCTCTGCTGCCAACCGGCCTCATGACCTCTAGCAAGCCCCTTAATGTTTCTGAGCTTTATTTTGCTCGTATGTAATATGGGAATGGTACTAGTGGTAATAATAATAACTGTTGTTATTGAATTGTTGTGAGGTTGACAGGAGGCCGTGGGTGTGAAACACTCAGCGTGGATCCTGGTACGTCGTAAACACTATGTGGTGGTGGCCGTTGTTTGTCCCGCCACACGGAACTGCCTTCTACCCTGCAGCAAGTGCTGCTTTCCTGAACCTTTTCCCTACTCACAGGGCACACTATCCATCATTGAATTTTCCCATCAAGCCACTTTTCTTTTCTTTTTTTTTTCTTAGACGGAGTCTCGCTCTTGTCGCCCAGGCTGGAGTGCAGTGGTGCCATCTCGGCTCACTGCAACCTCTGCCTCCCGGGTTCAAGGGATTCTCCTGCCTCAGCCTCCCGAGTAGCTGGGATTACAGGCGCCTGCCACCACGTCCAGTTAATTTTTGTATATTTAGTAGAGACAGGGTTTCACCACGTTGGCCAGGCTGGTCTTGAACTTCTGACCTCAGGCGATTCGCCCGCCTCGGCCTCCCAAAGTGGGATTACAGGCGTGAGCCACGGCGCCCGGCCTTCCACTTTTCTTTAAATGTCCTTTGAAGCTAACGGGCGGATCGCCTTCCCTCCCAGAAGCTCAGGGCTGCCTGCTTGGGGATTTGCCTGTGTATTTTGTCTGTAATGCATAATATATATGCGTGTGTGAGTATGTGCACATAGGTCCCCCCACACGGATGTATATATAACTCATTCCCCAAAGGGAGATTTATTTCAAGGCACAAATGCTTCTGGTTAGCTTCTGTGTGGATCTGATCCAGCCCAGAGCCTTTGCCATGAGTAGAATTCATTGACGGCAAAAGGAAATGAAAACAAACATTCCCTGACACGGGGCATTTCCGTTGGGGGGCCTCTGGGAATTCTCCTCCTCTATTAAAATATCTACCAAATTGGACAGAGGAACTTGGCAGCCACAGCCTGAGCTCCTTAATTGTTTCTGTGGGGAGGGTATGGGCAGAAGCTATGTACTGGTCTCTCTTCTGGAACCTTCCTCTCACCACTGAAGTGCAGGAGGAAGGGGCCCTTTGAGAACAGAGGGTGTTCTGGGTGCCCCTGGAATCCAGCTACTACCCACCTTGTCTGGACAGGTGCCCAGTGATGGTGAGGGGAGAATGCCTGCTCCCTCGCCCTCTGCAAGTTGCTCACTGTAAAGTTCGCAGGGAAAGGTGGCCAGTGGCTGGGAACTCACATTCCTGAGATGGTCTGCAGCCTTCCGCTTAGCCCCAGCAGACTGAATATGAATGTGCTTTTGATCACAACCAGCTGATGGGACCTGACCCAGACTTAAACTATGATTTTGCTGTTTTTTTGGTTTTGTTTTTCCTTCTCCCTCCTCTTCTTTATGGGGAAGATGTTTCTTGAATGAATTTGCTTCAGGGGACAGAGTTCAGGACGGAGGCAGATGAGGGGATATAGGAACTCTCACGCGAAGTTGGGGGTGTTTGCTGACCTGCAGCATCCGGGGCTTTTTCCTCCCTCTCTCCCTTTAGAAATGGGCCGCCAGTACTGTTTCCTGGGGCCTCTAGATGTGCACTGGTATTCACAGCAGTTGGGTCTAGACGTGCTCATTTATTCAGCATCTCATTTAATCCTTCTGCAAGGTAGTTATAACCATTTCCATTGTACCCATCTGGAAGCTGAGTCCCTGTGAAGTTGAACATCCCCCACAAAATGACAGAGCTCGTAAGTGGCAGAGCTGTTCAACTCAGGCAGACCAGGCTCCAAGCCAGGGCTACTCCACCTCAGCACTACTGACGTTGGGAGCCAGATGATTCTTTGTCGTGGGCACCGTCCTGTGCATTGTAGGAAGTTTCACAGCATCTCTGGCCTTTACCCACTACATGCCAGTAGCAGCCCCCCACCCCCAGTCATGGCAATCAAAAATGTCTTCAGACATTGCCAAGGTCCCCTGGGAAGCAAAATTGCCCCTGGTTGAGAATCACTACCTGAAACCTAAGTCCTTTCTTCTGCCCAGTGCTTGCCCCATGCTGTTACTCTATGTGGGAATATGACTTTGTGTAGTTCTTTTTTTTTTTTGGAGACAGTCTCGCTCTGTCTCCCGGGCTGAAGTGCAGTGGTGCGATCTCAGCTCACTGCAACCTCCGCCTCCTGAGTTCAAGCGATTCTCCTGCCCCAGCATCCCGAGTAGCTGGGATTACAGGCATGCACCACCACACCTGGCTAATTTTCTTGTATTTTTAGTAGAGATGGGGTTTCACCATGTTGATCAGGCTGATCCCCAAATGCCTGACCTCAAGTGATCTGCCCGCCTCGGCCTCCCAAAGTGCTGGGATTACAGGCATGAGCCACCGTGCCTGGCCTCTGTCTACTTTTGAATACTAAGGTGATCAGTGGACATCTGAGGTGCTTGATCCAGTGTTGCCAACACATATTCAACAAATACGCAGTAACTGTGTATTGAGCATCTGTGGTGTGCAAGGCACTGTAAGGTGTGGGGACTAAGAGTGAAACCCCAGGCAGGAGCTTATTGCTGTGCTCAGGATCTGAAGGATTTACCAAAACTACTAAGGTGGGCTCCGTGTTCTCGCAGAGGTCCCAGTTGAGTGGGACACTCACAGTCTTGCTGAGTAACAGATGCTTACTTTTGGTACTTGGATGGCAGATGGTGGGAACGTGGGTGAGTGTCCGGGTGTGCCCCAAGGACACATGTGTGCACACAAGAGAGGAAAGAATAAAGCCCAAGTGGCATCTGTGGGACTTCTGGTCATTCCTTACCAGGACCTGATAGGTAGTGTACTGTACTGTCACCAAAAATAAACCTCCCCCTTGCTTCATCTGAGGGCCCGCATGCATTTCGCATTTCTGAAAACCTGAAGACTTTTTTTTTTCAAATCTCTTATTGTTTTTGAAAATTTACCTTTAAAACAAACATGAAGAAAGACTTCCAGGCCTTTGCTCTTATAGTTTCAATTAATTGGTACCAAAAGTATCGCTAGTGCCACCCATAACCCCATATCTCAGGATGTCAGAACCCAGGAGAGACTAGGATTCCTTGGGAGTCCTTTCTGAGGAGCCCCAGATAGGAGCTAGTGAGAAAAGAATGTTGTCTGTGTGTGTATGTGTGGATACATGCTTGTGTACACACACACACACACACATACACGAAAAGAACATCAGTTGTTCCTTTTCTCCTTTAAAAACTCTAAGAAGCATTTGAAACTCCTGTCTGCCAATCTCCCGTCCTCCCCCAGAAATCCTTGGTTAAGTCTTTAGACTCAACAACAACAACAAAGAACAAAGCCACAGACAATCTCCCCCTCCCGACAATGTCAGCTGTGAACTGAAGATCTGAATAGCCTTTAAAATTGTTTTATTGTTGTCAGCGCTGCAGAATGGTGTGTAATCTTTGTGTTCTGGAGAATCTTTAATTGGCACAAAAGGGCAGTTTAGCCGGCATCTTGTAGGAGGTTTGTCATGCAAACGGTTAGTGCCTGCCACTCACAACATATAGGGCTATCCAAGCTGATTTACATCAGCGGCTCCCTCTAGTTAATAGCCTTGTATATTTCCTGGGGGTCTCTGAGCAGAAGTCAAGGGAAGCTGAGGCTTCCCTCCCCTCCTCTGCATCCACACTGCATTGCAACCCATTAGGAACCTCCTGGCACCTTCCCCTGAGCCTGGGTGGAGGTTGGGGGCGAGCAGAATGGGTCCCTCACATAGATGGGAGCCTTCAACTATCCAGCTGTTTTGTCTTGAGTGGCCTACTGGGGTGCAAATCCCAAACAAGAAGCTGTTCTTGCTACCTGTATTAGTTGGGTAGTGCTAGCTGCTGGTATAACTGAACCCCACAATTTCAGTGCTTAATACAATAGAAGTCTGTTTCTTGCCCACTTAACAGTTCAGTACAGAGGTTCCTGGTTGCCTTTTCTTCTGTGCAGTGATTCGAAGATACCGGTTGATTGAAGGATCCAGGTTCCTTCCATCTTACAGCTTTGCTATCCCTTAGGACCTCAGCGTGGCTGAGGGTTGGGCACCAAACTAAGCACTTTGGATATATTACCTCATTTAACACTTACAACAGCTCTTAGAAGATGACAGTGTTGGCCAGGCGCGGTGGCTCAAGCCTGTAATCCCAGCACTTTGGGAGGCCGAGACGGGCGGATCACGAGGTCAGGAGATCGAGACCATCCTGGCTAACACGGTGAAAACCCCGTCTCTACCAAAAAAATACAAAAATCTAGCCGGGCGAGGTGGCGGGCGCCTGTAGTCCCAGCTACTCCGGAGGCTGAGGCAGGAGAATGGCGTGAACCCAGGAGGCGGAGCTTGCAGTGAGCTGAGATCCGGCCACTGCACTCCAGTCCTGGCGATAGAGCGAGACTCTGTCTCAAAAAAAAAAAAAAAGATGACAGTGTTTTCATTTGATAGGTGAGAACATTGAGATTCACAGCAGAGGCTCCATCATTTGTTGAGGATCACATGGGAATGTCATGGGTTTTCCAGAGCCAAGTAAGGAGATATCTGGTTCTCCTCCCAATCCCCATGCCCCAACCCATCTAGACCTGTCTGTTCTCACTCTCTTCCCCATTTAAAGCTTTCAAAACAAGGTTCTTCTTTTTCCAAGCCCTCACCCCCATGTGACCAGCTGTCTCACACTTAGTAAGTCGTTGAGACGGGGACTTTCTCACCGTGGGGGCAGAAAAATTCCACCACATTGAGCCTGGCCTTAACTGTGGAAAGGCAGGGTAGGGTCAGAAGATGAATTCTAGACCATTCACTTGTGTTGTGTATGCGCGTGTGTGTGTGTGTGTGTGTGTGTGTGTGTGTGTGTGTGTTGGAGGGTGAGGAAGCAGGGAGCTGTTTATCTGAACTCTGGAGAGGTAAACACAGCAGGTGGGCCCCACAGAAGGAATCTCTTGACAAGCTGGCACAACTGCCTGTTAATGGATTCGGCATCTGGCAGTTTCACCAAAAGCTGACTGCCAGTGAGCCTGGCAGCTCGAAACCCTTGACACTGCTGATCACAAATGGGTTTCCTTTTGACACCCTGCGCTGCTCCAGAAATGGTCTTGATCAAACAACAGAGTTGTAGTTAACCAAAACCCATCTCCTAGAATTCTCTTCCTTCCCCACCTCCCGCAAGCAAAGTGATGTTGATGTCAGCAGGGGAAAATTAGAATGGGCCCTCACCCCCTAGCCCTGCAAAGACTGTACACATTTGTACAAAGCCTACTGAGTGCTCTGAAAGTGACTTTTGCTTATGCACTGATGCAAAATGCACCCATGGGGACTAGACTAAGCCAGGGAGGGCCCCAAGAGAAGGCTGTGTGCTGGGTGCTGGGGGTAGAGAGGTTGGCAAAAGGAACCGCTTCTGAAGGCTTGAGGGCCCTGGGAGAAAGCTTTCTCTTCTTAGATGTTGGGGATTTGACATCCCTGTCCCTCCTGGGTGATTCCTGGCAGAAAGGTCAGGAACAAGTGGCAGTCATGAGTGGAAGGCATTTGAAGCACGAGACTATCAAAGCCTTGGTTCAGTCCACGTAACCAGCCCCTTCTGCACCTCCAGGAGTGGAGAGAGCCACAGCTCTTCTCTCTTCTCCCCTCTGCTAGGATGCTGGCTGCAGCCCAGAGGGTAGATTAAGCATGTAGAGAGCACAGAGCCTCTGCCCGGCCTGCTCCTGCGAAGACTCGCCCCCGCAGAGAAGCTCTCGGGTCATCTCCTCACGTGCCCTGTAGTCTCTTAGGAGACGGTATGCCACACTGGGCACACTGATGGCGGGCCCACTGGCTGCAGGCCAAAAGCCAGTAGACAGTTCATCCAGGGGCCCCCTCTTCAGCTCTGGCGGAGCTTGGCCTCTGCTGACGAGAAGAAGCCATTTGGCAGAATCTGCAAGTCAGAATGGATGGCGCCTAGTGGGCCCCAGATTCAAGAATCCTGGGTGCCCTGCTGGCTCTGATGTGCATCTTTAAAGATACTTTTCCAGTGCAGAAGCACTAGAGAAGCCTTTATTTGTTACTTAATTCTTGTGTTTTGTTTCAAATTACAGAATTTGAAGCCTTTAGGATGCACTGCCAGATATTTGAGTTTCTTTTCTCAAGAAAGGAAAGTTCACAGGCCCCTGAAGCACGCATTGTACTACTATCTCCCCGACAGAACCAAATGGGATAGACGGATTACCACTGACGTCTCCCTGTTACATCCAAGGCCAGCACTGATGTCATTGGGTTTCTGAATTCTCATGTTGAGCCAGAGATATGACGAAGGCCACTGTGAGGTCTCAGACTGCCCTGGGAGAAGCACACAGTGGTTGTCAGAGTCGGAAGGAATTCAGGGATCCTGTTCTAGATTTTAGTGCAAAGCAGCCTTGGTTTTGGCCATGGGCAAGAGGCCAAGCCATTTTATTCATTGCTTTTGTTCCCCCACTGTTGCTGAAATACTGATTTCTTCTCTCTAGGAAACAAGCAAGACTGAACTGTTTAACCTTTGAGAGAGTCGCTACTTTGTCTCTTTGCTACTGCATTTGTTCATTCATTCATTCATTTAAATAGTCAGTGAGTGTGTGCTGTGTGCTAATGCCTTCCTATGCACTGGGGTGGAAAACAGAACTCCAGCTTTCATGGAGCTTAATTCTGGCAAAGGGCTGCCAGCCAAACTAGTGGAAGACTGTGTGTGCCCCAGGGGGATAACAGATAAGGAACAGGACTAGAGGGAAGGGGTGAGAGTGCTTTGGCAGGGTGGCACCTTCCGGCCAATAGAGCCCTACAAAATGATGGAGAGCCTTGGGCTGCGGGGCGGGGATGGGGGGTGTTGGGAGGACTGACAGCAATCGGGATGAAGGACACTCTGAGACCAGCCCCACCGTTTCAAGCCATGTTTAGGGAATGGGGCTTTGAGTGTTGGGGTTGAGGGAGAGGCAGCCCCTTTTGCCTTGTATATTGGGGCATGGAGGATTTGGAGATGGGAAAGGTTAGTTTGACCTGGAGCATAGGTTCCTCCACATGTCATCATATTCCTGGACAATAAAGCCTGGCCTTTGGGCCTTCACTGTCTTCTCCGGACTCGGTGTTCCCGATTGCATCTTTCTCAGAATGGGTTGTCTTCCCAGCCCTGCTCTGGGTAAAACATCCCAGATACTCCATTTTTATATTTAAGGTTTAATCGTAAACGATAATTATATTGAATTGTGAGAAATTCAACATTTCTTTCAATGAAGAGCAGGAAGCACACATCAAAAGAATCAGGATTAGAAATTCTAGTTCTCAAGTAAAGCAAAGCAGCAGTGACAGACTCAGTCACATCTGCACTAATTGGAGCCACTGAACTTTGTATTTTTGTTTGTTCTTCATGGTGGGCTGTCAGCTGGACAGCAAGGTTCTCATGGCCACATCTGAGCTGCCATCGTGAGACCTACTGTGGGCTAGACAGGCACTTTCCCACGTGATCCATTTGATCCTCATTGATAGGTATGAGAAGTGGGAATTTAATTTTTACACATGGGGAGACTGCAGCTTGTGGAGATTGAGTAATATATCCAACGTTCTGCCAGCATTCAAACCCAGGTCAGAATAACTGAAATGCGTTATCCTTCTACTTCACATTACCATCTCACGAAGGTCCATTTTTTTTTTTTTTTTTTTTTTTTTTTGAGTCTGAGTCTTGCTCTGTCGCCCAAGCTGGAGTGCAGTTGTGCAGTCTCAACTCATTTTACCTCCCCAGGTTCAAACGATTCTCCTGCCTCAGCCTCCTGAGTAGCTAGGATTGCAGGTGCCCACCACCATGCTCGTTTTAATTTTTGTATTAATATTTTTCTAGAGATGGGGTTTCACCACATTGGCCAGGCTGCTCTCGAATGCCTGACCCCAAGTTATCCACCCTCTTCGGCCTCCCAAAGTGCTGGGGTTACACACGTGAGCCACCACGCCCGGCCACGAAGGCTCTTTTGTCAGGAGAAAAAGCTGTTTCAAATATCAGCCTAGCAAAGTTAAAATACGAAGAATTAATGTTGCCATGTTAGATATCAATGTAACCCTTAAAAACAAAAACGAAACCCCCCAAAAGCTATAACTTTCTTAATATTTCTTAGGCCAATAAACAGGATTTATGTTGACATTAACTGAAGTTCAGGCTCCAACCAGCAGCAGGAGAGTTTTGAAGCTGGAGATTTCTTGTCACCTTCATCAGAATATCTGCCTTACCCTAAGCCCTTAAGTAATACATTCAGAATTTCGAGATTGGATCATGTGAGCAGGACTTAACAGGCCTACCTCTGCCTGAGCTTGGCTGGGTTTCAGACCTCAGCCGCAGAGACGAGGCACTATAAATAGACGAGGGAAAGAGATTTAGCACAAAAATCCTGTGTTCTCAGAATTGCCACCTTCTACCTTTTGGGCCAAGCTGTGCTGGCGTTGAAGCCATGATGTTTGCCTAGGTAACTTGGCATGAGTTAGTTTTCATGCCAGCCCACACTCCAGTCACAGAACCATGGTTCCTTGATATTAGGTGAGCATTGACAAGAAGGTGACTTTAGCCTTGGCCCTAAATATGAGGAATACAGTCAGAGAACTTCTTCCTTAGTGGCATACAGTGAAAGGAGTGGGTTTGTATTGCCAGTGACCATTAGGATGTGAAGACTGGAGATGTAGGATTTCAGTGACTCACAGTACAGGATGGTATACACAAGGCACTGGAGAAAGACCCATTTCCTCTGGGTTCATGGTAATTACGAATGCCTTTAGTAATGTCCGCAGGCTGTTAACTATTCTAGGTGCAAGGAAATCTGGGTTTTCAGTGACAAGGTATTAAAGCTTGCATTTCCCTGTCGTTAGTAGTTGCTGCTTCTTAGCTTGATTTCCTTGAAGAGACTGAAGAGTAGCAGCCAGCAAGTAATGTCTTTCAAAAGGATATATCCATTCTGCTGAAAAGCATGGAACCAAAATAATCTGTAACCTATTCCACCCAAATAAATAAGTCAGCAAATAAGTCTGCTTTCATTGTATTGTCTTCTCCATAAATATCCTTTAAATTGAGGCTGAGTGACAAGATGTGCTTCTACCACTAAAATGGTATCACTGATGATATTGAAAGAGCCTTTAAAATACCACAATTGTCATTGAAACTATACTTTGCTTTTTTTTCCCCCTTCTCCTTTGCTAGTAACTAGGTCTCTTTGGGAATTTTTAAAGTGACAATTGGTAGATTGTAGTCGATGATATTTCTTCCACATAATACTTCTGAATGCCACTCAACTCCTCCTTGACTGGCTCCAAATATCCCAAAGAAGAAAAATGTTTCATTTGAAAATGTAAAGCTTATTGGAGGTCATTTGCTTCCTAACGTTTACCCCTTTGCAGAAGGGGCAAGGAAAAGGCAACAGTGGAAAGACTCGGCCTCAAAGGAACATAACTGCTGTCAGAATCAATCCATAGCTATCGGCTTGAGTACAGGGTGGTATATGCTTATTAGATTCTCAAATGTTATTCAGCTTGATTGCAGCTGTTATACAAAGCAGTTAAGACACGGGTAGGAAAGATAATAGAACTATAAATTGCAAGACAGCTTCTTATGAAATCAGTAAATTATTCATTTAACAGTTCACTCCTTGTTGATTTCATGTTGCTATGGCACCTCAAGATGGAGGCGAGTGGGTCCACTGGCCCAACCAGGGGCCTTACACAGATTCACAAATCCTGGTGGAAGGCAGATAATGCATTACGTACAGCCTTCGGCCACATGATAAATTGCCTGTTTATCTGGCAAATTCCAAGGAGATCTGCTGGAAAGAACTGAAAGAGATATCTCACAGTGGCTAACATTTCTTGGAAGAGACCCAACCGTCTCAGGGTTTGAGTCAGAATCTGTTTAAGAAGGCATTAAGAATGCATTGTCTTGGAGTGGCTTGCTTGTCTCCCGAGATTGTTGGAAACACCGTCGGCTCACAGTTGCTTTGGCGTTCACGCTACAGTAAATGCCTGACTTCATTTATTATTTTGATGGGCAAAGAAAACTGCCTGCCGACAGCCATGCACCTTCCTAAGCTCTTCCCGGACTTACTTTTGTAGTCCTTCTCTACCCATGTACAATTTGATTTCTTGCTGCTTGTTAAATTATTGTACTTACAAAATATATTGCCATGGCCAAGTCTGTCATTCATGTACATGGTATGGAAGGGAGTTTGGATGCCAGAGGAGTTAGGAAGCTTGATGCTAGTGTTGGCTGTGACTTTGGTGACAGTGTGACCTTGGACAAGTTCCTTCATCTCTTGGGTCTCAGCATCTTCATCTGAAGCATGAAGAGTTTGGGGTGGTCCCTTCATTCTTTAACTTCCAGAGACTCCGTGCCTCTCACATGTATAGATTCCCTGTTTGTAGACAGCAGTGCTGTTATGGGGACCTCTGAAGGCTATCTGAATGTGCCTGCATTTAGCAAGTCAAGGCTAGAACCCCCAGATGCACTGGACTGTGGGGACATTTTGTGTGAGTGAGACTATTAAGAATTTAGCAGTTCATTCTGACAGCTTGATAGATGGAGTGGTTTTACATGGCATCCATGTAGGAATTGACTAAAAAGGAAGCATTTTCTGAGAGTCCGGCTATGTGTGCATGCTGGGAGATTTTTCTCAAATCCGATTTTAAAACTTTGCTCTGAAAGGCCAATAACAATAACCTAATCCAATATCCTTGTATATATGATTCTACTGGCCATAACATTTCTTAATTTCTGCTTTTGGCTTCTGTAGCCTAATATAGTAATGATAATAAGTATTAGTGTTGTTTTAGGAGGTAGGTGCTATTACCCCTCTTGCATTGATTGGAGTCTAGTTAGAGTGTAGAAACCATGCTAGTTGAGCTGTTCTGCTTATAGAGTAGCCATTCTTTATTCCTTTACTTTTTAAATAAACTTGCTTTAAAAAAAAAAAAAAAGATGCTAGTTGTTTGTACACAGTGTTAAACTAAGAAAGTGTTCATGGGGATGTAAAATTAACTAACTGAAAGAATAAAAAGAAAATGAAGGAATTGGTTCTTCAATATTAGGGTGCATCCGAATCACCTGTGGGGCTTATTCAAACACAAATGACTGGCGCCCCCCAAATTCACATTTCTAATACATTTTTGAGTGATGCTGACGCAGCTGTTTTGGGGAGCCACGCTTTGAGAACCACTGCTGTCAGGTACTACGGAGGTAGCAACTACAGGAAGCCACCATCCTTACCCTACCTAGGGCTGATGAGGGAAAGACTAAAACTTAGATGTTTGGAGGAGGAACCCAAGGCCTTTGAGGAGGGATCTGGGCCACTGGTGCTCGTGTCTCTGAGGGGCTGGGTGCTGTGTTGCTGGTTACAAGTGTTGGGAGAAACCACAGGCTGGATTCAGCTGCTGGTACGGGAAGGCACCTTTACTGCCAGGATGAAGAAGCATTGCTGGGTTGATGCTCACAGGAACCACAAGCTGACAGGAAGCCCCCAGGCAGCAGATGGGAGGGAGCAAGACCCTCTCCCTCCTCCAGCCTTAGGGTCTCCCTCTAGCACACGCTGTTGGCAGAGCTTACCAGGGAGCTAGGGGCAAATCAAAAATGTATGTGGTTTGCAGGGTCCCAGGTCTAGTGGAGAATAAGTGTAAAAGGGTGGGTTTGGAACTGAGAGCTGGTTTTACAAATGGAGAAATGGAGGTACTTTCCCAAGGTCTGTCATACTGGGTGGCAGGGATGGAATCTGAACCCAGGTAGTTTGGCTGCAGAGCCCTTGTTTAACCCCACCTCAGGCTGTTGGCCGACAGGCTGTTCTGTCTGGCTCTCCTTCCTCCCTGCGACTGTTGTTGGCCTCCCTTAGCAGTTGCTTCTCTTTCCCTGCTCCTCAGGCGGATGCCCTTAGGGCTTCATCCCCTGCATCTTCTCCCTCCACCTCCATCCCTAGCATCACCTTTAGGTGAGTCGGTCCATGTCTGTACCTCCACCCTTGGCTCCTTCTGGGGAAATGCCAAGCTTGGAAGGCCAGTGATTTCCTGGACATTTCACCTGGAATGTTCTGTAGATTCCTCAAATATTTCTTCCCCCTCAGAACTCAGTACTATCAGCCTCAATAGCTTCCTTTTTTCTGATTATTTCAGATTCTAAATCTGTTTTTCATTAGACTGGCTTAGTAGTTACCACAGCCTTCTTTGTACACTTCTCCTCTACCCAGTTTATCCAGTAAACTGCGACTAGAGAAGTGTGCCTTAAAAACAACTGTGTTCATGTCATTCCTCTGCTTCCCCGGGGCCTCCGAAGAAAGCTGAGGCTTCTCGGAAAGCACTGTCTTTATTGCTGAGTGCTTGGACCCTCTGTGGAGCATGCCCTGTGTCCTTTCCCCAGATAGTTCCAGCTTCTCCAGCCCTACTGGGCTACTCATGGCCCTGGCTTCTTCCATCCTCTCTCAGACCACCCATGGTTGTTCTTGTCACTCTCATGTCAGCAATGCCACCATTTCCACCCCATCAGAACTCTTACCTGTGCTTGAAGACCCAATTCCAATGCCACCTGCTCCATGCAGCCTTCCCTGCTTCTCTCCCAGGGAAACATGGTCTCACCTTTCTGTAAACTCCCCTGGGTTTTATCTGTGCCACTCCTGCACAGGCAAGTTCCTCTGCCCACTGGAGGCTGAGCGTCTGAGCAGATTCATGTCTTCTCTGTGTCTGAATTTCCCAGGGTGCCTCGTGTAGGGCCCTTCCCTTAGTGCCAGCTCACTGCAGAGCTGAGTGTTTCCAGTTCAAGTGTGTGTTCCCAGAGTGGATTTTGTTTCCCATTTTAGAACAGCCTTCCTGTCCAGCCTCACACAGGTTGACCTGGACTAGTCTAGTCTTAGGAAGGGTGGTCTAGGTGTGAAGCCACAGGCCACACTGTTGCTTTCAGCACACGTTTCACAGCGAGGGACAGGGACGTTGCCCTCAGTTATCTCTGTTGGGTTACTTTCATGTCTACTACGTTGGGAGTTTTAAATCCTTTTATTTCTAAAGATCGCCTGGTTAACATTTGAAGCTTTCTCGGGTCTGTGTTGGTCTGTCATCTAATGTTTCTCATTTGCCTGTGTATCTGGAGAAAACAGATTCATTTGCACAGATAGAAACAAAAGATTGTGCAGATGGGAGCTATGCGTGGAAGGGAGAGAATACTGATCTCCCTAATGCATCTTCCTTGCAAGACATGGAGCTGCTCGGGAAGGAAGGGCCCGTGATTCAGACAGTTGGGGAAACGTGCATTCAACAGGCTCCCTTCCTGCAGACCTTCACAAAGCCTTTGATAGGTAGTGATGAGCTTCCTGAATCTCCATCTGCATGCTGAGTTCCTCAGATGAGGTTAATTTGACCACAGGAGTGTGGTTCCATGGGACCAGTATTCCTTGGAATGTGCTTTGAGAAAAGTTGCCATAAAGACTGTGAGAGTCAAAGGGATAAAGGAAGCAGGAGTTCAGGCTGAGGATGAGCCAGTGACCCCCTGCTCTGGCCATGGAGGGGAGGGCATTACTAGGTGAAGGACAGGAACAAATCTGCACCTGTGTTCTGAGCCCACTCCACTCTTGCAGGCCAAGACTGCCCACACCACACCAACACAACAGACGCAGCTTCTCTGCCTCTCCAGGGAAAGCCTTTGGGGTGTTGCAGGGAGGGGGTCTGTTTCTCCAACCAGGCCCATTCCCTCAGTCACCTCCCAAGGATGCAGTGTCAGAATAACAGCTTCTGAAATGAGTTTGCTCCACTCATGCAAATTGCTCTCTGACTTTGAACACCCAAGTGAGTGGAAGCGGTGTTTTGGCTGCCTGGTTGGTGAAGGAGGAACATCACAGGGTTATTTTTACCCCTAGCAAATGCAGACAATACCCTTCCTCTAATCAACAGGTTCACAAGCGTTTGTCTGAGAACCAGAAATAAATTTACAAGGGGCTCTCTCCTAGCCTTGTGGAATTAGAGCAGAGATATTGCTTTCTTTTCACTTGAGTTAATCCAAATGAGCTGAGTCTCCTTTCTATAGGGAAGGGCAAAACAAAACAAAAACCCAACCCAGCAAAAACAAGGCTTTCTTACTGCTAAACTGGGGCTCTGAAAAGAGTTTGGGTCATTGGAATCATGAAAAAAATGGTGTTTATATAACCTCTCTCTTGCAGAGAACTTGAAAGTGATTTCCTTATGTTTTATGCAAATATTATATGGGATTTGTATTACCCACTTTGTCAAACTCATCTTCCTTGTATGTGTGTTTGGAAAGCTTATTCATCGGTGATCAGGCTTTTTGTTTTTCTTCCGGATAGGTTGCCTTTTAGACAATAAATTCTGAAGTCTGTCGTTAATTCCGAGCTGGGAGGATATAAGTGGTGGTCCGTCCTGAGTGTGGGAAGGAGAATCAGTTTGCACGAGCTCTTTTGTCTCCACTTCCTAGACTTTTTAGTGTCGTTTCGGATATTTTAGTGTATTGCCAGACTTACCGAGAGCTTAGTTTGTCCAAAACTCCACAAGGGCTGCAAAGATGAACCAAGCTGTCCATGTCTTTGCTGGCAGGGATCACAGAGTCTTGTGGGTGAGAGAGTGACAGATACCATAATACAAGGCAAGTAAGTACTGGGTGCATGCAAAGTGCTTTGGGATTGTAAAAGAGAAAGAGAAAAAACCCAGCCAAGTAGGCAGGGGAAGAGCTGTCATTTGAGCTTCACTTGAAGGCTAGGTTACATTTCAGCAGGCAGAGGCAGGCAATATGGCCGTGAGCAAGCGAAGTACAGAAGTGGGAAGTGCAGGGGACTTCAGATCACGGGGTGAGGGAGGAGGCTCACTGAGAGAGAAGACCAGTACTATGCTCTGTGGGGCCAGCTCATGAGACCGCAAAGATAGTAGCAGCTTTGATGCCAGGCTGGGAATTCTGCCTGCGCTGTTGAGAGCCAGCCATGTGTTCCACACAGGTGAGTGGCCTGGTCAGATCCTGTTCCTGTGTGCTCCATCCTAGTGGTACCTGGGAGTTGTCATCTCCATGCCTCTCTTTTTTCTGTCCCCACATCTCCAGTTATCAATCTTTCTATTCCACCCTAAAAATACCGCTTGCCTCTCTCCCTAGTTGTATGTGGCCCCTGTTTCCTCATCACTCATCCCTCAAGTGACAAAACTCTTCTCTTAACCTTCAGTCTTGGCCTCCTCTGTCTGCCCTTTCCATGCTGCCAGAGAGATGGTTTTAAGCTGTGCTGGCCATGTTGTTCCCCTGCTCAATACCTGGCAGCAGCCCTGTCATCTCCCCAGGAAAGCCTGAGCTCCTTGGTGAGGCTGATGAGGCCCTCCCAGGTGCAGGTGCGCTCTCCATGCCTCTGCCTTCTCACACACTCGGCTTTAACCACACCAGACTGGATGCCCTTCCTCTCTCTCGTCTCTTTAGAAGGACTGTGTCTTCTGCTTGAAACTCTCCCTTTGTGAACTCCCATAGCCATCCCTCAGCCAACAGACATCTGCACACATGCCAGCTCCCTCCTTCCCCGACCCAGTCTGTTGGGTTGCGCCTCCCTCCCTCTATTCTCATAGTGCTTGGTGCCCCCTCTGTGCACACAGCCCGGTGCTTTATGGTTACTTTTTGCCTGCCTGTCCATCATGTCACTAGAAGATGAGCTCCTCCCAGTGCCTAGCTCTGTGCCAGGCTCATGATAGGACCCCAGGAAATGTGTGTGGGAGGGATTAGAAGGAGAGAGCTGTAAGGAGGAAACCCATTTGGAGCCCAGGGCAGCAGCCCAAGCCACCTTCATTTGTCCCGACGATCATGCTGGTCCCCGAGTTGGCCTCATTCCTCCAGAGGGCGGTACTAAGATTACTGGAGAAAACAACCAGGGGGAAGCTCACTGGTATATAGCGACAGCAGCTCCCTTCTCCTCGTCCCAGGAGGAAATGATATTTCCATACATCCTAAACATCCGCCTTCTTTCAGCATCTGCGGAAGCTTGTTTGAATAATGAAAGATAATCAGCAATGGTTGAAATTTCCTATCCTTGGGCAGGTCTTTTTTTCCTACTATATTACGTATTTAAATACTTAGACATATTTAACCCCACCTACCTTTTGGGCCAAGTGTTTATGGACTAGGAGACTTGTTCTTCCCCTTAGTTTTGGGGGTAGAGTGGTGAGTACCTCTCACTTTTCAGAGCCAGAAATGCAGCTTAAAAATGTGTTCAGATCCTGGCCAGGTGCAGTGGCTCACACCTGTAGTCCCAGCATTTTGGGAGGCCAAGGTGGGCGTATCACCTGCGGTCAGGAGTTCGAGACCAGCCTGGCTAATATGGTGAAACCCCATTTCTACAAAAATTACAAAAAATTAGCTGGACGTGGTGGCGTGCACCTGTAATCTCAGCTGCTTGGGAGGCTGAGGCAGGAGAATCGCTTGAACCCAGGAGGCAGAGGTTGCAGTGAGCCAAGATTGCTCCATTGCACTCCAGCTTGGGCAACAAGAGCGAAACTCCATATAAAAAAAAATGTGTTCAGATCCTGCAAAATGACAGCATATTAGAGCTGGTGGTGTGCAGACGTGGTAAGAGGGAAGATCAGATGTGCCGGCAGAGAGGTCCAGAGTACCCTTCCCATGAGTGCCTCTCGGTTGGAGAGGAAACGCACTGCCAGGAGCCAGGCAGTGTCCCAAGGCCTTCACTCTCAGCCTGTGCCCAGAGATGCAGCCCCCTCATGCTAATTTATGTGTCATCAGAGTCATTAAGGGTCATTAAGAGCCTTGGGTTCTGGTCGCAGCTCTGTTGCCAACTGGCTGAGTAGACTTCCGCAAGCCACGTGGTTTCTGGGACCCAGGTAGCCCTCATCTGCCAAAGAAGGGAGTCAGATGAAATCTCCAGGAGTCTCTCCTGCTTCCCAGTTCCATGAGTTTATGAAAGATGCAGGGATGTGGTGTTGGTAGTGGGGTCTGATGGAACTTCTCGAGGGAGAACATGCCCCTAAAGAGGCATGTAGCAGCTGGGGAGGGATGGAAGGGGAGTGAGGGCTGGAGACTTTGGGGGTCCAGGAGCAGGTGCTCCCAGCTGCTTGTGGCAAGAGAGGAAGGGAGGGAGACACTGAAGAGAAGAGCAGGTCTGCGAGCAAGGAAGAAGCAGCCAAGTGGCCCTGGGGTTTTGACCATGAGCTTTGGAATTCCAGAGTGGCCAGGAGGCTCCTGGCACAGCCAGTCCCTCAGTGGATAGAGCCCGGCCAGCTGGTACAGCCCAGCAGCTTTCCCAGAACCTCTGTGGGTTGCATGCCTGGGAGGACTCAACCAGCACTGGCTCCTCTTCTTCTGTCCTCAGAACCATCTCCATCTGAACTCCTCCCTGGCACATGCAGCTCCTTCTCAATTATTTATCAGTAGCAGCATCCGTATTAGCCCACTGTGTGCCAGGCACAGTGCCGGACACTGGTGACCCAGACACTGGCGACCCAGCTATCATGTGCTATGCATTCTGGCCACCCCCACCACCTGCCGCCCTTCTAATGTGTGTTTACCTTTGGGTTCTCGGAGAAGGGGAGGTCATAACCCAGCTGGAGTGAGGACCCTGAAGACTTTTACCTCTGCCCTGTGACCCCTCCACTCTGCAGATGATAAAGACTTTGCTAAGAAACAGGACTTGGGGAGACAGAAGAAAAGCAACAAAGTGGGTTATTTCTAAGTCCAGGTATCTCTGGGTGTTGTACCTCTGTGGACACTGCAAACTAATGTGTTTGTTATTTGAAGGAAGAGGAATTAGGGTGAGCAGGAGGGTGAAGAGAGGGTGGTTGAAAAGTCCAGATGTTGGGCTCTATGAACGACTTATGTTTGCTTTAAATTCTCACAGGAGACTCAAAACTAAGAATGTACCTAATGGTAGCAGGCAGTGGACAAAAGATCACAGACCGTGGCTCTCTCCCAGGGCAAGCTCTTTAGTCTCCCTGATCCTGAATTCCCTCATCTAGAAAATAGGTATCATCAAGCCTATCTGGAAGGGTTGCACTAGAGATGCAGGTGAAATCGTGGAGGTACGATGCCTGCCACCCAATACATACTAATTCTCCTTTCTCTTGCTTATTTAGCAACAGGCTTCCTTTTAGGCCCCATAGAGACCTCTCCTTTGTTCTCTTAAATCTAATATGTCTAGATTTATTGTTGACACCTGATGGAATTTGCCAAGTGTCTTGAGGTGGCTACAGTGCCAAAAGGCTTGTCCTTGGCAGGTACTATGTTTCAGTTTCTCAAATCTCCTCTGGCAAGAGTTCTGCAGACATCCTCTAATCAGAGTTTGGGGGCTACTTAAATGATTAGTCCCACTGAAGGTAGACCTCTGCTTTGAAAGTGGCCCTCTGTTGTCCAGGAAGGGCTTGTGCATACAAGAAGTCATGTAAAGCATGGATGGGACAGCAGTGGGGTTGGGTTCACTTGCGTGTCCCAGCTCCCAAAGTAAAGGAATTGTCCTTGCCAAAGGAGAAATATTTGGAATAAAATACCATGGCTCATGTTTCAAGATATCACAGGCCCAGAAGCGACCATGATCTTCGTGAGATGCCCTGATGTTTTGCTTCTGTGGGGGCACATCATAAAAGAACTTGGGTTAAACATTTTGGCCTGCTCCTCATTTCCCAGCTCCAATCTTCCAGATTTTCTGAGTAGCTGACATGCCTTCTGGGGGGAATTTTGCATTCTCCACTTCCTCTACCTCTCTTTCTTCCTCTCTGTTTTTTTCTTTTTTAGCCACAGGCAGCAGCTTAGTACTTGGAACCTGCCACTTAGAATGGCTCAGACTCCTTGGAGCCAAGGGGCATGCTGGCGGTTTCTGCCAAGCACCTGGCCAGGGTTCCGGGGTGGGCAGGACGGATGGGAGGTGTCACACTGCCCCTCGTGGGCCATTGCCTCACAGCCTGCAGCTGTCCTGGCACTGGGATAAAAGGGCTTATCCTTGAGACCTCAGGAGCGTTTCTGCCAAGCGCTCGCATTGGTCAGTTTATTCGGATTCTCCCGTGGTGGGGAGTTACCTGCTTCTTCCTATGTCTGTTTTCTATTACAAGACCTGGCTAGAGGCCTCTCTGAGAGTGCAGTCAGGCACAGAGCCCGGCAGAAGCGTTGGAGTAGACAGGTCATGGAGTGAATGAGCGAAGGAACTCTGAGATTCTGGGGTGTTAACTCTTGGAATACCCAGCTCCTGCATAGCTGCAATTCAGCAGAACATTGACCCTGGCAGCTAGAATACTTTTCAGACTAGCTGAGGTCCTGGAAAGCAGCCCAGGAGGACACTTGGGGCAGAGGCAGCCAGCCTGGAGTTCAACATTTGTGGCTGATAATAGACCTTGGATAAATAGAGTGTAGACATGTTACATCTCCTGATGCAGAGTTCCTGCAGCCAGGGGGTCTTGCCCTTTGGGGGTCCTCTTTGGGAGGGCCTGGGGTCAGATGGGGGTGAACTTGGGCCCGAGTCCATCAGAGAAAATGTGGAGAGTTGGGGCAGAGACGAATGGCTGCCAATCCTCACTTCCAATTCCTGCTAATCCTCACTTCCAATTCAGGAATCATTGCGCCTTCCTGCAGGAGGATGGCCAACGCCACAATGATGATGATGATGATGATGATTTTTTCAAAGCCTTCATGACTGCTCTAATGACAGGCATATGAAGCCACGGTTTGCCTCCTTCCTGCTCTTCATTCAACCTTTCTAGCCTGGCAGCTTTGCCTCAGTTTTCCTCCCTGGATGATGAATCCACAAGTCTGGCCAGAAGGAAGATGAACATTGCTCTGAAAGTCATCATTTTGTACTTTTAAAACTTATTTTCTTTCTCTGAGTTCTGTATTAGTGTTGTAATTTGCTCCTGATACCACCTAAATCGTTTGTGATTAAAGCTTTTCTATCTTTTTTTGTTTAAAAAAAACCAAAAACCAGATTTGCTGCCTGGAGTTCACGTATTAACAAAGATGAAAAAGATAGTGTCTGACTTATAATGTACTGAATTGCTTAAGTCTTTCATTTGTAATTCTCGACAGTATTCCTCTAGTAAAGCAAGGCATCGTTCTGTTGTCGGGGTCTCAGTAATCCCCATGAAAAACGGGGGAAGGATTTGTGAGACATTCTACATGAGTACTGAAGGTGATGGACAAGTAAAAATCAAGACGACGTAAATTACTCAGTGTCTTTCTTCCCCACAGTTATTTTCACTGTGACATTAGTATATTGGTAAGTCCTCTGGGTCCCTTTAAGGTCGAGAAATCAGGAGATAAAAACCTTGTAGCATTTGACCTGATCAATACTGAGGGTTCTCAAATAGATATCTAAGTCTTTGGCAGCTGATGCTGGATGGGCAAGGGAAAAACATAGTTTTTGATAGGTATTGAAGAAATTTCAGCAGCCGCTGATTACATGGGGCCTCTTTCCCATGTGTCTGATGTGCGGTGTGCCAGTCTAGGGAGGAGTGAGGGAACTCCGTTTGGGTTCTCAGTATTTGTTGTTGTTGTTGGTTTTTGAGATGGAGTTTTGCTCTTGTTGCCCAGGCTGGAGTGCAATGGCACGATCTCAACCTCCGCCTCCTGGGTTCAAGCGATTCTCCTGCCTCAGCCTCCCGAGTAGCTGGGATTACAAGCACCCGCCACCACACCCAGTTAATTTTTGTATTTTTAGTAGAGACGGTGTTTCACCATGTTGGCCAGGCTGGTCTCAAACTCCTGACCTCAGGTGATCCACCTGACTTTGCCTCCCAAAGTGTTGGGATTATAGGCGTGAAGCACCCCATCCAGCCTGGGTTCTCAGTCTTTTGTGGAATATCTTTGTTCTTCCTCCATTTTCCATCGGTTTTCCACTTTGGGGAGATGAGAATTCATTAAAACAGAGTGAGCCAGCATAGGATGGGGTAGGGAAATGAAGCCCACTGTAAACTCTGTGGGTGCTGAGAAACCTCAGGCTCCTAGGTCAAAGGAGGAAATCCAAGGTGACTCTCTAGACGCTGCTCAACTGTGCCACCAGAATTCTGAGTTCTGGCCAGCCGGCTCTAAAGGTCAGGTGAGCACCTTGGAGACCTGAGGAGCAACCATCTTTGCTTCATATTCTACCTGTGGTTGCTTTTCAGCAGTTTTGGGAATGGGAGCTTCAGGGCCTTTTATGTCCTTTGCATTGTCTGAAGAAAGGTAAAAGGAGCGATTGCTGTTACACCAGGGATTTCTGATCTGTCTCATGATAAAATCTGGTTGCATAGTTGATCTTCAGCAAAAGAGGAAGTGATTAATGAAATTGCTGTCCTCACCTGCCACCTCCCCATCCTTTTATTCTTTGGTTTTTAAGTGTGGTGAAAATATCAATAAAGAGGCTGGCCATTCTGGTCCCAGTCAGTGAACACTTGCCATGGGATAGTCCTTGCCCAGTGGAGATCCAGCCCCTGCGGGTCACAATGTTTTAAGGAACTTCTGTTCAGTTGCCCTCTGAGTCCGTCCAACTAGATGAAGGCATTCCAGATCGCAGGGGAGGCAGGAAACAGTCTTGAGCTGCGGGTTGATCTTGTCTCCTAGTCACGAGAAGGAGTGTTAGAGATCGGATCATCCCATCTGCCTGTGGTCATTATTACTAAAACCTTCTTCAGCTGCCCAAACTGCAGTAGGAGGTACGCCCTGCTGTTCCTCCTCTTGGGGCCATTTTCATGTGGGCGTGAAAGTGATGGACAGGCTGTGAAGTATCTGTCCCAGCATCACCCAACACTGTGAGGTAGGCAGAGCAGGTAAAGTTTTAATTCCCATTATACAGATGAAAAAACTGGCCCTCGGCAGAAGATAAGTGGTTTGCATGAGCCTGGGAGCTGGCACTGCAGGACAAGTCTACCTGCTACAGACGAAGGGCTCTTGGCCCCTCGGGGTTCTGCCTCTGGTCACTCTCTACATAGCAGAAGCTCCACTGGCTCTTTTGTCTTCACAACCACCGGGCGCGATAAGGCAGTGAGGGTTATGACGATACCCCTTTTCACAGATAAGGAAACAAGGCTCAGAGAGGTTAAACAACAGAGTCCTAATTCCTCTTGTTGGACAATTCATTTTGTTATATTTCATTCCCACCCTCTGTGGTGAGGGAGACACATTAAAATATAGTATCCTGATTTTTAAAGAGAAGGTAACATTAAGGCCAGGAGAATTTGCCCAAGTTCACTGTGGGCTTCTGGACTCCCATGCCCAGCAGCCTCCGTGATGCAGAAGTGTCCCACAAGAGCCTAGTGTTTTGATTCTTTTTTGGTGCCAGGAGACACACTATGGACCTGGAGTGGGTTTGGGGGCTGGAGAAGTAGAGGAGGTGGGGTTTCTAGAAGAGGGGTATATTGTGGTGGTAATAAGACCAATAACTACATAAGGACCTGCGTTGGGTCTTAGCAGTGAAAACTGCATCTTTAGCCTTACAGGGAATGTTGTTTTCCTCCATAAAATAACCTGCTTTGAGCACCTCTGTTGTGCTGGGCACCATTCTAGTTGCTTTTGCATCTGCTCTTTAATTTAATCCTCTCAGCAATGCTAGGAAGTAGGTATCTGCCTCTTCTTTCCTCAGTTGAGGAACTGAGGCTCAGTGAGTTGAAGAAACTTGTCCTGGACCACACACCTGGTCCATGGCCATGCCACGTGGTCATCTAGCACACACTGAACACATGCTGCGTGCCAGGTGCCATGCCGGGCACCAGGGATAAATCAGTGAACAGAACAGAACAGAAACAAATCCCGGTCATGACAGAACTCAACTCAAGTGGAGAGAGACATAGGATAAACAACAAATATACCAAAAAAGAAAATTACATAGCACAATTATAAAATGGTAGGAGCCACTTAAATAAAACAACAGTGAAACACAGTGTAAAGGAGATTAGGAAGTACCTGGAGTGGGTTGTAATTTTACATCAGCTGGCCAGGCTGGGCCGCAGGGAGAGGGCTTGGAGGAGGTGAGGGAGTGAGCCCTACAAGATATCTGACCTGACACTGTCTCCTCAGAAAGAAAGGGAGGCCCAGCAAGTGGGAATGACTTGGCCAAGGTTACCCACTGAGTTAATGTCCAAACCGGGTCGAGAACCCAGGGATCCCCACAGCTGCCTTAGAAAGCTTCACTGGGTCGGGTATGGTGGCTCATGCCCATAATCCCAGCACTTTGGGAGGCCGGGGCAGGCGGATAACCTGAGGTCAGGAGTTTGAGACCAGCCTGACCAACGTGGTGAAACCCTGTCTCTACAGGTTTGTAAAAACCCTGTCTTTACAAAATTTTGTATTTTGTAAAAATACAAAAATTACCTGGGCGTGGTGGCGCACGCCTGTAATCCCAGCTACTCAGGAGGCTGAGGCCGGAAAATCACTTGAACCCAGCAGACGGGGGTTGTAGTGAGCCGAGATTGCACCACTGCACTCCAGCCTGGGTGACAGAGCGAGACTCCGTCTCAAAAAAAAAAAAAAAAAAAAAAAAAAGAAAGCTTTACTTGGCTTCTCTCTATCCCCTGAACATCTCTGACCTGGCTCTCTTGATAAGTCAGTCTCCGTGTCCAAGTCTCCATGTCTGCCTTCCAGCCTCTTCCGCAGCCTTCAACCCTTGTGGCATAGATTCCTGGTGGTCCCACCCTAGCCCCCAAACCTTCTCTGTCCTCAAAGGTCCCATATGTCTTCTCTCTTCGGATAAACATACATCTCTTCACCCCGGCATCCCAGTGCCCTAAGTGAGGAATTAATGCTTTTTTATTTGAAGAGATCGGCTGCTGTCATTTTTGATATCTTCTGTTTTTGTATGCGGGAACGCAGAGCACAATTAGAATACAGTTATATACCCTCATAGTTATTAAAGCTTGGATTAACATGACATAAAGTTTTGTCTAGGGAGTCTTTTGCTATGGCTCAGGGAGCATTTTTTGTGACAGTAATAGGCTACAGTTAATATACTTGAATGATACTAGAATCTGTGTTATAAGGCAGAACAAAAGGGGTTTATCTGAAGCTGAATTACAAAGGTGGAATTATCACTGCGAATGATCCACAGAGATCTGGGGCTTAATTATTGTCGCTTGTGTCATTTCGGCATAATACGGGTAGTTACCGGAGCAGAGCAGAAGTGCGGGAGGGCCAGCCTGTCAATCACTCGGTGGATGCCAGGACTCCCACCCCTTACGCTTAGCACCACGCTGGCCGTGTGCCCTACAGAGCCACGGGAATGGATCCCTTTGGCCATCTATGGCTACGTGGTACTTTCAGGTTTTTTAATGTTTTAATGACTCCCCTGTCCTACCTCCAGCCCAATCTCCCTCTTCCCATTTAGGTCATTTGCCCTCTTGGCCCCATCGAACCTTCCAGGAGGCTGATGAACGGTCTCATACACCGATGGCATTTTGTCAGCCCGGTGAGGCCACCACCACCTTTCAGAGCCTAATTGTTTTGACAAGCGGAGGAGGCAAGCTAATGTGCTCTGTCAGCCATTTGGTCACATTTGGTCAAAACCAGGTGTCTGGCTGCAAATAGGCGCACTCAGGTAAACCACATCCCCCCGTGCTCCGAGAGGACGGAGCGCGCAGGAGGCGGGAGTGCTGCGCGCAGCCCTTCCCCATCCCTGGCTCCAGCGCGCTCATTCTCCTTCCTCCTCCCAGTCAAGTCTGAGGGTGAAGGATGGGAACAAGACAGTTCAGCACCTGAACAGGGCAGGGCATCCAAAGGCTTTCAGAAATGCTGTTAGATTTATAGGGACCATCATCCTCTTCTTACTATTTTTATTATCATTTTTCATGATCCACCTGCCAGGTGTACAATTACAACTTGTTTTGTTGGTGGCTAAATTCAGCTGTCCGCCTCACCTTACTGTTAACCAAGAGAGGTATGGCCATTTTAAATGGCCAAAGTGTTTCTATTGGACCCTTTAACTTTTTTCTTTCTTTCTTTCTTTTTTTTTTTTTTTTTTTTTTTTTTTTTGAGATGGAGTTTCGCTCTTGTTGCCCAGGCTGGAGTGCAATGGTGCAATCTCAGCTCACTGCAACCTCTGCCTCCCGAGATCAAGTGATTCTCCTGCCTCGCCTCCCGGGTAGCTGGGATTAAAGGTGCCTGCCACCATGCTCAGCTAATTTTTGTATTTTTAATAGAGTCAGGGTTTCACCACGTTGGCCAGGCTAGTCTCAACCCCTGACCTCAGGTGATCACCTGCCTCGGCCTCCCAAAGTGCTCGGATTACAGGCATGAGCCGCCGCACCCAGCCTATTGGACCCTTTTAAATGTGGCTTTTTCTGCCAAACTTGTTTTCTGAGAGGTCATTGCGCTGGTCAGGTGCTTTTTGAAAAGCTACTCTGAGTGACCCCGTGTGTAAAGCGAGGAAAGGGAAAAGGTCTTTGGCAGGCGGCTGTGTGTGGCGGGAAGTGAACCGGAAGGTGCTGGGTGTAGTCTCCTCCCACCCTCCAGCAGTGCTAGGGAGCTGCACTTGTTTGGGAACAGAGAGGTTCAGGAACGTCGGGTCTTTGTCAGGGTTATGTGGCTGGAAAATCAAAAAGACAACTACGTCTTTCTACATCTGAAGGCCATGTTTTTCAGCTAGACCTGTACTTTTTTTTAAAGTATGGTCTTCTAAATACCTCGTCGGAGATGACTTTGGACCCTTATCCAAAATGAAGATTCCTGGGCCCCACCCCAAAGCAACTGAAACATGCTTGCTGAAGGAGCAAGCAGCTTGGGCTGGGCATTTAACAAGTCACCAGGTGTGACGGATGCACACGCAGGTAGTTGGGGGCCACTGCACTGTCCGGACAAGCTGACGACAGCTCCAGCCCTGGTGTTCCCATGGAGGCCTAGGGATTCGTTTGAACACCACATGTTCCCAGATACTCTTCATACCAAGAGAGCTGGTCCTTCGTACATTATACACTACTGGGCTGGGGTAACAGAAGGTGGGAGCAATGACCTCAAATTAAATTAGATCCAAAGGGAACATGTGGGATTTTCTTCATATCTCCCGTTTAATAAATGAGAGAACTGAACCTGCAAGTGAGAGAACTCCATGCTGAAGGACATACGTTCAACACAGCAGGTCTGGGCCTAGTAGCTGTTACCCCAGCTACCCTTAAAAAGTAAATATCCATCACCAATTGCCTTCTTATTGCTGCGATGATTTAAAAGAAGAGTTGGTTTTAATTAGAATAAACGTGGTATTTTTCTTGCTGCAACAAGGCCTTCAAATGGGAAAAAAAATCTCAATACCCCAATTATGCCGAAGCATTCCCAGCCCTATCCAGGAGTAATTAAAAAATACAGCTGACGCTTGTTCTCTTGCTTGTTTTTAAATGAATAGCTAAGTATCTGTCAAGATGATGAGGGCCTAGGCTGCTGACGGCTTTACCATCTCGATTTGCTCCCAGGAACTACAGAGATGAGAACACGAAAGTTGTTGTTTTGAACTGTGAGGCACCTGGCTACCCCAGGCACGCGCATTTTGTGGTCGGTGGAGATCATCTCCCCAATCCTAGTACCAAAATGTGGGATGGAAGGCCAGGCTTCATGTCCACATTCTTACGCTTGGAACACATTGCTTCTTTCCCCGTGGGCAGCTGAAGTGGCTTCTCCCGGTGCTGTGCAGGGAACTCAGCTTCTCTGCAGTACCCAGCATGTTTTGAGGATCGTTGGGTAGAATTAACTTGGCTTTGTTGGGGGAAATCCCCTAGTTGCAATTCACTTTTTAATTAGTTCATGGAACCTTTATTTCTAAAAGATGCCACCAAGTGAATTGAGAAGTCATTTGACATATTGACACCATCCATTTGGTAACAATTGGCTTTTTTCCCTCAAGCTAAGGGCAAAGCCAGACACAGTGGCTAATACCTGTAATCCCAGCACTTTGGGAGGCCAAGGCGGGTGGATCACCTGAGGTCAGGAGTTCGAGATCAGCCTGGCCAACAAGGCACACCCCCCTCTATACTAAAAATACAAAAATTAGCCAGGTGTGGTGGTGCATGCCTGTAATCCCAGCAACTCGGGAGGCTGAGGCAGGAGAATTGCTTGAACCTGGGAGGTGGCGGTTGCAGTGAGCTGAGCTTGTGCCACTGCACTCCAGCCTGGGCAACAGAGTGAGATTCTGTCTTTAAAAAAAAAAAAAAGGCAGCTAAGGTCAATTCTGTATGCATTCTTCTCACCCCGCCCACAACACACATATTTTTCTAAAGACAAAATCAAGGGCAGACTTGAAAAGGAAATAATCATAAAAGTTATGATAGCATTTGGAGTTCTTAATATTTACCCATCAGTTTACAGCATGTTTTTATATATGTGGTGTTCCAGTTATCTATTGATGCATAACAAATCACCCAAAAACTTGTTGGCTTACAACAACGGCAATCATTATGTTATTTCTTGTGGTTTCTATGGAGCAGGAATTTGGGCAGGACTCAGCTGAGTGGTTCAGGCTGGGAGCATCTCATGAGGTTGCAGTCAGACATGAGGTTGCAGTTCTAGTGTGGCTGTAACTAGCACAACAGGTGCTGACCAACCATCTCTCTCCAAGGGATCTCAGGACTTCTCTCCGTGGTCTTTCTGCATGAGCTGGTTTGAGCTTCTTTACATCATGGCTGCCTCAGGCAGTCAGACTCCTTATACAGCAGCTTAGGGCTGGGGCGCCAATGTTTCCACAGACAAGGCAGAAGCGTGTTCACTTTTTTTTTTTCTTTTTACCTAACCTCAAAGGTCAAACAACACAAGTGAGTCTCAAATTCTCAACTAGAATGAAGGGGAGGAGACATAGAGCTCACCTCTGGATTGGAGGCGTATTGAGCTCCCATCATAGATAGCATGTGGCATCGGCGAGATATTGTGGCCGTCTTAGGAAAATACAGTCTGACACGTGGTCACTCTCAGACACGCTCAGGAGGGGTAGGCGGTCTTATTGTCACCATTTTACAAACTGGAAACTCAAAGCCAGAGAGGCAAAGTAATTTGCCTGCAGTCACTCAGATCCTAAGTGGATATTAGAACTCATATCCTGAGGGATGTGAGAAAAGGGGAAAGAAGGCAGCACCAATTAGCTTGTCCAGGTGACATTTGGGGGCAGGTGGGACTTGGTGGCTCTATACCTCAGATCTCTCTTTGGCGCTGTATGAAATGAGTTGTGTTTTTTTTCTCTCTCTCTCTCTTTCATATAGACTCTTGGGTGCAGGGAGGCAAGAGCCAGGTGGAGTGGACTGGTAAGAGGAGGAGCAAGCTCTGGAGGAAGAGGGGGGACCAAGGAAGTCCTTTGATGGACTTTCAAGTCCTTTCAAGTCCTTGACCAAGGAAGTCCAAGGTTCCTCTAGACCAAGGACTAGAGGAACGGCTTGACCAAGGCTGCGGTCAAGGCTGCAGTAAGTTATGACTGCGCCACTGCAGTACAGCCTGGGTGACAAAGTGAGACCCTGTCTCAAAAAACAGAAAAAAAAAAAAAATAGCCAATATGATTCATAATAATAGCAGCATCAAGAGCCTGTATTTCCTATGTGTTTCCATGTGTGTAAATGCTCTATCACACCGTCTCATTTCACCTCATTTCATCCCCCCGTAAAGAACATTCTGTTAACTGGGGTTCAGAGGGTAACTTGTTCTACCACTCGCCCAAGATCGCCGTGTGGTTCCTGAGTGTAAGGTGTGAAGCCAAGTCTCTGTGGCCCTGGGGCCCGAGCCCTCAACTGCCCTGCTAGGGTCCAAGCTGACCACTGCAGGGCCTTAGTCTAGAGGAACGGCTTGACCAAGGACATCTGCAGGAGAGTTTGCTGTGTTGAGCTGAGCCCCTTTGCCAGACGTGTCAAAACAAATGCTTTTGTGTGTTTACTGCCTCATATGCTCAGCCAGAAGCTCCTGTTTTATCATCTGCTTTAGACTGAGGGGAAGAGGCTTCATCAATAAGGACCTGACTCACTCTTCATCCCACGGCCCTGGGCCAGGCCCTGTTAGCTCTTAAGTAGGCAGCTTAGCCCTCAAGGGTAGTCCTGCCTCCAGGCTGCCCCCACCCCAGCCCTGTAGGTCTGTGCACGGAATATTGTTAGATTGATTTTTCCAAGTCATCTCTCTCAGTGCCTAAAACAGATTCTGGCGTGCTCAGGGAAGTTCTTTGGAATGACCAAATGAACAGTACGTGTGCTTGATTCATCTCCCCTCACTACTGTCAGGGTGAAACCAAGTTCAGCCGTTGGCAATAAGACGGACCTAGAATAGGCCCTGCTCCTGGAGATTTTATTCACAGACCCTTCAGGAGAGCCTGCCCTTATAGACACAGTCATTACATGTCTTGGGTTTTTCAGGAAGATTTAGATTTTCTGTGTCAGATGATATATTTAAGATAACTCCAGTCACTGTGTAGCCCTGCAGGACAACGATTTATTACAGGTCTATTTCAATGTTTGAAACTTATAGTAGAGATAGTTGCTAAGTTCAAGCCCTCAGAGCTCACCTCCAGGTTGCATAGCCAGTTTCTAGGAGGGTCCTGGGTTTCAAGAGCAGGAGATTCCCTTCATCCTCCACTCCTGGGGTATAGGCAGGTACAGAGTACAAGGTTCAGAAGGGCCCACCAGTGATGTGAGGCTCTCCAAGGGTCTTTTAGGAAGGAGACCCCAGGGGAGAGAGAATGAGTTGGGGCAACCAATAGGAAAAGGGCTAAGAATCACGTTAACGTTTATGAAGTAGTCCACTTGCACCTGGCATTTCACACTTGACACCTGGTTCTTTACCACATTAAAAGATGGGCTTAACTTTGCTCATCTTACGGGTGACGTGGTACAGAGTTTAAGAGCATGGGCTCGGCCGGGCGCGGTGGCTCAAGCCTGTAATCCCAGCACTTTGGGAGGCCGAGACGGGCGGATCACGTGGTCAGGAGATCGAGACCATCCTGGCTAACACGGTGAAACCCCGTCTCTACTAAAAAATACAAAAAAACTAGCCGGGCGAGATGGTGGGCGCCTATAGTCCCAGCTACTCCGGAGGCTGAGGCAGGAGAATGGCGTAAACCCGGGAGGCGGAGCTTGCAGTGAGCTGAGATCCCGCCACTGCACTCCAGCCTGGGTGACAGAGCCAGACTCCGTCTCAAAAAAAAAAAAAAATAAATAAATAAAATAAAAAAAAGAGCATGGGCTCTGGGGTCCACTGTTGGGTTTAAATCCAGGTTCTTCTCCTCATAAGCAGGATGAATTTAGCCAAATTGCTCAGCCCTCTGGATTTCAGTTCCCTCATTGATACATGGAGATGATGATAATAGTGCCTCCTTTGAAGGTCTAAGGTGTGAATTGAACTAGATAGCTTTGTGAAATGCCCGGCATAGTGTCAGATCTACAGTAATTGAATATAAGAATTAGCTGCTATTATTATTATTGTTGTTTGAGGGATACAGACAGGGAATGAAGAAGGTGACTCTGAGATATATTAAATCACCACTCATCATTCTGCCGTGCAGGAAGGTCTGGGCTGTAGATTTAAGCCTTCTAGAATCTAATGCTGGGTCACTACCGTGATCAGAGGTCCTGATGAGGCTGTGTGCATGTGTGCGTCTAGAGGCGGATGTATTGGGAGCTGGCCACCTACCCTTCCCCAGCACCATTACATACCCAGGCTCTGCTCTCACCTTACAGCCCACCCTCCATGGCCCCAAAGTAGTCTTGGGAGCAGATGCACAGCTGGTAGATTGGGTCTGGGCTCTGGCTTGCTCATCAAGCCCTGAGCTTCTGTTTGTGACTAATTGCTTTGTTTGTTCTGTAGGAGACACTTAATTTTTTTTTTTTTTTTTTTCAGTGATTTACTCCTTTTTGTAATTAGGTGTAGTGATTAGAATCTTGTTCCTATTACAATGGAGTTTTCCTTTTAATTCATGCACATTCTCCAGGCCTATCTCCGTCTGTTCCATTGATTGTCCCCAGTTGGCTTTTCCCAAGCTATCGTATAAGTCACAGTTCAGGGGTGACTTAGAGACTGATGTGAGTCCAAGGAATGAAAGAGAGCTGATGGGGAGTTTTGTTTTATTCAGGTACGCAATAGTGATACATACTTAAGGATGAAGTCTCAATAAATCAGGGCACAAGGAGTTGGCAAATTACTTTAATAAGTGTTCGTTACTATATCTTCTGCATGTAATATTTTTTATTAAAAATGTCAATACACACACATATACATTTTGCTAGGAAAAGGTCTGAAAAATAAACACTGAAATGTTAACAGTGGATGATTCGTATTTTCTTCTCTTTGCTCATAGGCAGTTTCTGCCATGTATATATAATACATGTATTAAAAAATAAGAGGTTTTGCAAGCCCTCCTTTATAACAGAAACAGCACATTTGTCAGTTAGCCGAAGGCCACTGCACATATCAGCAAAAGACTCCAGGTCTTTAAAGTCCCAGAGCAATTGTTCAGTCCCCAGAGCTGCCGTTCATCTGTCAATCAGTCAAAACGTAGTCACTGAGTCTTGGGTCTGGGGTGAGGGGCAGAGAAGGCACAAGATGCGGTTCCTGTTCACAGGTGCTTATGATTTAGGGAGAGACTTGTTTTTTGTTTTGAGACGGAGTTTTGCTCTTCTTGCCCAGGCTGGAGTGCAATGGCACAATCTTGGCTCACCGCAACCTCTGTCCCCTGGTTTCAAGCAATTCTCCTGCCTCAGCCTCCCGAGTAGCTGGGATTACAGGCATGCACCATCACAACTGGCTAATTTTTTTTTTTTTTTTTTTTTAGTAGAGACAGAGTTTCTCCATGTTAGTCAGGCTGGTCTCGAACTCCCAACCTTAGATGACCCACCCACCTCGGCCTCCTAAAGTGCTGGGATTACAAGCATGAGCCACTGCACCAGGCCTAGAGTTGTTTTTTGTTGTTGCTGTTGAGACAGAGTCTCACTGTTGTCCAGGCTGGAGTGCAGTGGTGCAATCTCGGCTCACGACAACCTCCCCCTCCCAGGTTCAAGCGATTCTTCTGCCTCAGCCTCCTGAGTAGCTGGGATTACAGGCGTGCACCACCACGCCCAGCTAATTTTTGTATTTTTACTAGAGACGGGGTTTTGCCATGTTGGTCAGGCTGGTCTCGAACTCCTGACCTCGTGATCCACCCCCGTCTCAGCCTCCCAGAGTGCTGGGATTCAGGCGCGAGCCACCGCACCGGCCAGGAGAGAGGTTTTTGACAGAAACTTTCTCCCTGACCATGGCTCTGACCTCTTGAATTCCCCAGACTTTGGTTTCTCCTCCACGGATCCTCCTCCTTCATGATGCCGTGAAGGTGGCCGGTGCCAGGGCGTTGCCTTCTCGGTTCCGCCTCTTCTTTTGCAGGGCACCCTCCCTTCCCGTGGTCTCCCATCCAGCCTCCTTGTTGCTAGCTCTTGAGGCTGTGTGCCCTGCCACTATGACCTCACAAGACAGCCCCCTGGGAATCTCCTCATGCCTTTCCTGCAGTTTTCCCTTCTGTGGAACACGGACAAAGGCATGTTCTTCCTAAGTAAAGGGGCTGGAGAGAATTCAGTGGAATGACTGACCGGTGGACTGGACTGGGGGTGTGCGTCCGAGGGGACCTAGATGTGATGTTGGAAGGCAGGGTAACTTGCCTCGAACCCTGAGTGCTTGGATGTTTCCCTGTGGGCAGTTGGAGACATGAAAGGTTTGCAGTGATCCTTCAGGAAAAGTAACCAGGTCACAGTCAGTGATGCCAGGAAGGAGGCCATCTTGTGTTAGGTCACAACTTAAGGTTCTGAAGCAAAGAGAGTTGTAGAAAAAGTGGCCGGGCATGATGGTTCACGCCTGTAATCCCTGAACTTTGGGAGGCCAAGGCGGGTGGATCAGCTGAGGTCAGGAATTCGAGACCAGCCTGGCCAACATGGTGAAACCCTGACTCTACTAAAAATACAAAAAATTAGCCAGGCAGGTGGCGGGCGCCTGTAATCCCAACTATTAGGGAGTCTGAGGCAGGAGAATTGCCTGAATCCAGGAGGTGGAGGTTGCAGTGAGCCAAGATCACGCCATTGCACTCCAGCCTGAGCAACAAGAGTGAAACTGCATCTAAAAAAAGAGAAAGTAAGGAAAGGGGAGAATGGGGGTCCCATCAAAGGAAGAAATAATAGAATGGGATGGGGTAGCTTAGAAGAGAGAGGACCGAGCAAGAGTGTAAAGCTTGCAACTGCGGGAGGTTGGGGTCACTGGTAGAAATGGAGTCTGGGGGAAGGTGTGTATGTCATTGTTAAGATGTACTGGGGTTGGAGGTCCCAGAATATCCACATCATGGGAAACCAACAGCAGAGAAGTGAGGCTGGTGCTCTGGGGATAGGCCTGGCAGCAGAGCACAGAGAGGCCATGGCTTTTCTTGCCACATTCTTGCATAGGGGAGAGAGCTCAGATGGAGAGGATGGGGGCCATGGATCAGGTAGGGTGAATGATGCCCTTGAGATTTATGGGGTGGGAGAAGAAAAGGGAGCCAGGGAGAGTTACAGAGAGGGGGATAGAGAACCTGGGGCCTAGAAACCCCCAGAGCAAGAATGGACATAAGGGAAGGTTGGGAGTTTTGGTATATTCTTATGTTTTCCTTGACGTGTTTTCCTATTTAATAAAAAGGGGTGGGGCCTTCCAGACTTACTGAACAAATTAACAAGGAAAATCCTATGCCTAACATATTCAGGTATTCCTTGCTTTTAAAAAGAATGCCTCACCAGAGTTGCTTAAGCAGAAATGTGTACAACTCGGTAGGCTATTCACTCTTTTGCCAGGGGAGTAAGAACCTAGAGAGAATGAAATTTCAGGTTAAAGCCATGCCAATGGTTATTTGGTATGATCGAATGGCATCTTGGTTTGGGGTGCGGGGGGTTACATATATATTCAAGTTAGTATGTGAGTTGGGGTAGAGTCGGAGGACAAGGTGAAAAGCGTATGGGAAATAAAATCAGTTTCTCTGAAATTCTATGACTGTAGATTTCTTTCTCTGGAACTGAAGAGAAACTTTAATGAGTTTTCCTTTGCAGGTAAAGCACAGTTTTATTCTGTAGCTGAGACTTCTCTAAATAAAGCAGCCTTCCTTCTACCTCTACTGCTCAGGCTCTTCTTTCCTGATGGCCCCCTCCAGACTCTCTTTAAAATAGACTTTCATGCATGAGGAAGCATTATAATGTAATACTCGTCTTATCTCCACACTTACCCAGCAGGCACTTACAAAAGGACAGTGGGCAAACCTTAGAAATCTCCATGGCAAGCGGAGGTGGGACATTTTCTTTAGAGACGTCCTCACCTAGGTCTGTCCAGGACAGGACCCTGACCGGCCAATTAGCCATGATCAGAGTTTCCCTGCTCCGGCTCTTTCTCTTTGAAAGGCATGGGCTCATCTTCCTTTACATTTCCAAGGTTCTCCACTTGTCTCCGTTATGATAAACAGTGTAAGGCGGAGCGTCTGAAGGACTCGGGGAAAACCTGTGGGGTTATTATGGCTCATTTGGTAGATGAGAGGGATCTGTAATTTTCCGTGGTGTATTTGTATGCACAGAGATGTGATAAAGATGGCTTGTAGCCTCTTTCATTTTCCAGATGTCTCACAAGTGGATAAACATCGTTGCTTTCTCTGGCTGTGGGTCTGCTCTTTCTGCTGTGCTCCTGATGCTATGTTCCCTGGGAATGTTCGCCGTCACCTCTCCGTCCCTGACAACAGCCATTTTGCCTTGGCAGGTCTACCCTGGCCTTCCGAGGGAGTGGGGAGAAGGCTGCTGTTGGAGGAGGCTATGGGAGTGGAGGGGCTCTGCCTCATCTTCCAGAACCATTCGAACATCTGGATGTGTTTAGCCCGTTTGATTCGGGTTGAGCAAATCTGGAGCTTGCTTTTTGTGCCTGTTGAAGGGCAAACCTTCCTGTGTCTTCCTCCATGTACAGATTGTGGGGACAGCGAGGGTTAGACAGGGCACCTTGGGAGGGGAAGGACTTAAATCTCATGAAGACAGATTTCTGACAGTTAAGAATTGCCTGGAAATGGCGTGTATGTTGGGGTCAGGGAGGATCTGTAGGGCGATTTTCAAGCCAGTGCAAGCCCAGCCCAGACTCACAAACCTCCCTGCTGCTTGGTAAACATATCTTAAAGATGCTAATTTTGTTGTACATTGACATGGTGAATGTTTTCCTAGCATTGAATCCATAATGTATTTGGTATGAAGCTATAAAAAAATCCTTTCTTATTTCCCTCCCTTTTATTTTACCTCCAAACTTTTTTAAATGAAGAATTTGTTTTTCTCAATCTATCTCTATTTCTGTGTGTGTGTGTGTGTGTGTGTAAGGGGGAGGGTGTCAATCTCTTCCCGTTGGTTTTTGTCTCCGTGTGTGTGTGTGTGTGTGTCTCCTTCCCCAACCCCGCCAATGACTAAGAAGCATTGAGAACCGGGCTTTTTCCTACAGATGCAGTGTGTCTTCTTCAAAGTGGGAGTCTATGTACTTCTTCCAAAGATCCTGCCTTTGCTCTGCGCAGTTTCAAAGTGTTCACTGTGAACTCATATTCAGACTCTAGCATTTTCGTCTGAATATCCTCACTGGTGATAAATCTTTGGCCTTTGAAAGTGGATGTGATTTTTGGAAACCATTGCCAGTCTTGGTTCCAAATGACTTGTGGCCAAGATTGATTATGCTGTTTTTGGACCAAAATGCAGTAGGACTATAAAATAATGACTAGTTGTTTTGCACGAGTTGGGAACTGACTAGAAGGGAATTCCCCACCCCCCCCCCCCCCCCCCCCACCACCAAAATTTCAAGGAAATATTTCAAGTCTTAGTGAACAAAGACAGGGCCTTCCATGGTGACTTCTTTGAAGGGGATGATGACCCTATCATGGCCACTCCGGTGTATTCGTCTATCAAACAACAAAACAGAGGGTGTATTTATTTCTTCTTTTAAATTTGTAGAGATGGGTTTTGCTGTATTGCACAGACTGGTCTTGATCTCCTGGCCTCAAGCAGTCCTCCCACCTCAGCCTCCCAAAATCCTGGGATGATAGGTGTGAGCCACCATGCCCGGCTTGCTGCACTTTTTAATCCTTGCTGTGCTTTAGATGTGGGACCAAGCCAGCTGATGCTAGATAAAGGGCCAGGGTCATTTGTGAGTTAGTGTTTAGTGAAGACTTACTTCAGAGCACAGCAGAAGTAGGCATTACCCTTTTAAAACTCCTGCTGCAGGTCAGCGGCAGCTGTGTCTGGGAGTTTGGGGCCAGGACAGGGGAAAGCCATCCTGAGTGCTTCGTCACCCATTCCCTTGCCTGTGGCCAGCTATTCTCTGGCAGCTCTGGACAGGCCATTCTGCATTGATCTGAGACCCCTACCTCGATGCCACACACTGCAGCTGTGCTACTCCTTCCTCTGCTGCTGCCATCCAGCACTGACTTCCGGACCTCCAGCCCCCACCAGGCACAGAATTTGAGGCATCTACACTGACAGCCCTTTCTTTCCCTGTCCTGCCCACAGGAAAATTAACCCATTTTCTTCACTAATAAAGAGAAGACTCAAATGACAGGAACCTTAAATTTCATTTTAAAGTGATAAATACAAAATGCATTTGAAGGCTGAAGTTCAGGGTGCTCCAAATAGCTTAAAAGGTTTGATGCTGGCTGGGAAGAAGTCTGGAAGTGTTTCTTTCAGGGAGCAAAGAAAAGCCACACCACGGGACATAAGCCCCTCTTTGGAAGGCCTCCTCCAAAGCCTATAGTTTGCCCCCAGAAAGTGATGTTTTGGTTCAGATGCCATCAGGTGTGTGGGATTGGCAAGACATGATGGGAAACAGAGTGCAGCTCCCAGATCTGCGCAGAGTGCGGCTCACAGATACGGGCGTGAGCCCGGCAGGCCTGGCCAAGGGGAGATAGGACCTGGGAGATGTAGGGCACTTGCTGATGGCAGACAGTGGGCTGTGCTGAGAGGCTTGCATCTGGCTGGACAAAGTGCTGAAGGAGCGTGTTCTTGCACGTGTTCATGTACCTGTGGTCAGAGGCCACAAGGCTGTTCCAGGATCCATTCATTAGAATAGAGTCCTCAAGTCCTAAAGTACCGTGTCATCTTCAATGAAAAATGCTTTCTGTGGTCCAAGTGAGAGGATCCCTGAGTCAGATCAGCATCGAGTCATTGCAGAAACCCACAGGGATCCTCAGGCAGCCCTGCCTCCGTCTTCCCAGTCTGAGAGATGGGGCAAAGTGCTGCTTCTCAAGGGTGTTGAGAATTAATGAGCTGACATTTAAAAACTGCTTGGGAGACGAATTGGAAGTGCTAAGTATTACTATTTCATGTGGAAGTCTGAAAATAACTGCGCCGAAGTGTTCTGATAAATAACTAAATTGAGCTAGTGAGGGGGAAATTTCAGCCGTCTAGAGAGTGTTTCTCTTAAATATTTTTCTCTCAAGTGGAAAGGAGTGAGGGGGAGAGTGAGGGAGAATTTATCCAGAGAGAATTTGTGTGCGTTTTGCCGCCCACAAATGGAAGAATATTGAGTCCGCCTCACTAGTCTGGGGGCATCTTGGTTGCTTGCTTTTTTTGTTTTGTTTTGTTTTTGAGACAGAGTTTCACTCTTTGTCACCCAGGCTGGAGTGCCATGGTGTGATCTTGGCTCACTACAACCTCCATCTCCCGGGTTCAAGTGACTCTCCTGCCTCAGCCTCCTGAGTAGCAGGGATTGCACGCACCTGCCACCATGCCTGGATAATTTTTGTGTTTTTAGTAGTGATGATATTTCACCATGTTGGCCAGGATGGTCTCAAACTCCTGACCTCAGGTGATCTACCCACCTTGGCCTCCCAAAGTGCTGGGATTACAGGCGTGAGCCACCGCACCCGGCCTCCTTTTGGTTTTTTTTTTTTTTTTTTTAAAGCCATGCAAGTTCTAAAGTCTGCTGGAGCTGGCCAAGGCAGGACACTCATCTGGAAACACCTCTTAAAAAATAGGCTTAGGCCGGGCGCGGTGGCTCAAGCCTGTAATCCCAGCACTTTGGGA
>NC_045449.1:36568749-36642378 GCF_002776525.5 Piliocolobus tephrosceles | reverse complement strand
AGGAGACGCAGCAAGACTCCGTCTCAAAAAAAAAAAAAAAAAAATAGGCTTATGGCACATTTTTGTGTTTCTCTGGCTTTAGTCCATGGCACATAAACTGGGGTTGGGAACAGGCATTTAAATCACCAGGGCTGGCTCTTGTCCTGCCTCTGCCTCTCTGCATCCCACTCTCTGGAGGTGGGAGGGAGCTGTACCTGCCATGCATCCACCAAGCAGATGCTTCTGTCCCTGGAATCCCAGCTTTGTTTGGTGATCAGAAACTCCATGGGTATTGATCAGCCTTGACCCTTTGGAGGAGGTCACCACCACATCCAGGCTGGAACAGAGCCATTAGTGCTTTTCCACTGATTCCTGTTCTAGCACCAGAGGGGGTCAGCCAGCATGGCACACTGAGTCCCCAGAGTGGGGTCCCAGGTGCAGCCTGAAGGATGGAGAAGACATGGGCGCTGCCCTCAGGGAGCGGATGCTCTGGCAGGAACTTACCGTGGTCATGCAGACGTCAGAGTGGAACAAAGGAAGGCGCGTTAATAAACTCCAAATATGAAGTGAATGGAATAAAAGGTAGAGTGGTGATCCACCCGCTCAAATATATTGAGTAGCCTCTCCCTCCCCTTACCGCCACCCACCCCACACTTACCCAGAGAAGGTTCATTAAGCTGGAAGAGTCCTCTTTCCTTCCTGCATGCCTTGAGACTGGGGCTCCTCGGCGTTCCAGGCCATCTGGGCTCAAGTTCTGCTGGCTCAGAACGCCTCTCATTTGCTCCTGGAGTGGGATGTTGCCCTGGGGAGGCTGTTTCCTGGGGTCGATGCAGTGTACTAACCCCAGCTCTGCCTCTGGCCTGCTGTGTAACTGTGGACAGCAGAGGATTAAGCCCCTGACCCCTTGGCCTCAGTTGGCACTGTTAGATGTCCTCCCGGTCTATTTGGCAGTGGAGTATTGGTTTCAGTAAAGACTGAGTGTGGTCTCTCTGACATCATTTTGTCCCCTCCAGTTTCTTTCTCAAAAGCCAGAACCTCACCTTCAGGATGCAGACCCAGCCGTTCCATAGCTCACACAGGCCAGGCCCGCACAGACAGCTCTGCTTTCTGCGATTTCCCTACCCTGCTCCCGTGGCTTACATTCCATCCCACACATGCATACCTGCTGCCCCATTACCAGGTCCCTGGTGCCCCTTTGCCTAGAAATCACCTCCTGCCATTTTTGTGATGCACCGTCTTCCCCAGCTAAGTTAGTGCCATTTTTATGCTGAGTGTTCAGAGCCCTTGAGTGCATGAATGAATGACTGAAAACTGGGCCTTGACAGAGTGCCTGTATGTGCGCTGCATGGGCCCGCACAGCTGAGAGCACTTATGTGTCCTGCACTGATGGCACCTCTGTCTACATGAACCTCAAAGGACAGGAATCAAGTCTTCCCCATTTAAAAAGCCTTTGGGCCTGATATGGTAAATATGAATTTATTTATTTATTTATTTATTTATTTATTTATTTATTGGTCAAATGAATGAATGGATTTTAAAGGTAGCACCACCACTGCCTCTGACAAACTTCTTTTTAAGTTAAGGGCTGCCCATTTGCTGAACAGAAGGAGCTCATTCAGCCCAGTTGTTAGGGCATTAACTGGGCTTAGGGTGATAGCTCTGAAGCTGCTGTCACCTGTTGCCATTTGGCCAGAGCAGCCTTCTCAGGTAAGGGCTGAATCTCTTTTCTATGAATGATGGCACAGGGGGGTCCTTACTGGAATAGAGGTTGGCCTCAGTGAGTTAATTTCCTCGTTGAACAGAACTTAGAGGCCGCAGAGTCTTAGTTAAGACTTGGTTGTAAATCACAGAAACCATCTCATGCCAGCACAAGCCTGTCCGTCTCTCTCTGTTGCCTGGTTTTCCATGCTTCTGCAGCCTCGTGGCGGGACACGGCTGCCTCCCATGTGGGCAACATGGGCTGGACAGATAGATGTTAGAGAATGTGGCCATTGTGTCTCATCCTTGGCACTGCTCACTCAGGTAAAGCCAGCGTCGCCACTAATTTTCATTTCCCTTAGCATCAACATCCTAACTGTAGAAAGAGGGAGGGCCTCAGGCATGAACAGTACTAGATCTTCTGACCAGCTCGCTGAGGATGTGATAATAATGGATGGCAGCTGTTTAGTTCTTCATATGTGCCAGAGTATTGTACATGAATTAGCTTCTTTTTTTTTTTTCTTCTTCTTCTGAGACAGAGTCTCACTCTGTCGCCCAGGCTGGAGTGAAGTGGTGTGATCTTGGCTTACTGCAACCTCCACTTCCTGGGTTCAAGTGATTCTCCTGCCTCAGCCTCCTGAGTAGCTGCAATTATATGTGCTCGCCACCACTCCTGGCTAATTTTTGTATTTTTAGTAGAGACAGGGTTTCACCATGTTGGCCAGGATGGTCTCAAACTCCTGACCTCAGGTGATCCACCCGCCTCAGTCTCCCAAAGTGCTGGGATTGCAGGCGTGAGCCACCGAGCTAGACTGAATTAGCTTTTCTTAATGCTCAGACCAGCACTATGAGATAGGTACCAACTTGAAGTGAAGTAACAGAGGCACAGCAAGGTTGAGTAAGCTGCCCAATATCACACAGCTAATAAATACTAGAGCCAGAATCCAAGCCCAGGGAGTCTAGCTCTAGAGTTTCTGGCCTCTCCCACTAGTCTGTACTGGTCAGCTGGGACCTGGTCCTAGGTGCCCTAGCAAGCACTGTTTGTGGACACATGGGTCATTGGCAGAAGAACTGCAATGCTTTTTATAAATCTAGAATTCGACAGTGTCACCAAGCAGATGGGGTTCTGCAAAAGACAGGACTATATGCCCATGACCCCATTTGTCATCATTTGATTTTAAATTGATAGGAGTTGGGGTGGAGTCCCTTTACTCCCTGAGGAGTCCCTGGGGACTTTACTGCAGTCCCTCAGGGAGCCTCACTCCCCGCTCCCCCGGGCTCTCAAACCCTCCGGCCGGCTCCTTGTGCTTCTCCTGTGGTGATGAAGGGCAGTTTCTTGAGTGCCACACGGTTCCTGAGATCTACAGAGACATCTTGACCTTGGAAATTCCTCTTCTTACAAAATCTCTAGTTCTGGAGCTAAAGTAGGAAAAATTATAGAGCTGAGTAGTTGAGAAGCAGTTTAATTAAAAACAACAAAAAAAGAAATGTAAATGAATTAGGCAAAAATCTTCATGGGGCATCATTATTGGCAGAGGAGGACCCTAAGAGGAGATTAAGATTTCCTTTTATTTATTTTTAAGTTCCATTGTAATTGAACCCTTAGGCTTGAGAGGATAAGGATGCCTCACACAGTCTGATTTCAACAAGTATTTGTCTTTGTTAATTTATATAGGGAAGCGTAGTAAATCTGCCAGGAACAGGACGGTGGCCCCTGTGCTGTTTCAAGGGGGGTCTTGAGAGTAATAGCGCCTGACAATTTTCCAGCAGCTGAGACATTTTTTTCTGCTTCAGAAAGCAAAATATTGTATGAGTTGTGCAAAATGTAGAAATGATTTGAAGAATTAGGGTGCAGCAAATAGTACAGTTTTCAGCAAAGCACGAAAGACTTCATCAAGTGATAAAGTTAGCAAGTGGAGGGAAGGCAGGGGTGGACCAGTGGGATACAGCACAGGTGTGCTGTGGGCCTGTCATTCTTGTTTAATTTCCTTTTTCCCTGGTCCCAATTTGAATTGCCAAAATATGTTAGATTGCAGTGCATTATTTCATTTGCCTGCTTTGTAATTCCTCTTTACCTCAAACAGATGAAAACATGGCACTAAAGCAAATTGACAGCTCTTGAAATGAGAAAGATCTTTATCCTTCAGAGTGTTGATGTAGAAATACATGAAAGAAAAACATGCTTGTTGGGTCTTGAAGCAGCTTGAATTGATACTTTTTTTTTTTTTTTTTTTTAAGGGAAGATGTGGGTTTTTCCCTCCCTCTCCCTTCTTTTTTTTCCCCTGAGGGTGTTGTGTGGCTCAGGGATTAAGTAGGAGGGTTGGTTATTCTGTCAATACCCATTTGCAAAGATCTGAGTCGTGATTTGGGTTTAAGGAGTAGACCAGAAATTTCCAGCCTCTCAGGGTCAACATAAGGAACGCCAAGTCCTCAAGTTGACTTCCTTACCTCAAAAAATCTGTCAGGCACCACGGGTACCCCACCCCAAACCACATGTGGGCCAACTAAAATGTCAGGTGTGCTTGCTTTACACAGAGCACCCCAACGACCCTCTTCCAGTCATTTCATGCTGCCAAAAAGCCCCGGTGATGATCAGGATGAATATTGATAAATGATTTCCCATACTTCAAAAGCAAGTGTAGTTTGTTTGGTATATGAAATATCTCAAAACATTGAAGATCTGTGTTTCAAAAATTAAATGAAAGACAGGCCTAATGGCTTAAAATAGAAAGATTAAAAACCACTGGATTTGATGCTCTTTTTTTATCTGAGTTTGTTTTGTTTGTTTTGTTTTGAGACAGAGTCTCCCTCTGTTGCCCAGATTGGAGTGCAATGGTGCGATCTTGGCTCACTGCAACCTCCGCCTCCTGGGTTTAAGCAATTCTCCTGCTTCAACCTCCCGAGTAGCTGGGATTACAGGCACCCCTCACCACACCCGGCTAATTTTTGTATTTTTTAGTGGAGATGGGGTTTTGCCATGTTGGTCAGGCTGGTCTTGAACTCCTGACCTCAGGTGATCCATCCGCCTTGGCCTCCCAAAGTGCTGGGATTACAGGCGTGAGCCACTGCACCTGGTCTTATCTGAGTTTTTTTCTTTATCCTCCAAAATCTTCCTGAAACTCAACAGTAAGCACTTATTGGACGCTTTTTTTTGTATTAATCCCTCTAGTGGCCACTGGGTAGGGAATGCAGAGCCGTATATGAAATTTCCTGAGGACTAGGGAGAGGGAAGTGATGGGGGAGTGTGGACCACCAATTCACGTATTCATGTGACAAAATAAGATTTCAGAGTTGTGTGTGCCAGCGCCAAATACAAGAAACAGATAAGGGACAGATCTTTCTACTGTATGCCTACCTTATTTACACCTACTCTATCCAAATCAACAGAAATGAGGGCATAATTGTTTGTATTATAAACAGATCTGCCATGGGGTTTCTTGAAATAATGAGCCCCCTTGTGGTTTCTTTTTATTACTATTATACATTTTTATTTTAAAATAGTGTAGGACTCACAAGAAGTTGTAAAAATAGGACAAAGAGCTCTTGTGAACCCTTCACCCAGCTTCCCACAATGATAGTATCTTCCATAACCACAGTACTTTGTTAAAGCCAGGAAACCAGTGTTGGTAGCCTATCAGTTTTCATGTGTATTTGTGTGTAATTATTTAAATTTTCACTACCTGGAGATTTGAGTAACCATCACTACAATCAGGATATATAATAGAAGTCTTCCATCACCACAGAGAAACTCCTTGTGTTTCTCCTTAATAGTCACACCCTGTCCGCACTCCTAACTCCCGGCAACCACTGATCTGTTCCTCATCACAATAATTTTGTCATATAGTATGTAATAGAGGCTTGATACTGACTTCTTCACTTGGTATGACCCCTCTGGTCGGTTGTGCACCAGCTGTGTACCAGCTGTATTCCCTTGTAGAACGTAATGGAATGGTTTGTTTGTCCATTCCCCCTGTTTCTAAAAGATGGTTTCTTTGCATACGACTCATTGCACCACAGTACATCAAGCCAGGCACACTTACAAAGTTAAACCTCACTCATCCGTAATGATTTCACGACTTTGTAGTCATCAGTACAAAGTCTGTTATCCCATTATGCAGTCCTCATCCAACAGCTTTTTCTTGAGCATCTGTGTGTGCCGGGGCTGGGATGCATTCTGGTAATACATAGGGTAGTCATTTGCCACAGGCCAAATGCTTTCCTGCGTGTTGTATCAATAGTTTCTACTTCCCAAGGCTGGGGTGAAGGTTAACAGTGATCATGTGTTCCTTTTACACACAAGGAAGCTGAGCTGCCTTGGAAAGCCATGCCCAAGATCATGCATAAGTGGAAGTGGTAGAGTGGGATTTGAACCCAGGACGTGTGATGGCATGCCACGTTTCTTTTATTCTGTCATTGTGGCTTTGACCGTACCCACTTAATTGCTTATAGCGAGTTTGCTTCTCTAAAAAATGAGTGGACTGGACTCATATCCTTTTTATCCTCTCTGCCTTGAAGAGTTATGATCCTCTCTGAACAAGAGATAACTTTGCCAAGTGACTGCATCTCTCAGCCTGTTGCTGCACTTGAACTTTGTTCTCAGCAGCATTTTCTTAGCCATCATTTGAAGACAGTTTGGGAATTCAAAAGTAACAAATTAGAATTCCTCTAAAAACAGTCTGTATGTAGTTCAGACCTTCCTTCATTTAACTAATTTTCAACAGGGTCTTTGGGTCAGGACTAGGACTGAGAAACCTATGGGACTCTAGGGATGACTTTAGGGACAAGGGGATTGGGGAGATTGGCTGTCAGGCAGCCCATAGGGGAAGGACGGACTTACTTGGATGTCATCAAAGCCCCATGAAGAAACTCTGGGGCTGAGTGGTGCTGAGTGCGCTGATTCGGGTGCCTGATGCTATACAGTTCGCAGGATTCTGCCTTGTGCCAGAATCGCTGGGGATCAGAGGAGGCTGCTATTTCAGGCATCTAAGTGCTACTGCTGCTGAATTCAGGCCTGAGCAGCTCGTCCGAGAGGGCGGGGCAGAGATGCTCCAAGCTTTTGAAGCTCCACGAAGGGTTCAAAGGAGCCTTGGAGAAGGGATTCCTGTACTGGGTGGGAAGTGGAAAGGTGACCTTTGGGTCACTTGTAACTCCTGAGTCTGTGATTCTGAGGCAAATGGAACTTCCTCTCTCCCTCAGTTACCAGTATTCACTCCAAGATCTGGCTGAGTTCATCGGAATCAAAGGCTTGTGCCTTCAAAGGGCTGGTGGAGAGAAAAGGGCCTGGGGCTTGGGAAATCTGCAGCTACCCCATGACCTCTGGCTTATCCCCCTGCCCCTCCCCTGTTGTGGCCAAGAAAAGTGGTCGGCTCTGGGACCCAACAGACCAGAGTCCACCTCCCATCAGAGTGGCAGAAAGAGATGGTGGGGGATGGGGAGGCACCATGGCACAGGGGTGTCAGAGAGCCCAAAGTTCGTTCTAAACACACATTGTTTCATCTCTGCTCTGCAACCAACTCTGCGTATTGGTCAGACAAAAGAGCTTTAATAAATATTAGTTTAATGAATAAACGTGTCACCTTGGTAGAGCTCTCCCTCTCCCTCGTTCTTCTTTTTTCATCAGCCAGCCTTAAAGAGAGCAAGATGGAAGATGTCTGAAGCCCTGTCCTGGAAGCTGATGTACTCAGAAGTCCCTGCCCTGGGGGCCCTGGCCTTTATGAAATGTAGACAAGCCCTTCATCCCATTATCAAGCCTTGTTATTTACCCTCCCTGTTTTTCAGACAGAAAGAAGGTGCAGATGGCCCATGGGATTAAAATTGGGATTGGAACCGAGATTCTCCAAGCCTACAAAACTCCTTTCTCCTCTTCCCCTCCCCTCCCCAGGCGTATGGCTGCAGCTACGCTTGTCACCATCTGAGATTGCATTGGCCACAGGAGATGTGGATGATTTTTCCATTTGTCCTGATGTTTATTTCATGCTCATCAATATCAGCCCATATTAGGACAGATGAGGTGGTTATTTACAGGCTGTGCATTTTCACACTTGGTAATTAGAAACCCTTCCCTCTTCGGTCAGAGTCGTGGAGATCCATTTTGGCAATTAGCAGTTTAGTATTTGTTTAATGGGAATGTGAGAGAGTGTTCCGGCACATCAGTACTCCCCTAATGATTTGCCTCTCTCCTCTGGAGCTGGCAGGCTTGGGCCTTTTTCACGGTAGGTGAAGCCTGATGGGGAGAGGTTGGAGGGGGGAGAAGGGAGCGTCCAGCAGTTCAGCAGCCTGCCTGCCGCTCACCTCCCCCAGCACACTAGCACGCATGCACGCACGCACTCACAACCAGTGCTGAACACGGGCCTGGATTTCCAGAGCACAGCAGCCGCCACTTGAAGGAGCCTCACACGAGAGGCCGTTAGGCCAGATGCCATTTCCATGTGACAGCTGTCAAGCCTGCCGGATCCAACTGCTGTTCCTCAAACAGCTCTGTCTCTCGGTGTCTCTCTCCCCTTCCCTCATCGCCTCCTCTCTACACCCCATCTCAGATATCCCCAGTGAGAGCCTGCTGCCCCACCCTCCAGGGTGGTGCTCAGGCCCACAGCTTTGCAAGCTCAGCCAGAATGAAGCTGCCAACCAGTCCTACCTCTCACCAGGAGACTCTGCCTTCCCTGGCTTAGTGTTGACATAGGGCCTCCTGGGACTGCTCCCCCGAAGGCACACTGGTTCTGTTAATGGCCTTCCCTTGGCATAGTCCGTTCACAATGAGAAAACTCACAGCATTGGGTGTGGCTCCCAACTTAACTGCGTGGAGCATGTACGGGTGTGTGCATGGGGGCGAGGGGATTGCCAGGATGGGGCAGTGAATTGGGCCAGTGTCTGTTATGATGAGCGTTTTCTGTGTGGTGGGCACTCACTGGCTACCACATGAGCCTTCCTAACAACTCCAGGAAGCAAGACACACTGAGTATCCTTACCATCACTGCACGACGGGGACGCGCATGGCTGAGCCTGGACTGTGTTCCAGAGCCCTCTGGCAGTTCCAGCTCTGCTGGAGGCTTGCTCCACGACTGTGGAGGAGCCCAGTGATCTCAAGCTTTTGGAATTCACTTATCTAAAAGGAAGAGACCCCAATATCCTCCCCCTATCCTTTACGTTTCCAATCATTCCTCCTCTCCTGAACCTACTGGGGCAATATACCTCCATTTCCTTGAGGTTACCTAATCACCTCTCTTCACTTTTTGGTAGGATTTTAAAGCAGTGTTTGTTGTTCATCCAGCAGACAGAGGTACTGTGCAAAGCTCTTAGGGATTCAAAAAACAGAAGAGAGGTAAGGGAGAACAGAAGACTTAGGGACACATCTGATTTTAACTACTGGCTCCACCATTTACCACCTGTGTGATCCTAGGCAAGTCACATACTATCAGTGAACCACAATTTCCTCACCTATAAAATGGGTGTATGATGCCACGTGTGCTGGCACGTGCCTGTAATCCGAAGCTACTCAGGAGGCTGAGTCGGGAGGATCGCTGGAGCCCAGGAGTTTGAGACCAGCCTGGGCAAACAAATCGAGACCCCATCCCTAAAAAAAAAAGCTAAAATTTTTTAAATTTTAAAAAGAGAAAAAAAATGGGTGCATGAAATGGGTATGATAAGATGTACCTCAAAGCTGTTATAGTAATTAGATGAGCTTTGCAAATTGCCTATTACGCTCCAGTAAATGGTAGTTATTATAACAATCATTATTTCAGGAGGGTAGATGTTTTGTAACTTAGAATCTGATACAGACTTGTGGAATCAAAATCTCTGAGCGGGAGGCTTTGCCTTAGGTAGATAAAATGTCTACATCTCCAGGATTGAGTTGTCTGAAGACCCCACATCTTTCAGTTCCCATGGGCAGGTGTCCCTTTGTTGAATTCATAACTGCTATCTGATAAGCATTGTGGGTTTTTTCTTGTAAGCTAAATGGGAAAATAGAATGATCCCACAAGAATAAAAGAAGTAAGTGTAGGAAAAAATTAAGGACTGATAAAGGTCTTGCTAATGGGGACAGAATATTCTGGCCATTGTAAGGTGTGGGAGCCTTCTGTGAAGAGTTCAAAAAATGTTCCTAATGCCACTGGACTGTAGACCCCCAAAATGGCTAAAATGATCAATTTTATTTTATATATTTTTTGCCACAGTTAAGAACCGTTTAGGAGATATTTTATTTTATTTTTGAGACAGTCTTGCTCCGTTGCCCAGGCTGGAGTACAGTACCATGATCTCAGCTCACTGCAACCTCCGCCTCCTGGATTCAAGCAATTCTTCTGCCTCTGCCTCCAGAGTAGCTGGGATTGCAGTCGTGCACCATGACACCCAACTAATTTTTTTTTGTATTTTTAGTAGAGATGGAGTTTCACCATGTTAGCCAGGCTGGTCTCGAACTCGTGACCTCAAGTGATCTGCCCACCTCGGCCTCCCAAAGTGCTGGAATTACAGGCATGAGCCACTGCACCCAGCCCTAGTTGAGGAGAAATTATGTGGACTTTTTCTTTTGTTAGTAAAGTCCTGGGTTCAAATTAAAATAAACAGGCTTTCAGATGGATGCAAACTAGCATTTTTTGACATTTGGAATGAAGGGAAAACGTGCCTGGCAGCAGCAGCTGGGATAGAAACTCCAAGTGTGCCTCCATCACTGCAGTCTTCCAGGGGTAAACACACAGGGACAGAAAGGCTGGCTGTAGAAAGGGGAGGCCAAGAACCTGAGATGGGCAGGAAGGCAGCAGCTGGCAGGCTGAGGCTTAGACTCAAAAGCCCAGCATCTGAGCCCCAGGCCCGGCCCCGCCAGCTCTAGGACAAACCAGTAGGAAAACTGAGTCTTAGAGAATGTGTAACACTCCTGTGGGGTTATTGTGACCACCAAAGTAATAATAATACCTGTGAAAATATTGGTGGTGATGGGGAAAAAAAAAATGGTTTTGTTAGGTTTTCTTAAAGCCCTCTGTTCTTGGAAGTTTTTGCCCTTCCGAGCTACTTCTAGTATAGAACTTTGGCTTTCTTGTACCAAGACTGAGTTAAGCTTAAGGAGAGTCCTAAGAAAGTTGGATGAGGCAAGGAGTGCCTGCTCCTGACTTCTGGCAGGGGATAAATGTCTAATCTTTAGGCAGCAGAAGACCCAATAATACTCATTTACTTAGAGCCTGTCTACACACACATGTGCCGTGTTAAGGCTCAGCTCAGCTCTGTTTAGCCATTTAGAATGGTGGGTCTCGGCCTTGGCTGCACCCTGGATCACTGGGGAGCTTTTAAAAATCCTTTCGGGCTGCCCGCTCCAGAGTACTGATTTAATAGGTTGGGGTGTGGCCTTGGTGAGCAGTCATGGCTGAAAACCACTGATGTCGATTTCAGTATGAACCAATGGGATTTTCCAGTCTGCTCCTTCTTCTCCATCCTTCCTCTTTTTTTTTTTTTTTTTTTTTTTTTTTTTTTTGAGACGGAGTCTCGCTCTGTGGCCCAGGCTGGAGTGCAGTGGCCGGATCTCAGCTCACTGCAAGCTCCACCTCCCGGGTTTACGCCATTCTCCTGCCTCAGCCTCCCGAGTAGCTGGGACTACAGGCGCCCGCCACCTCGCCCGGCTAGTTTTTTGTATTTTTTTAGTAGAGACGGGGTTTCACCATGTTAGCCAGGATGGTCTTGATCTCCTGACCTCGTGATCCGCCCGTCTCGGCCTCCCAAAGTGCTGGGATTACAGGCTTGAGCCACCGCGCCCGGCCCCATCCTTCCTCTTTGGAGAATGGTTAAAGATAGACCAACCCCACCCTTTGCAAGGCCAGAGCATACGGAAAAGTCCTATTTCAATAAACTACAGATGATTCCTGAGCTTTATGGAAGGAACCGATTTGGGTTTTGCCCAAGCTGGCAGGGAGAGAAGTGGAGACAGTGCCTTCCCATGTTCTGCGTAATCCTGGACCCAGGCAACGACTGTCTCCACCACAGGCCCCAGGCACCTGTGGCCTGGGCAGTCCTGCCACCTCAGCTGAGTCTCACTCTTGTAGCTTTAGCTCCTTGAGTTTACAGAGCATAAATAAGTCCTGTTAAGCCTGACACACTATAGTATCATGGTATTGCATTTGAGGGTGTTTATTTAGACTAACACTTGGAGCGTTTGAGTGGGAGCAGGAAGAGAAATTCAAGGACATTTGTTCTGGGGGAGTTTGGAGAGCTGGGTTTCTTCTCTTCCCTTTCCCCTCCCTCCTTGCATTTGACCAGATAATTTAAGAATCATTTGAAGTGCCGTTTCCTGCTTTGTTCTTGATATGTATGGCGTGTGGGTGTGTATATTTATATCCCCAGAGGAGTAGGACATTTCTCAGGGCGTGCATCGGCCACAGCAAAGCTCTGGAGTAGCCTCACAGCACAGAGAGTTTGCAAAAGCCCAGCGGCCAAGTCAGTGCTTCCAGAGCATCGTCCCAGCTGCCTTTGGAGTCTACGTTAGCATTCCAGGCAGAGTCTTTATGCATGGATCTTAGGAGCCATCTCATAGAATTTCCTCCTTTCACAGAAGAAAAACTGAGGATAGAGGAGGGAGGTGACTGGTCCTCAGTGAGATCCTGGTGGGGCTGGGATTAGAACCCAGACTCCCTCCATGCTTGGTGCGGGCACTCCCCACCACACCCAGCTGCCTCCCAGCACCTGCTGAGTTACATACCAGCAACACTTTTCTCTTCAGCTGTCTCCTGGGAACAAGTTTTTTGTGTCCTCAGATCGGTTCAGCTTCACTCACCTACTATGTACTTGGGGAGCCAAAACTGTAAAACCTTCAGCAGAAGAGGCAGTGGTCCAGGGGACTACTACAGGGTCCCACCCCTTAGCCAGCTAACTGGACAATAGCATTTTTGACCTCCCTCCATGCATCATTGCGTTGTGTCTTTGTTTTTGTTTTTTTTTTTTTGAGATGGAGTCTCACTCTGTCATTTAGGCTGAAGTGCAATGGTGTGATCTCAGTTCACTGCAACTTCTGCCTCCCAGGTTCAAGCAATTCTCCTGCCTCAGCCTCCCGAGTAGCTGGGATTATAGGCGCACATCACCATGCTCAGCTAATTTTTTGTATTTTTAGTAGAGACGGGGGTTTCACTATGTTGGCCAGGCTGGTCTCGAACTCCTGACCTCAAGTGACCTGCCCGCCTTGGCCTCCCAAAGTGTTGGGATTACAGGCGTGAGCCAAGGTGCCCAGCCTGCATTGTCTCTTTAAAGATTTCCTATTCAGCCAACATGTGAGCTGGGCTCTCTCAAGTCTAACCCCTGGATGTGGTCAACACCATCTGGCTACTTCTAAAATCACCCAGCAAGAATGCCTGGCTCACAATAAATCTTTTGACTCATTAGAAAGAGAGTTCACTCATTCATTAAATGAGTTAGGATTAGAGAGGCATCACCCACTGACTTGAGTGGTAATTATTGCTGATTTTCGTGGTGCTCATTTAGTGAGGAACAAGTTGCCAATTTCTCTTGGCGCTTCTAGGATCTCTGTCTCCAACCTTGCTGATGGGGTGAGATTTAGAAGAGGTCCCTCCACACCTTAATACCTGTGTTCCTTGTGGAATGTTTCATGAAGAGCGTGCTCCATGTGGAATGTGGAACCTGATAGTTTAATTCTCTGCCACATTTAGCACTTTCCCTTCTTCTGCCCCTTTTCTTTCCTTTGCTTACTTTCTAGTATGATTTTAGACTGTCTGTCTTCTGATTGTAAGTTTTCTTTGTTGTTTTGGGGGATTTTTTTAGAATAAGGACCATGTATGAGTTAGCTATGGCCACAAGAAGGCTGTGTAACTAACCACAAAACTTCAGGGGCAGACAGTAACTGTTCATCTCACGTGTTTGGAGTACACTTGGAGTGGTTCTGCTGATCTTGGCTGGTCTCACTTGCATGTTTTGAGGGTGACTGGCTGTCCACCCATCTAGGCTGGCCTCAGCACAGGGGAGTTGGCCCTGCTCCTTGTGCCACCCATTCTTCATCAGGCTAGCCTGGGCATGCCCTTGTCATGGTGATGGCAGAGGTGCAAGAGAGAACAAGCAGGAACTTGCAAATCCTCTTAAGGCTAGGCCCAAAACAGGCATACTCTTCCCCCCACTGCATTTTATTAGCCCTAACAAATTAAGCCCAGATTCAAGGGGTGGAAGTAGACTCCACCTCTTTGGGCGAAGGACAGCAAGCTCACAGAGGAAAGGGCGTGAGACCATTCATATCATCAGTCCACCATAGACCTGTGTGAGTTGTCTTTTATTTGTACTTTGGCTGATGGTTTGCAAATAGTGAATGCCTCATACATGTATGTTGCATAAAAGTAAATAAAGTTACCATCTGCCAAGTTTTCTATTCAAGATTGGATTGGCTGCGTGATCTAGACATGATTGATCTGTTTATCTGTTAGGTAGATCTCCACATGAGTTTATCTGTGAATAAGAGTTTATCTGTTAGAAGGAAAGTTTGTGTCATCCTAGTAGAATCTGGATTTTTCTTGCATTGGGTGCAGGGCAATTTGGTTGTCCCTCTTATCATCTTTTCCATCGTGGGATCTACCATCATCATTTTTAGGATTTTAGAATATAAACGTCTGAGAGAAGGGGAACAAAGAGAGGGAGAACTTGCCACACTGAAGTGAATCAATTTGCTCCTAGATGGGAAATTTTGTTTCATGTATTGAACCACTGAGTGTATGTTAAAGAGGAAGAAGCAACCTCTGCCCAGTGTCTTTAACCTTTGCTCTTGCTTCTTACCCTTAGAGTAGCTCATGGAAAGAGGGGTCTCTGGGCCGGCAGCTGCATCAGCATCACCTGGGAACTTGTTAGAAATGCAAATACTACTGAATCAGTCACTCTGGCTGTGAGACCCCAGGAGATCTGTGGCTTAACAGTCCCTCTGATGATGATTCTGATGTGGATGATATTTGAGAATCCCTGCCCCAACTCCAGCAGCCATAGAAACTAACAGATTAGGTCCCCTTTGTTGACTGTCACACACTTCTGGGGATATTACAGCATAGTCTGAACCGTGCAGTAGTCAGAAGTATGTTCAGTACCTTCTGGTGTCAGGACAAAGACAGAGGCATCCCATTCCCCACCAGCTCACCTAAACGTTACTTTACTTTGCTTTCTATTTTTTTGGCGGGGGCAGGGGGGTTGTTTTTTGAGACAAGGTCTCACTCTGTAGCTCAGGCTAGAGTGCAGTCATGGTTCACTACAGCCTCAATCTCCCAGGCTCAAGCGATCTTACCATCTTAGTCATCTGAGTAGCTGGGACCACTGGTGTGCGCCACAGTGCCTGGCTAAGTTTTTAGTATTTTTTTTGTAGAGATGAGGTCTTGCTATATTGCCCAGGCTGGTGTCAAACTCCTGGCCTCAAGCAATTTTCCCACCTCAGCCTCCTAAAGTGCTGGGATTACTAGACATGATCCACCATATCCAGCCTATTTTGTTCTTTCATTCACAAAGATACACCACTAAAGATGCCAGGGCCATATCTCAAACCTGCCCCAAGTTATTACAAGGCACATCTCAAGGTTGGAATAAGCTCCTTTTCCCAAAACAGACCGGGGTTCTGCCAGGACGTGGGACAAATCATGCTGAGGATCAGATACCTCTTGTCCTTCTCTCTCCCTCGGGGGAGCCACTGGGCCTGCAGGTGCCCATTTTAGGTACAAAGAACTTTGTATGGCAGGTGAACACATTGTCAATATGAAGTAAGTACCAGTGTTAATCATAAGGATGAGGGTGGTGTCCCTAGAGGGGGTGTTTCATAAGGGGTTAGAGAAACTCATGTTCCTGGCCGGGCGCGGTGGCTCACGCCTGTAATCCCAGCACTTTGGGAGGCCAGGGTGGGCGGATCATAAGGTCAGGAGTTCAAGACCAGCCTGACCAACATGGTGAAACCCCCTCTCTACTAAAAATACAAAAATTAGCTGGGCGTGGTGGCACGTGCCTGTAATCCCAGCTACTTAGGAGGCTGAGGCAGGAGAATCGCTTGAACCCGGGAGGCGGGGGTTGCAGTGAGCCAAAATCACGCCATTGCACTCCAGCCTGGGTGACAGAATGAGACTCTGTCTCAAAAAAAGAAAGAAAAGAAAGAAAATTAAAGAAAGAAAAAAGAAAAACTCCTGTTCCCAGCTTCCCCTAAGCTTTTGGGCTCTCCTAGCATCTTGAATGAGGCCTGGCCTGTGTGTTCATGTTGATGAGTCTTCACAGCCCCCTGATCTACCTGGGTTTGTGTGTGTGTGTGTGTGTGTGTGTGTGTGTGAGAGAGAGAGAAAGAGAGAGAGAGAGAGGCAGAGAGAGAGAGGGAGACAGAGACAAAGACTGAGACCACGAGAGTTATCAGCTTGCTGGCTCTGGGCTGAATACCAGTTACCTTAACTGTGCCCCTTATTTTCCCTTGACTCACACAAGCCGCTTCTGTTTGATTCACATAGAACCGTGAGAAACAGTCTCGTATGCGAGGCTGTGTTTTTCATTCTATTCAGTCTTTGTATATTCAAATTCTTCTAGTTTCAGCTCTTGCTGTTCTGCCAGATTTCCATCGCATTGATGGCCTCTCTGAATTAATAAGTGTTTTGCAATTGCTGAAAAGTTTTCTACCCCCAAGCACTGAGACTTATCCATATTGATTTTTTTTCCCTTTCTCTCTCCTCTCTAGCTCCTTCTTAGATGTTGTATTTTGTAACGTGTTAATAGAATTTTTCGTTCGCCCTGACACTTTATCTATTCAGGAGGTCTTTGCGAGCCCCACTGTACAGCCGGACTACAGAGGAAAGAGCTCTATTCGTTACGACAATGGTTGCCCTAAAAACATATACAGATCCTCCCCCACGCTCACCAGGGTGGAGCGAATGTTGAGAGGGCAGTATTAGAAAACGTCCAAACTTAGAAAGGAAAAGGGGAGCCAATTGTGTACTGTTGAAAGGAGGTTTTGAAAATACATTTAAAAAAAAATCCCAAACATTTATTTCCTAAGGGAATCTGAGTCCCAGTACCAAAACGTGGCCAGCACAGAAGGGTGGCTGTTTTCCTTACTGTTAGGCATTTTCAGTTCAAAATAAGGATTTGGCAAACGTCATGGAAAATATGGAGATGGGTACAAAACAGATGTCACATTTACCTGCGTGATACCCGGCAGGCCTCACCCCCCACCCACCCACACCCCAGGCATTCGCATTCCTGTCGAGTCCCAGGGTCTGAGTCTGAGATACCATATGCTCGAGTGTGGCTGCTCTGTGTACAAACACACCAGTTGATCTTATGGTGATTTTGCGTGTGTGGTGCATGGGAGGTGGAACGGCTGTTGTGTGTGTGGCCCCAGCAGGTACCTGTGGGGGGCTCTTGAAGCCCGCCCAAAAGGAGTTTGTCCTGCCTTGGGTGGGCATGGGGACAGGGTGGTGAAGGAACACCTGTTTTAAGAGATCTCCAAACTAGCATTGCCCACTCCCACCATCCTGGTGCCTGGGAGAGAGAGGGCAGCTCCCTGCTGGAGGAGCCACCATGCCAGGCCATTTTCCTCCCAGTAACTGACTTCAGAAATGGGGAGCAGAAGGGGAAGGCCCGGGGAGCCTGTTTGTTCAGGCTTGGTTGCCTAGCAACAAAAGGGGGCCCTGACTTGAGAAGAGATTTTTAAGCCAGGCCATTCCCTTTGAGGTTTATGACTGGCTTGCCTACCCCCATCTTCCATTCTTACCTTGACTTTGCTCTTCCCCCTATTATATTTGATCGCATCTAGAAAAATACATTTGATTTGTCTGCAGACACCATTTTAAACCTCGGTTTATTGCTTTGCCCGGTGTCTTCCCCTCCATTGGAGATTGTAGTCTGGGAGGAGTGAGGCATGAATAGCCCACGACTGCTTTTCTCAAAGGGATTAGTGCCGGCCCCCAAGCTCATTTGTGAGCCTTTGAGTGCACATCAACGGTGCTCGGTCCTTCTCAGCCACAGGCACACAGTGAAATTGCTCTGAGGACAGGGCCCCCCCGTTAACAGTTTTACCCACCCACAGCCACACGGGTTGGGTTGCATTTTTACCGTCAACCTTGAGCACAGAGTGAATGAAGAGAGTAGGCTGCACGCTGGTCAGCCAGGTGCCCTCCCCCGGTGAGCAGCTGAAGGGTGAGGACAAACGCCTGTGCTAAAGATGTGTGCTCTGTGGGATAAAGGAGTGGGTCATAAATACTCATAAAAGGAGTGCATTCCAGAGTGGAATCTGGTTCATTCAGTGTGAGTTCCTTGAGCTCTATGTGGGAGTTGAGTGTGGACCCTGAAATCTTATTGCCAGAAATATCCAGAAGGGGTTACAGGATGCGTGGGAGGGGTCTGGAAGGGATTAGCAAGAGAGACAGAGGATGCCTTTGGTATTTTATTATGTTCTTCTCTTTGATGTTTTTACAAAGGTCCTAGCATCAATATATTTGTTTGCTGGTACTGCCATAATAAAGTAACGCAGATTGGAGGGCTGAAAGAACAGAAATGTATTTTCTCACAGTTCTGGAGGCTAGAAGTTCAAGATCAAGGTGTGGCGGGGTTGCTTTCTTCTGAGGCCTCTCTTCTTGGCTCACAGATGGCCCGTCTTCTCCCTGCGTCAGCACATGGTCTTCCCTGTTTGTGTTTGTGTCCTAATCTCTTCTGATAAGGACCTCAGTCATATTGGATCAGGGCCCACCCTAATGATCTCATTTTAAAGTAATTACTTCTTTGAAGAACCTCTCTCCAAATACAGTCACATTTTGAGGTCATAGGGGTTAGAACTTCAACTATGAATTTTGGGAGACAGTTGAGCCCATAACAATCAGGATGTTCAAGCTTCATTGTGTATCACTAAAAACGATTCATATATCCATTAGAAGGACAATAATTAAGAAAGCTATGGCTTCTTACGCTGGGAAATATGCATCGGTCAAGATAGTATACATGATTATACTAACCTGGGAATTGTTTGCCATGTTGTAATGTCACAGGTTAACAAAAGGAAATATTCCATATACTATATGATTTAAACTATATTGAAATAGGCGTAGTTTTTTTTTCTTAAAAAAAAAACAAAAAAACAAAAACAACTCTAGGCGCAGAGCAGTGGCTCACACCTCTAATCTCAGCGCTTCGAGAGGCTGTGGCAGGAGGATCACTTGAGCCCAGGAGTTCAAGACCAGCCTGAGCAACACAGTGGGACCCTGTCTCTAAAAATCAATAATTAATTAATTAAAATAAAAATAATAAAAATAAAAATAGCTGGGCATGTTGTCATTCCAGCTGCTCAGGAGGCTGAGGCAGGAGGATCACTTGAGCTCAGGTGGTCGAAGCTGTAGTGAGCCATGATGGTGCCACTGCACTCTAGCCTGGGTGACAGAGTGAGACCCTGTCTCAAAAAATAAAAAGCAGACCCTAAAGGGAACTATATAAGATATTAACTGTAATTGTGTGGGGTGGAAAGGCCACTAATTTTTTTTTTCTTTCTACTTTTTTGCATTTTCAAGTATTTTTTGATAAGCGACTATTACTTCTATAATGGAAACGACCCCCTCACCCCCCCACCTGCATATAATGTTTTGTGTACTTTCTTAAAATTCCTAAAGCAGCCTTTATTCTATATTTGTTTTGCAGGTAGAAGATGCAATGCTGATGTTTGATAAAACTACTAACAGGCACAGAGGTAAGATTATCCCAGTGTAAGAGGGTTGCGTTCACCCTCTCCTGGTCTCTCTCTGTCATCCCCAGTCCCACCGACAAAAGATCCAGTGAGAGTCCGGAGTCAAGTAGGTAGAGGTGACCATCCTTTGAAGATCTTTATTCACGGAGGGTTCCAGTAGCAGGAAGAGTTCCAGAACTGGATAGTTGGAAAGCCATTTCCTTCTGGCCTGGGAACTCCTGTTTAGTTATGCAGTCATCCCCAGCACACACATTCAGATATATCTCTCTAATCCCGCCTTTCTTGGTCCCTGGCTAACCTTGGCACTAAGCGATCCAAGGGGAAATGATTCACAGCAGTGACTCAATTGAGTTATCAATTTGCATTGAAGGAGATTCTTTAGGAGCAGACTGTCAATCTAAAGAGCCAAACAATCAAAATAAAACTTTGTAGATTCGTTGGGTATGTAGCGATTACAGCCTTGGGAATGCCCCGTGGGGCCTCTGGAATGTGTAGAGGGCATCTGCACTTAATTGTATTTTTCCCTGTGCTGCCTCTGTCCTGTCCACTTTACAAAAAACGGGTCTTAAGCTGGAGTCTGTGAACCTCTGAAATGACATGCAAAGTGTTGTATGTTTATACTTTTCTTGGGTGAAGATCCCTAGGTTTGGACAAATTCTTAAAAGGGTCTCTGGCCCTGCCCTTAGTCTCTTCCTTCCCCAAAAAGAACACATTAAATTTATTGCTTTACACAGAAAAGTTGGAGGCATCTAGGAAAGTCCTCCCTGGAGGTAGCAGAGTCAAAGGCGGTGATGACTTGGCGTTCTGTTCTCCGGAGGCTCAGGTTTCTGGGGTTCCTATTAACAGGGTGTTAATAAGCAGAGCTTCCTAAGGGGTGGCAGGAAATGGCGTGCTGGTGCCCTGGAGGGAGGGAGCCTGTGAGTGAGCAGCGTTTCCTTGCCACTTGGATTGCATTTAGGTGTTTCCTGTGTTGTTTACATTCCTGCTGTCACCTGTGATTAGAAGCAGTTACCCAGCGCTGACTGTATGTCTTTCCTGTTTGGAGAAGGCAGAGTGAGTGAAAGGCAAGAACGAGTGGAGTGGGAATCGTTGCTGGAGGGGCTGGGAGAAGGAGGGGGATATCCTGAGTGCGCCTGGTAATCTGGCTTCGAATGCATCCCTCTACAGCATCCTCAGAATGGGAGAGTTGAGCACGGGGTGCACAACAGTGGTGTCAAGTGGTATTTATGGAGGGAAGAGATGGCAGGGGCTGGAGGGTGGGGAGCAGTGGAGAAGCAGGGAGAGAAAGGAGGGGCTTGCAGGTGTGGAATGATCGGCTTTGTCCACTGCATTGCTGGGGAGTGAGAGCCCAGAGAGGGAGATGGAGTTGGTGCCCGTGGTGGGTAATTCAGGATTATCCTCCATCGTCATCCACATTCTGTCGATCTAGCTTTATGGTTTCCAAGCCCGATTTGCGGATGCATCTCCTAATGTGACCTTCGCAGCAGCCCCTGGAGGGTTATTGTGACATTAGGAAAAAATCACTTAACTTCTTTATGCCTCAGTTTATTCATCTGTAGGATGGGGGTAATCGTAGAACCTCCTCACAGGATTGCTTGGAGAGTGTAACGCCAAGCATCTAGTCAGTTGTGCGTAAATCTTAGCTCTTACTAGTAGCATTATCATCACCTCCATCTGGTTGGCAAAATAACCAAGGCTCAGAGGAGGCAACTGAGAGACCCATAGCTGAGCAGGGTCTCAGGACTATTGATTTCAAATTCTGCTTCCTCTGCTGTGTGCAGATGGTACTGCCTTTGTTAAAAAGAGCACTGCCGGCTATTTATTTTCAGGGTGGGTGATGCCCATTTGAATTTGGCACCTGGTGTTCAGTGTTAGAATTCATAATCCTGGGAGATTCCAGAGTTGCCCCCAGGTGATATTGTTGTCCTTTCATTTTGAAAATCAATGAAAGTGTTTTTTGATCTGCTGTGTGTCAAGCCCTGCGATGGGGACTCACACTGGTATCGTCTCATTAACTCTCAGAGCCGGGCCGGGAGAGGGCTGGTCATGGCAGAGGTGGGATTGAAACGCAGGACTTTGGACTTCTGGGTGGAGGCCCAGAGGATGTGCCAGGAAAAGTTCTCTATCTTTAACCAGATCCCTGTTGCTGTGGGTGAAGCCTCTTCCCTTTTTCCAAAAGGGAGAAAGGAAGGTGCTGGGCCGCAGAGATGGGGTGGCGGTTCATCTGGAATGGGCACGGGAAGAGTGTGTTGCCCGTTGTGAGGTGGAGGACGGTCTGTTGGAGGGCCCGCTGCTCAGGGGTGGCTTTGGGACATCATTGTTGGCTCTCCAGGAGTCCTGGTGGGCACTGGCAGGAAGGAGCATGGGCAGGGCCTTGGTGCATGCACACTCCTGCCCCCAGCCAAGCCAGGACCTCTGCTAGCACCCTCGGACCTGCCAGAGCTGAAGATGCCTGCAGTAGGGGCAGGACCAACTCTAAAATGTGTGGAGCCCAGAACTAGAGGAAAGGCAGGGCCTCCTATTCAAAGATGATTGAGAAGCTGGCCTGAGGGGCTGCAGCCTGTGGAGGGGGATACATGCCAGGAAACCTCAGCAGGAAAGAGCCGCCATCCCACTGCCCTCGCTCTCATCCAGCGCCCTCCCACTCCGCGGTGTTGTTTCTATGTGGTTGGGAGCACCGGCCCATACCCATGTTCCACCCCCTCAAGATACCTGAGGAGACATTTCTCTTTGAACTGGGTGCTAAAGCTGGTGTAATACTTCACTGCATTTAGAACATTTAAGGGAGTGAAAAAAAAAAATTGTTTTTTAAAAAGAAGAACATGTCACAGCAAAGGCACAGATCATATATTGGAGTGAGCCAGCCCCACATCTGTGGCCTGATGGAGTGTGCATTTGGAATCAGGTGATAAGCACAAGGAAATAAAATCCTCGTGCAGCCACCTTGCCCCACCCTTACCTTCACCTCCTCGGTTCCTGCTGTCCATGATCTTATCAAGAGGAAAGTGCTGTAGTGGCAGAAGTTGAAGACATCTCCCTGGCTGGTGCTGCCTCCTGCTCACTTCTTAAAAAGGCCCAGACCATCGACCCAGAGGTGTTGTCACAGCACATGCCTAGCACTTGTCCTCAGACTCCTAGCCCAGCCCTGTGGGGCGGCCTGGGGTCTCAAGTCATCCTTACCCCAGGAATTTTGACAGCTACCTGTGTGTCCTTGGAGCTGTGTGACATGAGCTGTGTGACATTTGCTGCTCAGGGATAACCACGGGGAACTGGGCTTAACATCTGATGAGCGTCAGGCGGGCCAGGCTCCCGGGGCCCATTCGGTCTCCACTTGCTGTTAGGAGCCACAGGTCAGAGCAGAATTTGCACTCTTTGCTCCCACTGGTCACCTCCTGTCCCTGCTCCCTATTGGTCTCTGTTGGGGCTGGGATGCCCTCAGTTCCATCTGCATGGTGGCAGCTTGTATCTCCCATCCACAGGAGCACCAGCCTGGGCCTCACCAGCGCCACGGGAGAGAACCCAAGACCTAGGAGAGAATGAGCCTCCTGCAATGTATGTCTTCCACCCTGCAGGCAGGAAGAGGGTCCCGCCTTCAGTCTGTGACTCCCAGTGGGTGGAACCCTGGAGATGTGGGGGCTCTCACCTTTCTCCTTACAGGCGGGCCTTCCTCCAGCTTCTGCTGCTCCCATGACATTTTTCCTGGGGCACGTTCCCTAACTCTCTGAGCATCTCAGGTTCTTCCTCTAAAAAACAGGAGACCTGGCATTGATGAGCCCCAGGACCTGAAGTATGTTTCTGGCCTTTAGCTTTTTAAGTGTGAGAATGTTCAAGATGAATTCTTTTGCTATTTGTGTGAGTAGGGAGGGAGCGAGCAGTTGTTGCAGCTTGGGTTCCCTGGGAAGCAACTCCAGGAAGGGATTAGCAAGTGGGAGGCTTATCCAGAAGTGCTCTTGATCAGGAGAGGGCAGAGGCAGAAGCTGACCTGAGATGCCCTTCTGCAATGGGGTGGTCCTTCAGGGGTCGCCAGCTGGGGTGGGAGTGGCATCCCTGATGCCTGCACGCTGGCCTGTCATCGGGTACAGCTCACCCCGTGAGGCTGATGTGACCTGGGCTTTCCCTGGGGAAATCCTGGAGGGAACTTCCAGCTGGGGACTGTCTTCCAGCAGCACTCCCAGCAGCTGGGAAAGAGGTCCTTCATTCCTGAAGGGGATCTAAGCATCCTGACACAGCACCCACTGTGATGGTGTGGGGAGTTCTGTTGCTTTCTAAGCAGGCCATGTTAGCAATCTTGATAGAAACAGCCAACACTTTCTGAGCACTTACACACCAAGTGCTTAGCACAGTGCTGGCCCCTACCATTGAATCTTGATGACAAACAGCCATAGGTGAACCGAGCTGCCCAGAGTCGCACACTGGTCAAAGCAGAGCTTGGACATAAACCCAGCCTGTCTGACCCGGAGCTCAGGCTCTTACACTCTGCAAGCATTGTGCAAGGCAACTGGTTAAAGCAGAGGAGTTGGTCATTTTAAGGGTTTAGTAGTTCCCCATTTTGTGTCCTTCTCCACACCAGCCTTCTTGCTGGATGACCATGCTCCTCCATTTCCACTTGAAGAAACTAAGGCACATAAGTTTGGAATATTGCACAGCAGATTCCTGCAGCCAGACAAGGAGCAGAGCTATAGTTAAAACCTGGATGCCAGCCGGTGCGGTGGCTCACACCTGTAATCCCAGCACTTTGGGAGGCCGAGGCGGGTGGATCACCTGAGGTCAGGAATTCAAGACCAGTCTGGCCAACATGGTGAAACCCCGTCTCTACCAAAAATACAAAAATGAGCCGGGTGTGGTAGCGGGTGCCTCCTGAAATCCCAGCTACCCAGGAGGCCGAGGCCGGAGAATCTCTTGAATCCAGGAGGCGGAGGTTGCAGTGAGCCAAGATTGTGCCATTGCACTCCAGCCTGGGCAACAAGAGTGAAACTCTGTCTCACAAAAAATAAAACAAAAACCTGATGCCTCCCTTGGCCCTGTCCCTCACTTCATTTCCTGGCCTTCCATACAATGATTTGTGCCTAGGGGGAGAGGAGAATGGTGGCTTTCCAATTTTCTCAGTCACTTCATTTGCTCTCTAAAAGTTGTTAGAGGTGGTCAGGAAAACACTGGGCTGATCGTCAATGGATTTAATCATTAGGAGGGGGATGTTTGTTGCTTTACCTTGTAAAAGTCAGATAAGATCTTGGACTCAAGGCATTAAGTATTGATCCCAAAGTGGGGCTGGAGGGGAGGGACAGGGAGGGAAGAGGCAACAAGGTGCTGTCCTTCCAGTTTGTTCTGTTGTTGGCAGGAGGCCATAGACAGCCAGCGGGAGGGAGGGGGGGGAAGGGTGCCGTGGCCAGCTGTCTCTCCAGTGTCCCCACAACCTCAGCCCTGATGGAGAAAGTGGAATGCGGGCATGTTACTTGCTGAAATAATCTCACACTCACCCCCTTATGGGGAAAGGGAACCCTCCCCGTTGTGAGGGTCACTGTAGAGGAACCTCAGCTGTCCTTCCCTCCAATTTCAGGACCCTGGGTTCCTGAGCCCTGCACAGCTGGGTTCCTCCAGGGAAGATCAGGATGGTTGAGGTCTAGTTGAAAGCAGGTGAGGAGTCTCTGAAGCTAATCCCATAGCCTGGTGAGAGAGGGGTTTCTGGCAGAGGACATCCCTGTGGCCTTCATTACCCAGCAGGCCTGCTTGCCCTGGAACATTGCCAGAGGCAAAGGAACAGGAGACACTGGGAGAGAAATAAAGATTCCTGTGATGGATGACTCTTCTCCCAGCAGTTAGCAGTTGCTTATTAAATGCAATGCTAATGTCTTTGGAGAGGAATAACAGCCCTGAGACCCCCTGGAAGCGGGTGGGATGGTTTTGTGAGCCCCAGCGAGCACCATCAGTGGCAGGCCTCTTGGACTGAGAGGGTCCTTTCCCAGAGTGGCTGCGGTTTATCCCAGTTCCTGGGCTGGAAAGGCGCAGTGGTAGGGGATCCAGCCAGAGGGAGGAGCATCCAGGCAGGTGGCCTGAGAGCTTGGGTTCTTCCTGGAGCTTGCTCATTCTCTGTCCCAAAAAGCAGTTGGCCGAAGTTTAAGGTCTTTGTAATTTGCGTAATCAGTTTATTTATTTAAATGGTGCCAGTAAGATGTAACTTAAGCTGTGATAGAAGATAATGCTTTCCTAAGGAGGAAAAACAGCCCTTAATGTCTTGAATACCTGCCAGACACTCACTTTTGAAATGACCTCTGAAGTCCAGATTGATGCTTTTATGTACGATGTATAAAGATGCTTAAGAGTTGCACTGTAATTATTTGTTTATTGGTGTCTATTTCTCAAAAATAATAAAAGGGGGGGGCATAGAAAAAGAGTTTCACAAAGGTATAGGTTACATTTTAAAATAATTTAAAGCATTGCTTCACTTGTAGGTGTGGCATGTCAGACATAATGTATGCATGTCCTTCCTAATGAGAGTCTACCATTCTGACTTTATTTACCTAGGGAAGAATGTTGGGACTGTATAAGCTGTAGATGTGACTTTGTAGGATGGAGAAAGAAGTGTGTTTGACAAAAACGATCAGCCCCTCTGGCCGGAAAGTGCACAGTCTAAGAGAAGGGTTGTTGGAGGGAGTCGAAAGTATGATAAGGATGTGTAGAATCACAGCTGGTGATGACACTTTCACTGATGTGACAGGAGGGCAGCCTGCAAAAGATTGGCTCCCATGCTGCCCTCGGTTAGGATCTGGAGCAGGATTTGCTGCTTGTCTTCCCTACTGGAATTTTACCGGTAGTATTTTCCCCACCTCTCAAATCTGCTGTTATCTTTTTACTAATTGCTGATGGTGCTAAGGACCCATCAAACCCTCCCCCAAGTCTGAGATGTGTTGAGGGGTTTATGGGAAGCCTGTAAACCAACAGTTGGTCAGTATTGGTATTGATCCTATTTCTGCACCAGGATTAGAAACCACTTGACAAGAAAGCGGACAGTCTGTCATAGACCACCACCAACAGCCAGGGTTCCTGGCCTCCCAGAGCTTTCAGTTTAGTCTGTAGTGTGATGTAACATGCCAGCTGGGTTCTCTTATGTAAGTTCAGGGTCCTAGATGGGGTTAGATGAAAATCCACTTCTCTTTCCAGAGTGGACCATTGTCGGGTGGCGGAGGGTGAGGTGGGGGGGGGGCAACTGTTTAAGAAAGACATTGACCAACAGGAATCTAAGAGAGAATGGTGAGAATGGGGTAGAAACTCAATATGATTGAGTCTCCTCTGGTCCAGCTTGGGTAAAGAGGCCTTGAGGGGAGCAGAGAGCTGTGATGTGGTCATGCATTGCTGCCTTTGGGTACTTAAAGAGATTCTGCTGGAAAAGAGTTCTGTGTAGCCTCGAAGTTGGGCACACTTGAGTTAGAACAAGGAGGAATCGCCCAGTCCGACAGTGACAATAAGAGGACAGCCACCGCTTCTCTGCCAGATTCTCCGAACCCAAGGTTCTGTGCCTCCAGCTGGGCTCATTCTAAAGCTGGGACTGTGTGAGGGGGTGGGGATGCTGCGTGCCCACCGTGAGGGGCACACCCGCCTCTTCACTCCCTTGCAGGGCTGTATCCCCAGGCCCTGTAACCTTGCAGCGATGGAGGGCAAAGGAAGGGGGTGGGATAAAGAGTCAGCCCACCCTTTGCCATCTTTCAGAGACCAGCCCTGGAGCTGTCTGCACATTTTATTTTCTTGTTAAATAAACACCATTAGCCTTCCTGAGAAATTGGTGCAAACATGACCTCGCAAATAACCAATTAAAAGGGTAGGGTTGAAGGGGAATGTGAATTTGAAAACATGTAGAGGAGGCCATTAAAGATTCCTGTAGAATCTGGCAACATCGATCCGAGACCTTAATTTTATTTCTGACAGGAAAGCAAGGAGTGTGCTTTAATTTTTTTTTTTCCCTGAGCTAACTCAATTCCGGAAGCGCCCATTCCGGCGCTGTCTCTTGAGATATTAATCAACACAGTAGCTTGGTTTCTGTTCACCTGCTTTTCTTTGGAGACACGGAGTAATACAAAGCCCTCAACTTCCTAGCAACAGGGCTGAGGGACAGGGTGCCCAGGGCAAGAGGGAACTTACAAAGCCAGTGGGAATTTGGTACTGGGATGAGCTGTGCTTTTTTGGCCAAAATATAAATCTTAAACTTCTTTCCTTTGGAATAAAAGCCCTGGCACCAAAAGGTTGGTGACCTAATAGGTCTTCCTGCCTCCCCCTGCTATGGCCCACGGAAGCAGAAAGGGAGTGGGCTCAGGGTCAGCAACTTCACTGACCCAGAAGTGGTTTTTTTGTAGAGAGGGACAACGAATCTTTTGTTTGGTCCTGTTCCCATAGAGGCCCAGCCTCTGACTCTCACAACATGGTTTAAGATCTCGGTGAGGGCAGACTGTGGAGGTCTGAAGAGAAGGGAGTCTTTAACATGGCAGCTTGATTAAAAGCACCCCCTTTCTTAGCATCACGGCACTGCCAGTGGCTGGAGAGGGCTGGGCCAGGGGTCGTTGCAAGCCCTGGGTGGGCTGGAGAGGGCTGCCTCTCCGTTGGGACTTAAGATTCCTAGAGGGGTCCCGGTTATTATGCACCTCCGGATTTGAGCTTCTGTTTTCAGTTTGTGGATCAGAGGGCATACGCTCTCCCGTCTGTATCTGTATATCAGCATGGTATGCTGCAAAGAGCTTGAGTTTTAGAGTTGGTCATACTCGGTTTCAGATCCCAGCTTTCCCTTGGGCGTGATCTCAGGCACGTTACAGATGTTTTGCTCGCTTGCTAAGGTAACATACCCGCTCTGTAGGAGTTAAATGACTCCACTTGCATAGTGCCCACCGCAAGTGGCGAGTGCGGGGCAGCCTGGGTTCTTCCCCTTCCCCCTTAAGTGAAATCACCGGCTTAACTTCTTTAGGCAAACAAACTAAAATCTGTGTTTGAGTTTTGGGGACCCCAGTCTTGAAAAATAAAACCCTTTTGTGGTTGTTTTTTCCTCTGCTGTGCACACACACATATGCTCGCATGTGCATGGAATATCTTTGAAAGGATACCTGCAAAATTGGTAACAAGGAGTTAGAAGTGCGTGTTGGTTAAGATCACACACTCTGAAGCGAGACAGATCTAAGCTCTGTGACGTAATAGCTGTGTGATCTTGGGCAACTTACTTATCCTCTCTGTGACTCAGATTCCTTATCTATAAAATAGGACACTGGGTTAGCCTGAGGCTTACGCCATTTAATGAGAATAAAGGGTTTGGAACAGTCTCTGGCCAGAGTAAACACTCAAATATGTTTTATGCACTTGTGCATATCATATGCAGATGTACATACGTGAAAAAGTATTTGCTCCTTTTTTATGGGGAAGAGAATTAAGTGACCTGAGATAGAGAGATGGAACCTTTCTATTATATACTCATTTACATTTTGAATTTTTGTACCTTAGGTACTTATTACGTACTCATTTACTTCTTTAGTGTGAGCTTTTAAAATTTATTCCAGTTTAAATTGTCAATGCAGCAATAGAACAACATGAAAGAGACTTTTTGAAAGAAAAAAAATTTACCAGCCGGGCTCAGTGGCTCACGCCTGTAATCCCAGCACTTTGGGAGGCCAAGGCGGGTGGATCACTTGAGGCCAGGAGTTCAAGACCAGCCTGGCCAACATGGTAAAACCCCGTCTCTACTGAAAATACAAAAATTAGCCAGGCATGATGGCACGTGCCTGTGATCCCAGCTACTCGGGAGGCTGAGGCAGGAGAATCGCTTGAACCCAGAGGCAGAGGTTGCAGTGAGCTGAGATCATGCCACTGCACTCTAGCCTGGGTGACAGAGTGGGACGCTCAAAAAAAATTACTCCATCCTAGCACCCTACCACAATAACTATTGTTTGCCTTCTTCCTGGCATGCACGTAAAATGTTTTTAAAGTTGGTTGTAACTGTGGGGTTAATATTTGTTGGACGAGGTGTGGGTGCTGCCTCATGTGAGTTTTCTGTCCTGCCAGGGACACCTAGGAGTTCCAAACCAGCAAGATGTGATTCAGTGCAGCTGAGCATCCTTCACCTCTGAGTCTCCTCTGTCTTTTTGTTTCCGTAAACAGATGATCTGATGGATAGATGAGGATTTTCTTAGTAGTTTCTGCTCTTCCCAGACAACGTGCTATTATTAGAATAGCCAGACTGGCCCTGGTCTGAAAAGGAGCCTGGTTTGCACCAGTTCATCCAAGACCAGAGGGGAGGAGGGCCGGAACAGGGAGGTCCTCCATCCCAGGAGTTCAAAGTGCTTCGTAATTCAAGTTTTTAAAAAGTTAAAAGCATTTTTCTACCCCAAGTTATGACTAGTAAACATGTGGGGACCTTACACAGTGTGGCAAATGCAGAATCTTCCTCTGCATTCCCACTGTTTATAGCTTAGGAGTCAGGGCAACACCTGGTTAATGATGCTTGTGAAGTGTCTAGGCCGTGTGGCAAAGGGATAAGAGCGTAGGTCTAGATTCATACTGCAGGACTCACTTTCCAGAGCAACCACTAATCAACTGCGGTGTGACCCTGGACAAGTTACTAAATCTCTCTGAACCTCAGTTTTCTCATCTATTAAATGGTGTTAATGTTATTAACCCATGGACTTGGGAAGTTTAAGTGAGATAGTTTATCTGTGTGAAACATCTGATGCTTGGAAGGCTATCTGTAAATGTTAACTTCATCATTATCATATTAATTATTGTTATTTTACTACTAAGAATACTGTGACTGTCATTACTTTGGGAATGGAGGCTCAGGCTTGCTGATTGGAGAGAGTGTTAACATCCTAGATGGCTGCTGGCAGATGCTGTCAAGTTTTCCACCCTGAAGGGTGTTATGGGCTGAATTTTGTCCTCCACAAACACAAATTGAAGTCCTGATCCCTAAAAGATACCCCAAAAGAAGCCCTAACCCCAGAAAGATAAGTTGAAGTACCTCAGAATGTGACCTTATTTAGAAAGAGGGTCTTTGGAGGTGTAATCGGGTTAAGAGGAGGTCTTAGTGGAGTGAACTGATCTGACCACAGTCCTTATAAGAAGGAACATGTGAAGAGAGAGACACAGGGAGATGGCCACATGACCTCAGAGGCAGGGACAGGGGCAGTGTGGCTGCAAGCCAAGGATTGCTGACCATACCAGAAGCTAAGAGAAGAGCCTGAAACAGATTTTCGCCTGAGCTTTCAAGAGGGCATGGCCTTGCCAACACCTGGATTTCAGATTTCTAGCTTTCAAAACTGAGAATAAGTTTCTGTTGTTTTAAGCACCCCCGTTTGTGGTAGCTTGTTACAGCAGCCCTAGGAAAATAACAGGGCAAAGTAGAGCTTCCTGCCCAGTATGTCCCCTTGCTCACTACTGGCCTGCAGTCCTGGTGGTCAGACTTATCCTTCTCGCTCTGTGCCTTCCTAGTCACAACCCTCCTCAGCAAAATGATGTGCAAGACAAGTTAGAGAAAAGACCTTTCATTGCAACTGAGAACACAGCCCCCGAAGCCTGAGCTGGTTCACACCTTGCCCGAGTCTAATTTACCTAAGACCTTGAAATTGACCTAAGGATGTTAAAGATATGTTTTGGTAGACAGAGAGAGAGAGAGAGAGAGACACTTGAAGAAGTCTGAAGTTTAAATTTTAGTTTAGTGGCCTCCAGGGCTCAGTCATTTCTTTATAAGCCAAGGAATAACCAGTACAGTTACGAGGTGTCAGAATTCCCGGCTCCAGCGACACAAACCATACTCATTAGAGCGGTGTTTCTAGCTGGTTCGTTCAACTTGGCAATTCAGGGCAATAATCCAGAAAAAGAAAGGAAGGAAGAAAAAGAAGGAAATCAGGAGAGCTCATGTGTATGACAACATGCACCCTGGCATCCCTATATACCTGACTCCCTTTCTATCCTGAAAAAAAAAAAAAAAAAAAAAAAAAAAACAGCAAGACAACAGTGAACTTCAAAAGCTGCCAAACAGACTTCTTGATTTCTTTATGTTGTCCCAGAAGCCCTCTCAGGCAGGATCATTTGCCAAATTCAATCCTGGAGTGAATTTTTAAGCTAAATTAATGCAGTTGGAGGTCAAAATGGCAACACCTACAGGTCTCCAGTTGTAAGGATGCCGGTGGGCACAGCAGTAATTGATCATTATAGCACTCATGTGGATGTGCGTCTCTTAATCCTCTGGTATGGTTGGCAAACCCAGTAGTGTATAAAAATCGCTGCCATGATTTTAAAGTGATCAAAGTTGTACACCTTTGAGCACTCCCTACACATTTGAAATTTTTCCCTCAACTTGCCAGCCATCTTGGTATCAGGAAATAATTGAAAGCGCCTTCTTCCCCTTGAACGTGTCCAGCATTGGTGCCTGTGTTCTAGCACCCTAGGCAAAGCCAGCGCCTCTGCACCAAATCTGCAATGTGCGTACGCAATGCTGACATCCGATTTATTATCTTGGAGGGCTGGGCTGGCTCATGGATGATTCATGACTCTGCTTTCCACTGCCGCTGGAGGTGACATCATCTATTCAGGACCCAGAATAGACACAGGAGCAACAGTGGGCCGTGTTTTGTGTCTCTCTCTTACCAGCCTTGGGCTCCCTCCCACTTGCCACCCCGCTGCTTGGTGTTCACTGAGTGGGAATGGTGGTGACCCAAGGAGCCCGTCGGAAATATCTCCTTAGTAGAAGGTCATAAATGTGTTTCAACACCGTTGCACAATAAAGCAGAGACAAGACCTTCCCCAAAGTTCCTCTCTTCCCTTACGTTCTTCTAGTTGGAATGTAGATTTCACTGACAACCGAAGAGCTGCTTAACTCTGTGGCCAACTTTGATTTTCTCATGTAGAGACAGGGTTGGTTAGGAAAGTCTGGCTGAGATCATTTATCCCACAGTCTAGCACTGGACACTCTGTATGATGACTGATTGATGTCACGTTGGATGTTGGGATTAGATTGATGGTTTCCACCCTGGCTGTACATTAAAATCCGCTGGGGAGTTTTTAAGATGTCCTGATGCCTCAGTCCCACCCCAGACCAATTAAGTGAGACTCAAAGATGGAGCCCTGGCATTGGTTATTTTTAACATTTTCCAGCTGATGCTAATGTGTAGTCAGGGCTGGGCACCCCCGGGTCACATGACCTTCAAGGAGCCTTCCAGCTTTAAAACCCTTTAAAAAGGCAGCGCTGCTGACTTGGACCAGGTCTTTGAGCCTGGTCTGTGTCTGGGCAGTCTGGCACGTGTCCTGGTGTTAAGCCCTGGGAGGGGGGATGCCTCCTTCATGTGGGGCCCTTCATGGGTGACTAGGCCAGCTCCATCCGTTGCCTGTGCCCATGACTTCTTGTAATTTTCCTTTGTGGCGCTTCTGAGTTCTTAATGATTGTTATTTGCTTGATTATTTGATTCTTATCTGTGTCTTCCACTCTCCTCCTATGTCCCCTTTGCCCAGCAAATACCATTAATCTACGACAAGAAGGTGGGCACTCACCTTGGTCTCTGTCCTCATTTGCCTGAAAACTGAGAATGGTTCCCCTCACACTTCCCATCTCAACTTCCTTTGCTCTAACAAAACGGAGGTGCTGAAGCCCTGTCTGGAGAGGCATGGAGGAGCTACACCTGTCTTCTGAAGAGGGCCTTGGAGACCTAAAGAGATGATTTGGGAACACTGTTTTTCCGGCACCCAAGGAAAGAACCCAGCAAACTAATGAGAGTTTTTTCTTGCTGGCTTAAGAGGGGGGAAAAGTGCCTTTAGTGTTGTCGTAGCTGTTCTTAACAGCTGATTGAGAAGAAGGACTGAAAGTATTGGTTTGAATCAAAAGCATCAGTCCTCCTTGGACCCATACTGCCTGGTTGCTGCCCTGGAGGGCTGGAGGGAGGGCAGGCTTTAGCCAGGGGTCTGCTGCAGTGTTTAAAGTATCTACGCGCTTCTCCGCCAGAGGCCAGGTAGAGAGAGGTGTGTGCTTACAGATCGAGTTCTAAATTTCCTTGCCACTTCCAAAATCACTAGTTTTGGCGTCTTAAGTCTTCTTTTAATTAAGTTGATTCATTTGCTCTGGAAAGAGTTTTCCTGATTCAGCTAGTATATTTATGTATAAACTACTCTGGAAACACCTGGCAATTTTTCTGAGTGACAATGAGGAAACATAGTTTGAAAATTATGGTTTAATTTGCTCCCTCCCCCACGCTGTCTTACCTTTTAAAAAATGGATAAGATTTACAAAAGAAGCTTTGTATTTTGCCCATATGTTTTACAGCGGAGATATGTGTATCAGCAATACCTAATAATTTCCCTTTATGTAATTTTTAGAACTCTAGCTGTTAATGGACAATTGAATCATTCCTTGGCAAAGAGGAAATCATCTAATTACCTGTTTTTATTTATTGTGAATTTGCAGGTAGGCCCCAGAGAGATTGGTGAGCATATATAAAAAGTGAGAATAAACAGCATCTTAATGACTATTTTCAGGAGTGAAAAGCTATGCTGTCACTTTGGGGTCGCATCCCAGCTCTGTGTGTGTTGTGCGTATGTGCGTGTGAGCGTTGCTTGCAGAGTGTGTGTGCCTGTGAGTGTGTTTGTGTGTAGGTAGGAGGGTGCAAGGCACATTTGAATGGGACATGGCCCTCGGTTGGTTTCTTTTTTTGGAGCCAGAGTCTCGCTCTGTCGCCAAGGCTGGAGTGCGGTGGCATGATCTCAGCTCACTGTAAGCTCTACCTCCTGGGTTCATACCATTCTCCTGCCTCAGCCTCCCAAGTAGCTGGGACTACAGGCGCCCGCCACCACGCCAGGCTAATTTTTTGTATTTTTAGTAGAGACAGGGTTTCACCGTGTTAGCCAGGATGGTCTCATCTCACCCACCTCGGCCTCCCAAAGTGCTGGGATTACAGGCGTGAGCCACTGCGCTCAACCGGCCCTTGGTTGGTTTCAAAAAATAAACTGAAATCAAAAACACTATAAAGGATCAAAATAGGAAAGTAGACACCTGCCCCTGTTTTATTTTGCTTTATTTTAGGTTTATGGCCTCTTTAGTGTGGGACTAATTAAAATCCCCTGATAAGGCCTAGTACCCTGGCCTGGTCATTAGCAGCGTTGTTCACTTTTCCTGGGTAGGATAAGTGGCTTCCAGAAACAAAGTGGTTTGAATCGGAAATGGCACCTCCTGGGTTCATCCCCTTTTTTCTTTTCTTTATAAGGTTCTTTAGCAAAATGCAGGGGGTAGGGCGCTGCAGGTAGCCCAGCGAATCTTGCTGCTGCCAGGGCAGTAGCAGCTGGGGTGGGAAGAGGAGAGCAGCTGGGGTTGTGTTATTAGTCATTCCATGAAGAGATTGATTTGATAAATAATAAAGCAGTGATATTAGCAACACATGCTTGCAGGTCAGATGACTTCGATGAAAACCTCCAGTTAAGTGTGTGTAATGGTTTGACAATATCTATGCCTTCTAAAAACATCCTATTTTAAAATGGAAATTGGACTGTTCATGCAATTCTTAGCAAATATGCCGAGACCATTACCAAAGGGAGCTTGGAAATCTGAAGGATGATCTTTCTATTTAATTTGGCCTCTACCCTCCCCCTTTCAAAGGATGCTTAAACTCACTTTGTTTTCCTGTCCTTGCCTTTTCATTTTGTTAACTGTTTTGATTTGTAAAATACTATGCCTCATACTGCACTCCTTTACGATGATTTACTGTGCTGTTCTTATCTTTCACCTTAAATCCTTGATAAGAGCATTTTAAAAATGAAATTGCTACCTGACACTATTATAAAATCTTGGCTGGCAGCCAGTGGAGAAACAAGCACGTTTGGTGGGGGAGGTTGGGGCAGAGAAGGAGACTTGAGTTTAGAGAAAGGAAAGATTTTCAAAGGAACTGTATAGCACTTTTTTCCCCCCTCTGAATTCTGGAGCCGCCCCCCCCCCCCCTTTTTTTTAAGTAGAGCGTTAATGCAACCTCGTAATGCAACCTCGTAAGTGCCTCTTCACTATTGCCTAGTGGACCGTGGGGTGGGCGGTGAGTGAATTGAACAGACAAAGATTCTTTGGGCAAAGGTTATCTGCACTGAAGATGGAACTCCCACATGTCCTTTGCTATGGATTGGAACTGGATGGATGGATGGACCGGACAGATGGATAGCAGTGAACCGGCTACCATATTTACAGCTAGGAGCACATGCCCTTCTCAACTCCAGACATCCCCACCCCTGTATCCCACCTTGTTCTGTTCCAGACACATCAAAGCAGAACCCCCTTTAGTTGCAGCAGCTGTGACAATCGACTGACCAAAGATGGAAACTTCCGTGTGTTTGTTTGTCTAGAGATCTCCCTTTATCCACAAAGGGCATCACTGATGCGGGGGGGGGGGGGGGGACCAGTAAATAGAGCTGTCTGAAGTAGCAGGTTGTTGAAATTCTAGTATTGTGACTTAATGAACTCTTGTCTTGAATTCCTATGACTTGGAGAAGACAGCCATTCTCTCCCCATAATGGAGCTTGTTAACCCATCTCTGCACTGACTGGTGCTTTTATTATTATTATGACGACTGGAGAACATAAGTCTGAATGTTAGAATAACAGGTTTCCCGAGTGCCTGGCAGAGAAGGGGGTGCATAATGATGATGATCTTTCGTGGGAATAACAGCGGCCACCGGCTTATCTGGCACAGGCGTTATTACATCTGAGTCGCCTGAAGTGCCATTTGTGAAGACCTGGTATTTATTGTCCTAGATTATTGGGGTGGGGGAGGGGGAGGCAGCAGAAGGGACGCTTATCATCCCGTCAGGGCTCGACAGCCGAGGGGCAGCTGCTGGGTGTGAAGGCCACAGTCAGCGGGAGGCCACTGTGTGTAACTGGCGATTCTGGGGCAATTATGCCCAATTTATCACGCACCTCATGAAAATATAATCCACCACCAAAATGACTGCTTTTGGAAACTGTCTTGTCTCTTTTGAGCCGAGACTGGAGACAACCAGACAAGGTTCGGTGGTAACGAATAAAGAAACATTACTTTCTGAACACAATCTTCTGTCACCAGTCACTTTTCAACAGACATTCAATCAAAATGCTAATAGCAGCGGCAACAAGGGACCGCGGTTATTGTAATACTAATTGATTGGTTGGAGGGTGGGTTTTGATAAGTGCAGCTGAAGATTTCTGAAATATGATTCTCTTTAATTACTGTGACGCTAATAAAAAATGAACAAATGATTTAATAATGATTTCCTGGGTAATGGCGTAAAGATTTTGTTTGAGATAGGGTAAAAACTACACCAGAAAAATAGGGCTCTGGTGGGTGGCCTTGCCTTTATCAAACCTAGGCATGGAGATTCAAATCCAAGAATGCCCTTGGAAGGCTGCGTGGCATGGTGATAACGGCCTCTCCTGGGTTGCCAGGGCCGGTCAGGCTGTGGGTGGATGCCAGCTTGAAGTGATTGGCATTTCTGGGAGTGGGTGCTGATCCGTCCATGTGTTCCCTTTGGGTTCCCCAGGGTGGCCAGGCCGCAGCCTCCCGCTGTGGGGCAGAGTGAACCCCCCTGCCTCAGGAGAGGTACATCTGTCCTTGAGGCTCTGGGGCTTCATGCTCTCGCCCCACAGCCACTGTGTCCTGGGCCCTTCCATGTTCCAGGTGCAATGCTAGTTCTGGCAGTACTGCAGGAAACAAGGCAGGACAAATCCCAGCCCTCCTGAGCTCATGTTCTGCGGGAAGAAGGAACATACATCACACGATTTCAGGTACTGCTGAGGGCTAAGAAGAAGAGAAAATAGGGAGCGGAGCTGTTGGCGAGGGGGCCTGGGCCTCCTCTGTTTAGGTGGGTAGCTGGGAGTGGCCTCCCTGAGGAGTAGGCATTGGAATTGGGAGGCAGAGAGCTGTGAGAAAGGCATTCCAAGGAGCAGACAACAGCAAGTGTGCAGGACCTGGCATGGGAAGGAACTGATGTGTTGGTAGGACAGGTGGAGGCCTGGGGTCTCCAAGAGAGACAGTGGTAGAGATGACTGAGAGAGGTAGACAAGGGCTGCATGGTGAATGATTTGTGAGCCACGCAAGGCAAATGGGAACCCTCAGAAGGAGGTCAGAAGGGCAGAGGCATATGACTGATGCTCTAGAAAGATCCCACTGGCTCCTGAATTCAGGAAGGACAGGAATGCATGTTTGAAAGTAGGGTGGCCAGTCGAAGTTTGTTGCAGAAGTTCAGGGGAGAGCTGATGGCGTCTTGGGTAAGGGTTGTACAGTGGAGGTGGGGAGAGGTAGTGGGATTTAAAATATATATTTGGAGATAAGATATGGTAGATTCTGATGGATTGGAAATGGGTTATGAGGTGAGGGGAGAGAGAAAAATTAGAGTGAACTCTAGGTTCTTGTGTTGAGCTCTTGAGGGATGGTAGTGCTATTCAATAGTATGGGACTGCTTTGGTGGAAGGAACACATTTGAAGAAGAAAATCAGTTGTTCTGTTTGAAATTCCCATTGGGATCCATTTGGCTTCGGTGATGTTTAGTAGTTGCATAGACAAAAAGTACACACACACACACACACACACACACACACACAGGCACACACACACACACAAACATGTCTCTGGAGAATTAACATAACCTACCCAATTGTTTTTGCATAAACCTCTCTAAGGAAAGGATTGTTTCAGGGGAACCCTGAGTAGATTTTATTGTCAGTGTGGTAGACAATGAAACTTGCAGAAAGGGTGGTTGTTTGGTCCCTAAACACTCCAGTTTTTCTAGCATTCAGGGTCCCCTGTGCTTTTCCGTTGCGGTTCATCCAGAGTGTTTTGTGAATGATGTTGCATCCAAGAATCAAAGTATCATTGCATCCACCCCAACAGGGAAGAGAGATCCCATAGATGTGGACGCTCTTTAGTACCCATCGTGGCGTCCTCCTCCCAGTGTGTGTAGAGGGGTTTGGGCTCACTGTGAATGTCCTAGGAAGACCAACTCTGGGGTCCAAAGCCCTGACCACTCCCTTCTTCTTACAGCCCCCGGGTCTCTCAGATTTCAAGGGCTTAACCTGTACAGAGGGGCTTACCCTTTGTATCCCTGTCCATGCAGATTATAGGTGGGCCTTCCTGGGGTGGGTGCAGCTCTGACATATTAATTGGTTTAAAAAAAAAAACCAGAAATCAGATTTGTGTTATTGGGATGGGAGTGGGGGCTTAATTGGGGCGGAGAGGCAGTGATAGCCTTCCTTTCAATTTGTCAAGCTTTCTTTAAAAAGATCTGCCAAAGAAGAAAGGGTAATTAATAGGCTTGAAGTCATTTCCGATGTGTCAGGATTTCTGCCTTGCTTCCAAGTGATAATGTTTGCCGGCTCCGGGCCTCTAGGGAGCCTTCCGTCTTATTAACTTGTCTGGGAGAAACAGGGAGTAGGGACAGCTCAGGCCAGTGGGTGACAGGAAATAAAGATTTGTGGTGTAGTGAGCTGTAAACACTAGGGCTGGATAAGTTTGGTGTGGGGGGCTGGGAGCAGGTTGGCGGGGGGGGGGGGCGTGCAGAGGGAGAGGGTTTGCTCTCAAACTCCACTTCATGAAGCAAAGTCCTGGAGTTTCCTGGGTCAGATGGCCATTTGGAGTCAGCCCGGATAACCCCAGGGAAGAAGTGCTTTTAATGAGCAGCGTTTAGACACTCGGCAATTTTTGTGTGTGTTCGCCTCTTCACCCCTCACTTCTCACTGTTTCTTTACCCCTTCCCCCACCGCCAAAAAAAAATCATCTCCCACTGAAAAGCTCTTTGGACTTTACAGTAGTTATTCTCTCAAGCCCTGGACATTGCCTGCACATATAGACACCAAACTTTTGACTTTTCCAAAGACAGAATTGTTTTATTTATTTGTTTGTTTGTTTGTTTTTTAAAAGGCTCGGTCTCACTATGTTGCCCAGGCTGATCTTGAACACCTGGGATTCTCCCATCTGGGCCTCCCAAAGTGCTAGGATTACAGGTGTGAGCCACCAGGGCCCCGACCGACAGAATTGTTAATGAGTATATATTAAGCATCTAATTGTACATGGCGCCATCTAACACTTGGTCAGTTATGTGGGCTTGGTGCCTGCCCTAGAGGGGTTTATGCTTTGGGAAAACAAGCCCACCTCCCCGCTGCCCCCCCTTTTTTTTTTTTTTTTTTTTTTTTTGTTGGCAACAAATGGGTTTAGTTGCAACAAATGGGCTGCTGTCCGGCAACTAAAGTTGTGGTTGAGTGGAGAAGGGATGCTGTTTTCCCTCCGTTTCTGGTAGTTGCTCACTACCATGACCCTGTTGTTGTGAGAGCGCTTTGCTGTCCTTTCTACCTCACGTTCACCCTATCCTCAGCTATAATACCATTCAGCTTTGAAAATTAGAACCTGGGTGAATCTAATGTTTTGAGTGAATGGATGAATGATGAGAATAGTCATTGTAGGCACTGCTGAAGCTTTTTCATCCATCCTCACATTTAATGTTTACAGTCTAGCCACTCCATTTACCTAATGGGTGATTGATACTCAGAGAGGTTAAGTAACCTGACCAAGGTCACACAACCAGTAGGAGGTGGAGACTGGGATATAAACCCAGGAATCCTGTTTGACGATAGCTCCTTGACCGCTATGTGGGCTCCTGCATTTGTACTCAGGGGCAAGGCATCAGCAGTTGGCAGAGATCTTAGCTTGATGCCCAAGGCCTTGCTGAGTAGAGAAAGGAGTTCAAGAGAGGCTTGGGGATGGGCCCTTTTTGGAGCAACCTCTGGCTGCAGGGAGGTCAGTTGAGACCCTGGACATGCATCCAAGCATTTGGAGGAGGGTTGATGCTGGAGCAGGAGCAGCATCTTCACGGGCTGTGGTCTCTCCTGAACTGGGGGAAGCCAGCCTGCCTGCCTCCTCCCACCACCCCATCCCCGCCTTAGTTGTCAGTGAATGCAGTCTTTTCTGAGCCAATTAGAAGTCTCAATAGGATTGAGAATAGCTGCCGAAGACAAACGCTCCTTTTAAGTGCTATCAGTGCACGGGAGTGGGGACTTGCAGAGCTGTTCTTAGAGCTTGGGTTTGGTGGCTCCGGCTGGCAGCAGGAAGCAGTGGTTGGCAAGGTGTTATTGCAGCTAGCCTGGGGAGGACAGCATCCCAGGCGACCTTCAGGATCGCTGCAAGCACAGATCTCCTTGACAGGCACCCCCGTTTGGGCCTTGTTCTTCTCCTTTGTTAACAAAAGTGCTTAAGAAGTAAAAGTTGAGTTAGTATAGGAAACCTGAAGTAAATAATGCCGGCTTCAGCTGTATGCAAGCTGTTCCTCACACACTGTGCTTTTCATTGTTTAAAATAGCAAGGTTTGGATTTAGGGGGTCACAGGGAGAGAACATGATGTCTCTTTTCCTTTTGTTTTTGTTTTGCCTCTTTTTACCTTTTCTTTTCCGAAAGTAATTTTTGGGACAGAATCAAAAGTGAAGCAAAAATCCAAATGAGCTCTCCGTTTTCTTAATACCCATTTCCCCTTGTCTTTTTCTCTCTGTCAGCTTTGAAGCCGGGCTGGAAAATGTTGGAGATTTTCAGCCTGGGGAAGAGTCAAGGTTCAGGACATTTTTCCTTTTCCTAGGGAAACTCAGAGCAGGGTTAGACAGTTTGCACATCCAAGACCAACACACATAGGCACACACGTAACCCTCTGTCTAGGGCCTGATTCAGTCCGCTTTCGAGAGTGTTCTGAATGAGAGCACTGTGCTGGCGTCTTCCACCCCAGCCTCACTTCACAGGAGAATTTTTCAGGAGCCATTTTTCTATTAAACTCAAGAGTAGGAATTGATGGGGGGATGGGGTGCTCTTTGAAGATGCAATTTGAATTTATTTATTTTAATGATTAAAGAGAAAGAATGGTTATTATTCACATGAATGACCTTCCCCTGGTGCTTTTTTGAAAGGAATTGTGTTGGTTTATTCAAAGTGGCTTAGAACTCACATAATGGCCTACTTCTGTGGAGCTTCCTGAATGAAGCCATGAACTGGGAGGGAATCAAAGTCCCCTTATTTCAGTGCCGGGAGGTAAATGGATAGGGGACAAAAGGAGCCAATATTATGTCTCGGGCTAAATAAGGTTTCCAGATCAGGGGCTGAACCTGCCCTGACTCTATCCTGAATTCTTCCTGTGCGGATAGGTCCTCACTGGACTCACCTGGGCTGGAGAATCAGCTTGGCCACAGACTCCTGGCTTGGTGTGAGCCTCAGGGATTGCTGCTGGGAGGGAGGGCAGAGGTCTGTAGGTGGAGAGGTAGGTTCAGGTAGGTGGAGAAGGCACATAGACCACCGTCTGGGATGAGGTCGCTATTGGATTGGAAATTGCTGTTCAGGCAAGGGTAGAATCGGGTGCCTGACATGTGCCAGTTGCTGCATGACATCTGCCGAGCCCCGGGTGCACCCATGGGGTCATGCATGTACACACACTGGTGTTCTCACACCCCCCTCTTCCTGCCCTGCCATGCCCCACCGCCCTTCCCCCACCTGCTGCTGAAGTCTTAGCTTTCAAATGCAGGTGTTGAGGTTAGTAACAAGATGTATCCCAGTTGGCCATTTGCTTATGAGGCTTCTCACTGGGTTCTAAAGGTGGGAAGGAAGGGATTTAAAAAGATCACGGGCGTGAAAGCTGGAAACAATGGTGTCCTTTGCTTGGGGTAAGGATTGACTAGAGGTAATTTTATATGCTGACCACTCCTGTAGGAAAAGCAGCTTAGGAAGACGTCAAGCCCTGCCTGTGCCCACCCAACCTGTCTCCCCCTGGCTGGACCACTCGCTCCAGACCAATAGCCCAGCTTCCCTGGATCCCTCAGCTCCAAAGGGTTGCCTCCTACTCCACTTGCTGCATAGAGGGGTTTTCTGGAACAGAGAATGCCCTGGACCTAGAGCCCCTTGTCCTGGGGCTCAAGGACCCAGCTCATGTGACCTTCAGCAGGTCTCTCCTGCTACCGCCCCAGGACTGACCACACACCTGGGAGCTGTCCCACCACTTCCTCACTAGACCCTCAGGCCATCTGGTTGAGAGGTTTTTACTGCTAACGGGACAGGGTAACCCACATAACCCATGGGGGAGTTGCCTCGGTCTAATTAAAGTTCAGAGTGATGTTCACTGGTCTGTAATTCCTGACTCCCTTCCTGAGAGAGTCCTGGGAACTGAGCTTGGCTTTCTGCCTGCTTCTTGTCTCCGAGCATGGAGACCAGCCAGCACTCCCCAACCCAGCCCCCCACTCACTGCCCTGCTGCATCCAGCCCCTGTGTCTTCCACCTCCTGGCACGCTCTAGCCTAGGCCTGAAGTAGCAGGGCCAGACGCTAGGTGTCGCCGTCCCCGCCCTGCCTCCGTCCCCGGAGGTCTTGGCTCATGGGCTTTCTTGATTCCTGAGTGTCTTTTTTAATCCCTATTGCCCAGCAACGGCTTGCTTGGTTAGAGACAGTCTGGCAAGTTTCCTCTGGTTCAAACTTATGTTTGAAGTTTTTCCACAACTGGAAGGTGATTCTCTGGCTTCTGAGCTTCACCCAACCCTCTCTGAGCCCCAGCATGGGGGACCATTGGTCTCTTCTTTCTGTGACAGGTCCTCTTTTACAGCTTTGATTCATGTTCTTAATGTCCAGTTTTATATGTGCTTAAGCTTTATAAGACACTTCAGTGTTTTTAGAAAATAAGTGGGGACATAAACATACACCACCCAGAAATGACTGCCCCTAGAATTCACAGAGTGGAAGAACCAAGCTTTGTAGGGCTCACGTGGCGTGGGCTGGGAGACTTCTGAGAGGCTGATACTGGTCTTTGAATGAACTCTTTACCCCACCAAAAGAAGAAAAAGGGTTCCAGTGACTTCACAATTTTTTGTTGTTGTTTTGGGAATGTTGGCACCACTGGGAATGATGAGAGATGCCTGGCCTATTCAAAAGTGGGATCAGAAACCTCAGTGTTGGAAATGCAGCCTTTGGCTGTCCATCCCTGCAGCTAGAGCATGAGCCCCCCAAGGCCAGACCCTTAAGGGCTCAGTGCTTCAGTTGAGTAGTCCTGATTGGACTAGGCTCATGGGCACAGAGCCCTAGACTGGGGACCATGATGGATGCCAAGGCTCGACCAGTGCAAACTCACCCCAGACTGAAAGCTGTTTGAGAAGGCAGAATGAATGTTAGTATCATCTTTCATTCATGCAAGTTTTCAAAATTCAGCCACAGGTCTTCCTGGACCCCTAGCCAGGTTTTGATTTTCTAGGCTGGGATGAAAGATGAAAGACACATTTATTTGGTGGGAGGGGGGTTGGGACATTGAACTGCTTTTAAATGATGTTAAGAATCCCGTTCTTCTCCCTCCTTTCCCACTTCTGCCCTGGTGTTGAGTTTGAAAAATCTTCCAAGACAGGCTGAGGCTAAGGAGATGGGTGTGCTTTCTTGAGCAGCTTTCTGAGGTCGGTTTTTTTCTTTTGAAATAGACTGGAAATCTATCTCGGCTCAGAATCATCCTTCGATTCTCATCGCAGAGGGGCAGAGAGGAGGGTGCACGGGCGGCCCAGCTCGTGTGCCTTTGTGGCCGTCGCTCCTCCTGGCCAAGAGATAACCGGTTGTTTTTGAAAGTCCTGTGTTTATCGCGAGAGAGCAGTGTGGTCAGAGAGGCGGTGAGGAAAGAGCCGGCAGCCCTTCTGTGATGGATGGGTAGCCAACTTTTCTTGTGAGGCAAAGGCAGCCCACAAGTTTGTCTCTTTCAAGAGGAGAAGAAATTTAAAGTGAAGCTCCAGAAAGATAAGTTTTTTCAGTCTGGTCCTTCATGTAGGCTTAACGATTCTAGGAGGGCCCTGAAAATGGCAGAGACCTCAATTCTCCTCTCCCTCCCTGCCCCTTTATGGGCTCCCTAACTAGAGAGGTTTGCAAAGCTTAAGGGGATTAATGCTCTTTAAACCTCTGCACTGCTTCCTGCTCCTCATGGGATCCGGGTGCTAATAAAGATGTACCAGCTTGGAAAGGCTGGTAAACACTGCTTTGTTGCCACGGCAACAGGCGAAACAAGAACGACACCAAGTATTGCTAACAAGAGTCCTTAGGATCAAGAGTTTGGGGCGGGGGAGGGGGAATGGTTCTTAAAAATGCAGAGAGTCTTGGCAAGGTAATTAGACTCGGTGCTCTCAAAGTAAATTCATAGTTTTATGGAGCATTACTAGAGAGCCTTGTTACTTGCAAAGTCACCCTCCATCAAGTAGAAGGAACAGCTAAGAGCCGCCAGTATCTGCCGCCAGTTGCTCCAGTGAGGCTGGGGTGTTGCGTCCTGAGACACCTTCCCCGTCTCCTCCTCAGCAAGTAGTCAATGCGTGCACCCGCGCTTGTTTGGGAAGCGTTAAAAAGCTCTATTTCCTGCCTCCTTGGTGTTGAAAGATACGAGGGAATGTTCTACACCTGCTTTCTATCCGGGATGATGTTATTGTTTTTAACAAGGTTGATAAGATGGTAGCTAAGCACTCCCTAAGCCTGTGTACTGGGCTGAGCACTTCCTTTGCTTTATCTCATTTCACCTTCAGGCTGACCCAGCTGTTATTAGGCCCATTTTTTCTGATGAAGAAACAGAAGGGTTAAGGAACCTGTCCATGGGCACACAGCCAGTGACAGAGCTAGGATCTGAACAGGTGTGGCTATAAAGCCTGGGCTTTGACCCGTGGGCCATATCTTTACAGACTTACTCACAACCATCCCTTCCTGCTGCTCGAATTTTCATTCTTGAGGCATGAGCAGTGCCTGCAGCCCCTGCTGGGATCTTTTGCTCAAACCTGCTGAGACTTTTGAGGGAGCCTGGGACTCTGCTCTCCTACTCCTTTCCTCCCTTGTGTTTGGGCACTAGGCTGAGCTCCTTGGAAAGATTTCTGCTTCCTGTGGGTGAGAAGTAGGGCAGTGTGAGTAGGCGGGGCTGCTGGGCTAAGATCCCAGGCTGCCCCACTGACCCTTGTCCCTTCCTGGGTAATGGTGCCCAGTTGCTCAAGCCATACCTGAGGCTTCAGCCCGGGCCCCATCTCCCACACATCTGGCCAGCCTCTGCCCTGCCAGCTCTGGGTCGCCGTGTCCTCTACACCTACTGCCATGCCCTGCTTCAGGCACCTATCCCATCTGTCCCTGGCAGAGCAGCAACTCTCCGGGGGCTCCTGCCTCCAGGCCTGTGCCTCTCTGATCCATTTAGAGGGATCTTTCTGAAATGTGATTCTGGTCATGCCAAGTTTGGTGGCTGCCTGCTCAGGCACCTCAGTGTGACCTCCAGGTTGGGCGTGATGGAGCCTACCTCTCCTCCCCTGCCAGCCAGGATTCCCTGCTCAGTCCCGGATTCCCGGGACCCCAGCAGCTCCTTAACCAACCAGGTTCCCTGTCAACTTTTGCACATATTAACCCCTACCCACCTTTCCTTTGACAAACTCCTGAGGGTCCCCAGATGGGTGCCCCTTCCTCCCTCCTGAACCCCCTGAGCATGCCTCCATCATTATTTCCCTACACTGACTCCCCCAGTTACTATGAGGATCTTAACTGCAGGAGACCATATTGTGTTCCTCTTGGTGTCCCCAGTACCTGGGACATAATAGGTACTTGGTGTATGCTTATTAACCAGAAGAGTGATGGCGTTTATCCTCACCAGGTTGCTATGGCAACAGATGCTGCAGCCCCTTGAGGCCAAGTGACTCGAGACCTTGGAGGTCCAAAGGTCACACAACTACTTTCCTGGAGCCCCACCTGGCATCCTCCTCTCCCTACAGCCAGGACAGGCTGCCCAGCCTCAGAACCACCACTTGTTGTGACTATTAAACCCCATGTCCCAGTGATGCCTGGAGACCATGCCTCAGGCACTTTACACAGTTAGTGGTAATGGTGACACATTATCTGAGTTTTGTTGCTTGTACATTTCTTTTATGCTGATAAGCTTAGAACTGGATTGGAATTGAGTGGGGGACGTTGTCCAGTGTCTATCAAGAATGTAATGGTGAACATTTAATGTTCTTTTCTCCTTCTTCCCCACAGTATCAGTTTTCTTATTGAATTTGGGAAGCAATGGCAATTGATTAAGTTGCAGTGAAGCTTGCCCTAAAAGGACATGATTGATAATCCGTTTAGGTCTGGCTTGCTTGCTTCTCCCCTCCTGATTTCCTTGGCCACTTTTTCAATTACCAACTGTATTTAGCTTGGTTTGCTTGTTGTAACTCATTTCCCCTTCCTCCAGGATCTGCAGGGAAGTTGTAATGTAATGTTAGAGTAGTGACATCTAATTATTTCCCTGAGACATCAGTTAGAAATGTAAGAATACTTCTTCCTTGAGGCGGGCACACGAAGGATGGGAGTCTGTGAGGCAGAACGCTTCTGTGCTGCCATCAGTCTTTGGGGTGGGAGGGAGGTCAGGGCGTCCAGTGACATCACAGCCTCCTGTCACAGGACTCAGAGCCCACGTGGGCTCCCGAGGCAAGCTCATAGGATTGTTTTCCAAGTGGACTGATTGGCTGGTTGGCCCTTTGCCATTAAGTGAGTTTATGAGGCCCTTACTACTGGGAGAGAGGCTTTGCAGAGGCATGTGGCACTCTGACGAGGTTCACACTTGATGTTCAGAGCTTTTTGTTTCTTTAGCTAATATCTTTAAGGTCAAACCATCTACAGAGTACTTTTACCCACTCAGTGACAGCTTGAGATCCTCCCAACAGTACTAATAAAAGAAAGGAGGAATTGAATTAGCATCTATGTCTACCCTCCCAAATTAATATACGTATAACGTCTGGCCTTATTTGGTGTTTAGTGATGTATGCTGTCATGGCTGCCTTCTCAGTGGAAGCACCGGGTGTGGGATCTCCCTGTTTCACAGATGGATTGACTGAGGCCGAAAATGGAGAAGGGACTTGTCCAAGATGGTTCAGGCAATGGAGTATGGAGCCCACTGTTGGGATCATCAAAATGCCCGATAATAGCGTTCCTCATCCCTGCCTGAGGAGTGAACAGGCTGAGGGGTAAGCCAAAGGCATGGCAGATGGTACATGGAAATATCACCTTCTTAAGAAATGTTACGATGAGGGGCAGGCTGCCTGCATGAGAATTCCTCAATCATAGGCATCCAGGTAGGAGGTGGGCTGACTTACATGGGACAGCCAGGGCAGCATCTTGCTACCTCTTTTTACACAAGACGAGTCCAGGAATGTTCCACAAAAAAAAAAAAAACACAGGAGTTACTCAGGACCTGGAGGCTTTTCCCAAGGCATCATGATGGAGTCTTCAGGGTCTGCCCCCGGGGCCAACCCCCCTTTCCCGCTCCTTCCTGACTCTCATGAATAACGAGTTTGGAATTAATTTGGTAGTGCCATCACCACCCAGCTCACTTCTCAGTTACTTTCTGTTTGCTGTGGACTGTGGAAGGTGTGGATTACCCAGGGAGAACCCTGCCTTGGAGGGTGTGTGGCCAGGGACAGGTTCTCTGGGCTGTTGGCCGTTGGCCGTCTGCCCATACCAAGGCAAGCCTTTCTGCGTGGAAGTCTGGCAGGTGTACATTCGCTTCCCGGTGGGAATGGGGAGCAGAGGTTTCATTGAGCGTCTCTTGGGAGTGCACAGTCCCTAATTTCTGAAATACCATTGATGAGAAGCAGTCCCAGTTTGGGTCTGAGTTAATGGGTTAAAAGAGCAGAACTGTTTTCTTGGGTGCTGAATATTTCTTCTAGATGTTCAGGTCAATAACCAAGGCAGCTAAGTCAGCGAATTGTCAGCATTCCAGAAAGAAACGCCATCTCCTTGGGTGCCGAGGACCTCCGGGGCTGCAGCTGACTCTGCCCTCGCACACCCTTCTTGGCTTTCATGATTTATTTTGTCAAGAAGAATGAGGGGTCAGGAGTGGCATCTCTCATAACAGCCCCCTCCCGTCTTCTGAGAGTGCTCAAGACGGAGCTTGCCTGCTGCTGGCGTGGGGAGCTGACAAAATATTTAAATAAAGGCTCTGGGGGAAAAGGACATGCTTAGATTGCAAAGAGAAATTCCACGCAGTTATGGTCTCGGCGTATTAGGCGCCTCTGTAATTGCACCTATTCAGCACTGCCATTTCTAGTCACCACGCAGCCATCCGAGGGAAGACGGATGCTCTAAAAATGGCCCCGAGAACAGTGTTTTTAAAAAGGCAGTTAACGACCTGGAGCTATAAATAGTGTCTTTCCAACAAATAACAAAGAGGGTCAGTTCCCCTTTCGGCCTCTGCTATTGAGGCCCCGCATCCTGGAGGGAGTGAGTGGGGTCTGGAGGGTTTGCACCTCCCCTAGAGTTTGAGTTCTTGGGGGCCCGATGAGACCCAGCCTGTAGTTACCTAGAGGTGCGGATGAGACCCTGGCTGGCTGAACTGCCACTCACTGTGTGTTTTTGGAGACACATCCCCCCTGGTGGCACAACAACAGAAAGCCATGACTCTAAGTCACTTGCCCCAGTCCTCTGACCTCTCTTAAGCCCAGACCAGCCCTTCTGCCAGTTATAAAGCACCAGCCCTGCCAAGAGCAAAAGACAGCCCTGCTGGATCCTGCTGTCTCTTTGTGGAGTTCCTGAATCACAGAACCTCCCAGTTCATCTGTTTGCCTCCCATGTAGCCAGAACTCAGAGGTTCGGCTGGGCGCAATGGCTCACGCCTGTAATTCCAGCACTTTGGGAGGCCAAGACCGGCAGATCACCTGAGGTCAGGAGTTCGAGACCAGCCTGGCCAACATGGTGGAACCCCCCGTCTCTACTAAAAATACAAAAAAATTAGCCGGGTGTGGTAGCAGGAGCCTGTAACCCCACTACTCAGGTGGCTGAGGCAGGAGAATCACTTGAACCCAGGAGGTGGAGGTTGCAGTGAGCCAAGATGGCACCACTGTGCTCCGGCCTGGATTACAAGAGTGAGACTCCGTCTAAAAAAAGAAAAGAAAAGAAATCAGAAGTTCTTTGACATCATTTTAATTCATACCTTCTCCAAATCAGAACCACAAAAGCAGCGTTACCTACACCCAAAATAGACAGAGACGTCAACAGAAGCACAAAGTGAGATGGAACCCCGTCTCCCCACCTGAGAGGGAGACTTTGGGCTGAAACAAGAGGACAGCATTTGGAAAGTTAATGCTAAGGAAATGAGAAGGATGGGAGTAAAAAGAGGACAAGCCCCGTTGTCGTTTTTATCGGTTCCCCCTCTCTCCTCTCCTGTCTCATCCGCTCCCTGCTTGAGGACAGTGTGGTTTCCCCGGACTCCTTTCCAGACCAGCTGCAGCCCCATTGGCAATACCAGCTTCCCTAGCTGGGGTTGGCTAGACGGTGTGGGTCTTGGCGGAAGATGACACATGGGCGGCAGAGTGGCTTTGTCTCCTGCATCGAGTGCTTGTCTCAGCCCTGTCCCTAGCCATATAGAATCCTAGTGGTGAACATGCAACGCCCCTGAGAGCCACCGAGCAGGCAGGCACTGGGGTGAGGGAAAGTGAGGGGACTGTATGGGACCAGCTGTGCTGATGACAACCTGCCACCCAAGGGATGCCTGCCCCTGCACTCTGGCTTTGTTCCTGCACCTGCTCCCCAGGCAGCCAAATCCAGTGCATTTCTCCAGCTTCTGCTCAGAGACAGCCAGTGTCTGCTGAAGGACCAAGGCCACTGGACGTCTGGAGAGAGTCTGGCCACAATAGTGGTGGATGCCTCCACAGGCTGCCCCACGGCCCTGCAGAGGTAGGGCTTCGTGAAGCAGGAGCAGGCAGCTGAGACCTGGGCCGGGCCACCTGTGCAGGTAACTCCTTCACTGCTCTTGGTTGGTGGAGTTGTAAGATCATTTCTTCAGCAGGATGCTGCGGGTTTTCTGAGGCCTGTGGCCATCTGGATTTGTGCTCCAAACGTATTATACCATGTTAACAGGTTTTAAAGTAGAAACACATGTGATTCTGGAAGGCTGGAGATGGGGCAGTGGAGGAGACTGTTTAAAATTGCTGTTTGATTTCTCTCGTAGTACAGTAGCAAATGTAAAAACCTATTATGGTCCACGGAAGCGGTTCATTGCGTAATGACATCTTCATAACTTGCCCTGCTAGCTGACTTTTCTCACAGTCTCTGAGGGGAGGTTTTGTTCTTTTAAAATATTTTCTTGGGTGGTGGAGGGGGAGAGTTTGGGGGCGCTAAGCCCCCCGACCGAAACTCCTGGGATGGGGGACTTGCAGTAACCTGTGCCCCTCCGAGGAGCCCTGGAGTGGGGTTGGGGGGGACACGTCCACCCAGTTCCACGGGGATTTACAAGGTCTGCTTCGTGGACATTTTCAAAACTCTTCTCTGTGCTACTTCCTCCCACCGCCTCCAGATGACCATGTTTTAGAAGAGTGGCTGGGAAACAAGGACTCACATATCAGCCTGCCTTTTAGAAATCCCAGATTTTAACTACCTACCAGCTGAGCAACCTCAGGCCAGTTACATAATCCTCAGAGCCTCTGACTCCTTATCTGCAAGATGGGGTAACAGTAACACGTGCCTGCTATTGTTTATTACTGATGTTGCTGTTTCTGAGCAGTATAATAATGCTGCTATTATTAACAATTACTGCCGGTATAGAGAGGAGTCACTGGGGCAATGCCTGTCTGGTTCCTCACAGCTCAGTAAAGCTGGTAGTTGCCACCAGCACAAGCATGCCTTGCAGGTTGGTTTTGGTTATTTAATCTTTGCCAAGTAATGCATTGTGGGTTTCTGTTCTGTGAGCATCTCAGGAAAGGAGGCAAGCCAGTTTCGCCCCCGTGGAACTGGGGCAGGAGCAGAGATGGAAGGGTGGAAAGCCCACCATCCTCCCAACTCCAAAGGAGCTGCTCCCTGCTTTGGGGGAATGGTAACTCCCCGGAGCCCAGCTAGCTGATGAAGCAAATGGCGGTGAGGTCGGTGCCCTCTGCACAGGCTGATGTGCACATTTAGGGAGTCAAGTATGGAAACCTCTTGTTCTTGTACTGTCTGTTCTTGAGCAATGATGAAGAGACCTCACGACCCAGAAGAAACCAAGCGAAGTGATGAAACCACAGCCCTCAGATGGGGAGATGGTGGTGTGGGTGGTCCTGGGAGCTTTGGACAGGGCTCTGCCCAGGTGGAGGGTGGGAGCATTTGATATTTTTGTCCATCTGCCTGGAACACACTATATTTGCAGTTGCATCACCCACATCTCAGTCCCTGAGGCCTGTTAGCCCCAGACAGGCCCCAGATATCACAAAAATCCCCGCTCTTCCTCTCCCGTCTTGCTGTTTTCCAACCCCAGCATATCCGTTTCTGTGCAGTTTATTCTGAGAAATCCCGTGTGAATTATGCTTGAACTAGCGGGTCAGAGACTGTCTCCCACCTCCACCCCCACCTGACCTTTCATCCAGACTGCAAACAGGAAGCAATAAGAACTGTTTGCCCAGTTGCTGCTTTGATCTTCTGGGCCCCTTTTGGGGTAGGTGGCTGTGCTAGTGAGGAAACATGGACCAGACGTCCACAGGCAGGGGAGCTGTGAGGACGACGGGTAGGAAACCCACAGCCAGGTGCTCCAAGAAGCAGTAGCATGTGCCCAAGAGCATCCTCTGCTGCTCCTCTTGAAGCAGCACCCCTTTATCCAGAGGGGATCGGCTGCATGTTTAATGAGGAACTTTAGAGACCTGGAAGGTGCCTACCTAAGCAATAACAGATGGCAGTGGCTCCATTTTAAAGATGAGGGAACTGACACCCAGAGAGGATTGGTTTAGACATTGTTCAAATTTGCAGCTTTGGAGCCCAACAGGCCTGGATTCAAATTCTGGTTCTTTCTACTTCGTATGTGTGTAAGCTACGTAACCTCTCTGACCCTCTCTGAGTTTCCTCATCTGTAAAACAGGGATAAGAACACTTCTTCAGATGTGACTGCTATAGATTAAATGAGAGAACATATATAAAGAGCTGATATATAGGAGTGTCCAATAAATAGCAGCTGTTGTTTTCCATTTATCCATCCATCTGCCCATCCATCCATCCATCCTTATAGCCCTTCACCCATCCGCACATCGAGTAAACAGTGATTGGTAAGCCAAGTGCTGTGGCATCCCAAGATGTTCAGAAATGGATCCTGGCCAAGAAGCTTATGTGTCTAGAGACATCTCTAAGGCCATACTATCCAGGCCTCTTCTCATGGTGCTTTCATACACAGAGGAAGCATTCTTCTTTTAGCAAAGGCACTGCCTGCCGGTCCCAAGCAACTCCTACCCTGGGCAGTAGTGTTGCCTGTGGCCTGAAACCAGGGATCTCGCTCTCCTAGGTAACTGGAAGTTCAGAGCTGCATAACACAGCCCTTCCTAGATCTGTGCTGTCATAGCAGGCGACAGTGGGTCCCAGCTCTCCAGTAGAATGCACCCACTGCTGCACATGCTGTTGGCCAGCTTTCTGGAGGGTGGAGGAGAGCCATCTTTTAAAAATACTATGTTGGGAAAAAAAATACTTCTGTTTTTATTTCACCAACGAAGTGTGCTCACTGCAAACACTGACGGCAAACTGGTGGCTAACAAATCAGATCCTCAGGGACTGTACTAATGGAGAGAGAAGTCTTGGTGTATGAATTGCACATGGACTATTTTTTTTTTTCCTTTTTAAAAAGTGTGTACAGGCCAGGTGCAATGGCTCACGCCTATAATCCCAACACTTTGGAAGGCCGAGGCAGGCGGATCACCTGAGGTCAGTAGTTCGAGACCAGCCTGACCAACATGACGAAACCCCGTCTCTACTAAAAATACAAAAATTAGCCAGGTGTGGTGGCGTGTGCCTGTAATCCCAGCTACTTAGGAGGCTGAGACAGGAGAATCACTTGAATCCAGGAGGTGGAGGATTCATGTCACTTATTATGCCACTATACTCCAGCCTGGGTGACAGAGCAAAACTCCGTCTCAAAAAAAAAACAAATGTGCACAGATTTGTGGGGTCTATGTGCAGTTTTGCTACATGCATAGACTGCATAGTGGTCTAACAGGGTTTTGTGGATATCCATCACCTGAACAACATACATCATACCCATTAAGTCACTTCTCATCACCTACCCCATCCACGTGGACTAGTTTTCATACCCACGGCTGCACGCCTTAGAGGCTTGCTCTCTTTAGTGATTTAATTATTTCTCCTGTTGGTTCCTATGGAAAGTTCTATTTCTCTCCAGCCCTACACTTGGGCACCATTTATACTCACTCAGGCTTTCCCACAGCCCTGGGAGATTGTGAGATAGGGACCCTTGTAGAGACGGAAAAACTTGAGAGCAGGTAGGCCACTGCCCAAGATCCCAGGCAAACTAGCACCACGCTGGGAAGTGGGCTCTGGACCCAGCTTCAGAACCCCAAGGCCCATTTCCGTTCTATCCCCAAAATAGTGAATGACGTTGGATAAAGCACAATCCATGTCAGTAATCTCCAGTCCTTCCTAACGTGGACTCTCGCCTTCCAGCATTTAACATACCCATAATGGCCCCATTTTAGTGGCTGGCTGGCTGTCTCTCTCTCACACATACACACACACAGGCCTCTGTACAGATGGACCCTGCCTCCAAAATGGAGAGTTTGCATTTTCCTTTCATCCCTCACCTCTGAGTCCCCAGGCCTGCCGCCCTCCCCAAAGATGCTACGGTGAAGGGGTTCTGGAAGATCCCATTGTTTGGCCTGTTACATGCTCTGCTGAACAGCCCACCTGAGCCAGAACGGGCCTGGGCGCCTCCTCTGAGGCGTGTCACGTTTCCCAAGTGCAGCCTGATGAATAGGACGTCCTTTATGGCCGGCCCCCTGCACGTGTTTCTCTCTGTGCAGCCGATACTGTTGTGCTCAAGGCACAAAGGCCCCCGTGTCCCTGGCTCCCCATCCTCTCCGCCTGTGTGAAGGGCGTGCCGTGTGTTTGTGGATTTCTTGCTGGAACAGGGCACAGATGGCTGGGTTTGAGTGCAGCAGTAATTAAGAATTGCCCAGGAGCTAACATATTTATGAGCACTGGCCCAGGACAGCCCAGAAGGTCGCCTTGTAACCAGGCATCGCGTGACTCCGAGGAGCCAGTTGTCAATGGTCTGGCCGTGGCTTGCATCCTCTGCCTTGTGCCCTTAGAGGGTTTTCTTTTAACTGGGGACATTTCTGAATGTATTTGGGTCCTTCCTCTGCTTTGGGGGAAGCTCTGATGTTTCTGGGCCTCAGTGGGTCCAAGTGAGGTGGCCCGGAAATCACCAGTAAGCACACGAGGTTGGGGGGGATGATGATGATGAGGCCATTCTACCCATCTCATGGCTACTCAAAGTCTATATTGCAGTTTGAGTCCTGGGCAGGGTTCTGGAGACCGTGCTGCTGTCGGGGGAGCTCCAGCACTAATAGGAGACTATTTAGGGCATTTATGGAGCTTGCAGCCTGTGTCCAGCATGGTGCACAGATGTATAAAGTGACCTTCGGAATTGGGAGTCTCATCAAGTATGTAATGCTAAATTGTATGGTATTTCCTTTGCTCATTCATTCAATACATGGTGCGAGCACATAGTAGGTAATGAGTAATGCCGTTATGAACCCCTGTTGCACTCTTTTGTCTACTCACTGGCACTTACATACGGCCTTTTATCCATTGGACAGTACCTCTTGGCGCAGTCGTGATGCCTTGGGTTGTTGGTTACCATTCTGTATGTTTATCGGTTTCACCACCTTCATTAACAACAGCCGTTTATGGGGCACCTAACAGTGCTAGATGCTGTCCTGAGTACCTTACATATGTTGCCTTATTTAATCCTCACAGAGTTCCTCTTTGATAGATGAGGAAACTGAGACTCAGAGACATGGTTACTTGCTGAAGGCACAGAATATGCATCAAAGGTGGTCTGACTTGAGAGTCAGGGTGCCTGGTATTCGGCTGTGCCACCCTGCTCTGCTTCTAAGGATTTTTTTGTACAATCCACAGTGCCTGGCGCTGTGCCTGGATAGCACTGATGCTTCCCAAGAAGGAAGAGATTATGATGGATTTCCCATTTTTCTGTAGGATAAGCACAGCATCTGAATTCGGTTCCAACCGGCCTTCCCAGCCTCACACTGTACCATTCCCTGATCTTGAGTCACCTGATCCTGCCTGTAATTTCTCAGTGCATTCAGTGCTCCCAGAGGCTTCCCCGACTTTGCACCTGCCCTTGTCTCCACCTGGAATGTCTGTCCCTGCCCCTTTGGTGCCTGGAAGCCTCGTCTTCCATGTAGAATAGGTGGATGGCACCTGCCTGGAAGCCTTCCTACATTCTTGCAGACAGTCCTCCTTCCTTTTGTCCTGCTCCATCACAGCCTTACCAGTTTGGTGTTGGGATTGTTTGCCTGTCCCTCTCCTGCTAATGACAGGGTACTCTCTGAAGACAAAGACATGTTTTATCTTATACCCCCCTTGACTAGCACCATACCTGGCACATCAGCCGCACATCAGCCAGGCTCAGCAGACGGTAACCGAGTGAATGCATTCGTTGGAGCAGCTCTGTGGAGCAGTTGAAGCTGTATCCACCTAGGCTTTGAAAGCAGAGGAAGGAAAGGCATTTCAGGCAGATGCCCCCTTCTTGCTATTCTCCTCTTTCTCGGGCTCCCTGGGTTTGGTGAAAATTGGCTGTAGACATGAGACACCCCTGTTGCCTCCTAAATAACATCTGTTTACTTTCCCAGGGAGAGTAGCGATTTACGATGAGCAAATAGAAGCGAAAACCCCTTTTCTTCTTTGGGCAGGCTGTGTATTGCTGGGGCACTTGGGCAGACCCCCAAAGACATCTTCACAGACAAGAGAAATTGGGGGCTGTGTGAAGATGTCACATCTGCAGATAGAGTTCGAGGTAGAGCGGCCTTTTGGGTTTTCTCCTCATTTGGAGAAATCGAGAAGTGGCACGGAGGACCTTCAGACCCAGAGCTTGTGTATGGCACAGTCCTTGAAGGATGTGCTCCCGATCTTAGGGAGCAAGACCCATCTTAAACGTGGAAACAAATACGGCAGAGTAATAAATACTTGAGGCTTAATGTAAGTTAATTCCTTTTGGCACAGCTCCAGATATCTTGATTAAATGGTCTGTGAAGTGCTGAGATATCTTGATAATGTACATTTTACATTTGATTATATAATCAATTATGTTTCTCCTAATAAAATTTAAAATGAGCTAAAAAAGCCATGAGAAGACTGTACCACATATCAAAAGAAGGTCTCCAGATGAGTGTAAGGAAGCCCTGGCCCCCTGAGTCACGTGTTGGTGTTCTCAGGCGTTGGGGCCCAGCATTTCCTGTGTTTACCTGTGCAGAAGTCACCATAGCTTACTAGATTTGTGTTGGCAGAGGGCAGGTGCAGAGTGAGGTATCATTTCAAGGCACAGAATACAGCGCAGCATTGCTCTCTGGGATGAACGTGGTTTTATTCACTCAGTAACTGAGAGATTGAGGATTTGGCTCGTCTCTGGAAGCTCAAGGCAGAACTGAGAAAAGAACTCAACAGAGCTGGGCTTGCCCGAGAGACTGCCACCAATCTGGTTGGGGCCACCAGTCAATTTATGAAACAATGAAAGGAAAAGTGTTCAGAGGCGCACCAAGGGCCTCGTACAGCCAATTAGGAGAGTTGCTGTGTGGCTTTCTCTGCCTGCCTGTGAAGCAGCCGTACCCACTGGGGAGGTGGCAGGATTTAATAGAAGGGGCATGTTCAAACCCATTCTTCCAGGGAGTGTAGGAGAAGGACCCGATGAGTCTTCCTATCCATGCCCTGGAGGGTGATGTTTCTCCAAGGATGCTTCCATGTAGCAGGGAGCTTGGGAGGTTTGGGGGACAAATGCTCATTCTTATGAACGGATGGAAGGGTCTATTCCAGACAATCCATTCTGTCCCGCAGACAAGCTGCTGCACCATTTTTGTTTCCATTTAAAACTTTGCTATCAACCAGTTGGAATATAGGCCCAGAGTATCGCAGGGAGTAATCTAATTAGTATGAAGTCAATTCAGTCGCTCCTTTTGTATCTCGTGATTAAATAAGTGGGGAAAATGGCCTGAAAATTAGGTGCTAGAACGACCCAATTACATTTCTGTAGCTTTTTGTATTCAATTTCATAAACAATTTTGCTCTTCGCTGGTTAATCAGTGAATGCCTTTTTCCAGTTTGAAAAGCACTTTTGAAATTATAATGCAATTAAATTGTGTGTGGATGTTCTGGCATAGCGAGTGTGAAAGCCGGGGGCTTGGCAGGCCGCCATGTTGTACCTTGACTGTAATGAGTCCCTGGGCTGGCAGCTTGCGAGTGTCATTCATAATATTGTCCATGCTGGGTTACTGTAAAGTGCAGCTGCCTTAACCGGCAGTTAACCGGCGACTGCCAGTCTCTCTCTGGAGAGGGGTGTGCGTGCCTCTCGCAACAGGGCTGTGCCCCAAAGACGGCAGAGTGGCCGGGCTCCTCTCAGTGCTTGCCCAGGCTTTGGGAAGTCGGAGTCTTCCTGGTGGATGGGGCCACTGCCTCAGAGATGATCTGATTACCTGTCCCCATGGAAGGGTGGAATGTATTTATCCTTCTTCATTTGCTTGGCCTAGCAGGCTTCTCTGTCTACAGTTATGACAGATTATGGAAAGGGGAAGGGAGGAGGCAGAAGTCTCAAGCACCTTGCTGTGCACCCAGCTTACAATAAATACCTTTACTGAATCCTTACAATAACCTTTGCTAGAGGAGTGTTACTGTCTCCATTTGATAGATGGAGATATTAAGGCACAGCAGAATTTGATGACATCCCATAAGTGGTGGCTCTGAGATTGGGACCTGAGTTGATCTAACTCCAAGATCTATATTCTTTCAGCATTTATGCAACTGGGAAACAAAACTGAAATAAAAGCTGGGGGAGCTAGGTGCAGGAGAATGGCGTGAAGTCACTGCTGTCCGAGCAGGGAGGTGAGAACACGAACCTTCCTGATGCTGGGAGAATGCCTCTCAGTCCACACAAGGATGCCACATAGAAAATGAAAGATGCTTTAGTGTTTCACCGAATTATATTTAACCATATTTCCACTGCTTTGGACATTTCGGTGTGAGTTGGGATAATCTATAAGGTGGGCACAAAATATAAGACAGTGACTCAAGATTGGGATCATGAGAAGCCCCTAGGGAAAATACTAGCCATGGCATAATCCAGTGGCATAATCCTGTCCCAGTCCCCAGATCTTGCCCCAGTCAAGAACAAAGACTCTCTTGCCTCTAGCGCCTAAGGATATGAAGCCTGCAGAAGGTGGTCAACCCCCAAAGGGCCTCACAGCAGGAGGTGGTGAGATCACTCTTATTCTAGAACTTTCTTGGTGATTAATGTCTCAAGTCCTAACATTTAACACCTAGCCGCCACCTCTAATCCCCTTCTTCCCTGTTGATTCTTTTTCCTGATGGAGGCCTTCACACTAAGCCAGTTTACTGCAAATGAGTGTTATTAAGCTCCTAGAGGGTGCTTTTCAGCACATTCCTTCATGTTAAAATTGCCATAGACTCTCAACCAAGTGGGGAGTACCTGTGGCCTGGTTATCATAATGCCTGCTGAGTGGAAATGACAAGCTTTACACCAAGGTGGGCCTCCAGGGGGCTGGAGCACTGTGATGGTGTTTATTGGCGAGAGAGGAAAGGTTGGCAGATAGAAGTGAGCACACCTGGGCCTGGCTGGTACCAGGGGAGAAGCAGGGACAGAGGGAGAAACGTCCTGACCTATCTTGGACTTGGGGAGATTGTTTCCTGTTGCAGCCTCTTTTAAAAATTCTTTTGGCTGTGTGCCTGGGAGACCTTGGGTCAGGTGCAGCATCCCTTTTGCAGTAAAGCTCGGCAAGGCTAGGGTGGGGAGGTGAATGGGGTGGGACGGTGGATTAGAGAGAGGAGGAGAGATAGGGCCCCTGGGACTAAGCTTAGATTTAGCTGGGAAGCATGTTCGTAGCTGCCAACATGTGCTTCTAATCATCTACTCGCCAGATGTTCCCAGAATGGGAAATGGAGGGGCCTTGCCTGATAGTTCCCTGATGGAAACTGGTAGCTTCAAATTGGAAATGGGCTCCAGTTTGCTGCCAGGTGTTTGCTCCTTCCTAGAACATCTGGAAGGAGGGTGGTAGAAGAGGCATCTCTGCCCCAGCCTGGAGTTTTGCGGGCAGCTGTCTTGCTGATGGAGCTCTGAAAGCTGGACATTGTGGTCATGAGGAGAGTCATGAGAATCTTCTGAAATGAGCCCTCCATTTGCAGGAGTTCACCCCAGAGTTTAAACTTCCAGGACTGAGCCTGAGGCTCCAAAACAGGGCACCTTGCAAGCCTGGGCTAATAAGGCACCTATTTCTGGAGAGATGGAGATTTTTCAGGATGTTAAGAGGAAGATGAAGAATCAGCTCCTGACCTAATTTCTGGTCCAAAGTGAAAAGATTGAAAATACTTTTTAGGGTGGTGATTACCCTAAACCAGTGAGCCTTGTGGAAATTCCATGAGGATCTCACAGGGAAAACTGGACCCTGAATGAATTAACGTGGAACTCACCTAACCACACAAGCCTTTGCTCTAGGTATGTGGAACCAAAATTATCTTCCTGGCTGAAATGACCAGTTTCTCAAGGATTTTAGGGTGCAGTACGGAATCCTAAGATGACATACAGGAGGCCACTCCCTGGGCCGGAGTACATCTGCCGTCAGCGGGGAAGGGTGTGAGATCTGCCTTGGGAGTTGCAGGGAGGTTGTCAGTGTAGACATAAGCCACGGCTGACACACGCTCAGGAGAACACTTACAAAGCAAACTGAAAGGAAATTATGGGACGCTCATATGATGGATGATTACACATCCATTAAAATGCTGTTTACAGAGAGTTTTTAAATGACGTGGAAATGCGGATGACATAATATTGCACAAAAAAGCTATAAAATTTATATACGCTGTGAATCATATTAGAATTAGAATCACCTGGGGGGCTCTTAGAGAAGACCAACTCCCAGGCCCCACCCCAGACCAAGTAAATCAGAGGCTCTGAGGGTGGGGCCTGGACATCCCTGTCTTTTAAATCCCCCCTGGCAATTATGATGCACAGGCTGGGTTGAGAGTGATTGCAGTAAAGCGGTCTTCGTGGAAGGAAAGAAATTCTCCACGCTTTCACCAGTGATTTTCTCTGGTAGAGGAGTTATGGGGTGAGTTGAAGTCTGTGCCTTAATTATTTGTGAGTTATCCAAGGTTTTGCAGGGAGCATAGGAGCTATGATGAGAACAGGGGCCTCTTCCAGCAGGTAAAAATGGACAGTGCTGGAGACCCAAGTCGAGTCTCTTCTCTGCAACCCTCTTGCCTGCCTTCTTGTCCCCAGTCCTTGGGATTCTGTTAATTTGGGGATTTATTTTCATGCTCTTGGTGATGAGGCCATTACGCCTATTCAGATTGTTTATCAGAAAAGCCAACCACCAAAAACAACCTATATGAGACAAAGGGGGAGGCCCGGCGTGGCACCTGCTGCCATTGCTCATATGGGTGTGACCTGAGTTCATAGGGTCACCAGAGTCTGGCCGCTTGGGATGCATGGTATGCAGAAGCATGCTGGACCCTCTCTAATACGGGGGCTCCTGGCAGGCTGGTCTGGCAGGCAGGTGTGTGAGTCCCGGCTGGGTTGGCTTTCCTCCCAGGACATGTGGGAGAAAGACCAGCATGGGAAGAAGGCAGTCAGGGCAGCAGTGACAGCCTCTGAGGCTCCTCCCCATGCAGATTTGAGCAAAGCCTGAGTCACAGGTGGGGCCAGGGTGAAGACCAGGGCGGGAGCATGCACTCAGCCATAATGGGCCGCCTTGTTGATGTATGGGGTCCAGTGAAGATCCTCTGAGCAGAAAGACGCTGTGCCGAGTTTCATCTCCGGAGCTGTGGCGGCTCTAACTAGGAATCGAGCTTTTGCCCAGTCCTGACATCATTTGATCATTTAGCTCCAAGGAACCAGAGGCAGGAAGCATGCCACTAACCTTTTACTGCCTGTCACTGTTGAAAGGAGGGGCAGGCCGCCCTGGGAAGGGGAGAATCAGTCCACGACTTGCTTTTGTCACTTGTTAAGTCTTCTCTCGCTGCAATTCAGGCTGAGGGGCCTGACCTCGCCACCTCAGAGCCATAAGCGGGGAGGATGCAGGAAGGGGAGATTCTCGCTCTGAGGGAATGTGGCAGCCCCCACCAGGCCCCGAGGAGCCTGCCTCCTCCCAGGAGATGGGTTTCTGGTGGACCTGGTGTTGTTTTACCTTGCCTTTACCTCACGTACCTCTGGATTCTGAATATTCTCCTCTGGTTCTTGTCCTCTCTGAATACTCTCCTCTTGAATTCATGGTCTGGCCAACAACAAGGGTCACCCAGTCTATGCTCCAGTTTCCTCTTGGGTTAAAATGGAGTAATAATCCCTTTTGAGATGCTTCATTGAATGATAGTAAGGATAAAGTGAAATAACCTGCAGGAATGGGTTTGGAAAGACAGTGGGAAAGTAATAGTAATGATAATAATGTCACCTTGAGAGCACATCCAGACACTCCTCAGTTTTTTCCTCTCTGTTGAGGAAAAGAATTCCTCAGTTTTTCCTCAGCTGGGCAGGTGAGCAGCTTACACCAAATGGGAAAGCCAGTACTTTCTACAGCTGACTGCATGCCTCTACCTCCCCCGCCCACATCAGGAGAGGGTCCCAAACCCTCCCTCTCTGCAAATACCCACTTCCCTCATGTCCTCTCAACCCCACCTATGCCTTCCCTAGTTCTCCAGACCCCTAAGGAAGGGTACTCCATCACTAGGCCAACTAATTGTTTGTCTGTGCTTCAGTGGGTGTGGTGGGGGAGCTAGAAAGCTGAGCAGCCATTCCAAAGAGTAAATCAGTGGATCGTAGCCAAGTCAGGACAGGTGACCCTGACAGGTGTGTTCAGCAGAATCAGATCCTCAAGCCAGAGCTTGCTGGGAAGCATGAAGGATTTGGCATCACCAAGGAGGAATGTTGCAGGTTTGGATAAGGATTCAGAGGTTTAATCAGCAAAGCTATTTAGGTCCCAGTGAGTCTAACTGTGAGAATTATTTTGAGCTTCACCCTGTTCCAGAAATGTTGGGTTCGCTAAGCAAGATGGTATTTGGCAGCAGCAACCTGGAAAAGAGTGAGGACTTGCCATAGAAGCCTCTGGGATTAGAGGAATTTGCAGAGCCTCAGAACCCAAGGCTGGTGCCCAGTAATTTTTGTGGGACATGGTCTCAGAACTCTAGCTTCTGACGATTTGCTTTTAAAAGTCCAATCTGTTTACCTTTCTCCTGAAGGCAATCTGTTCTGAATTCAAGCTATTCTGTATCTGCTTGTCTCTGTCCATTTTGTTACCTTGAGGCATGGCTGCAGCCTCAGGTACCTCCTGGCACATAAGCAGGTGCTAAACCAATATTGATTGCATCGAAGGAGGCTAGCACGTTGGAGGGAATGTGTTGCCTTCTGTGTAAAGAGCCCTCCTTTTGCCAGAGCTGGCATCTCTGCTATGGAGGCTGCCACCCACCAGCTCAGGTCAGAGAGCTGAGCTCGGCCGACCTCCATTCGTCAGCATGGCGCCACATTTGGGTAGCACCTGCTCCCCCGCTGCCCTGATTTAGAGGAGTCTGGATTCAGGTTTCTGTTGTAAACTCTATTTTTAACTAAACCGAGCAGAGATCAGGCTGAGACGGCTGTAACTTGTGGGCATGAGGTGACCAGCGCAGAGGTAACAGGATGCATTCCCACTGGACGTGGCCGTGGCCGACAACTCTGTCTGAGGATCCCACATGGGCACAGTGACCTAGGATGGAGCAGGAGCGCCCCCTCGTTGAGTCCAGATGCACATGTCTTCTGTGCTGGGCGGTACTGTATTCATGGGGACCACCTGTCAGTGTCTGCCCTTGTTTGTCGGCATTGGTTACTAGTTATTGTAAAGATACTGCCTTACATTTATATTTCCCAAATGCATTGATCCCTATAATGACCTTGAAAAGCAATAATAGCATTATAATAATATGTAATAATAGTGTTAATGACCAGCAACTTCTGCTTACTGATCCCTTAGGATGTGTCGTGCTCCGTGCAAGTGCCCTCCTACATTACCTCATTAATAAGCCAGATAGGGAGGCCGCTACTGGGATTTCCATTTTTCAGGTTCATTCATTCATTTGACAAATTTTTGGTGAGAACAAGTTCTAGGCACAGGGAATTCAGCAGTGAACCACCCAGGCTGAAATCTCTGCCCTCAGTGAGGAAGCTGAGCCTGTTGAGGTCACCTGAGTTGCTCAGGGTGATAGAGCCCATAGCGTGAGGCTGGGGATCAACCCCATCGCTCTAGACCCTCTGAGTTCCTGGGCCACCGCATTTATCAGCAAGGATAACCAGCCAGCCATTTGGCCTCTATGGTATGGCAGCTTATCCAGGGTTGTGTTAACACTAAGCCTTCCATTTATTTTGGTTGCCCTTCTGGGGCCGATGGAGAGTGACAGGCTTCAGGGACAGACAGACCCAGGCTTACATCCCAGCTCAGCGACTCCCTAATGGAAGGAGGGCACAGACAGTGACTTTGCTGAGCATCTGATTCCTCGTTTGTCTAACTGGGATAACATGACTTGCCTTGAGCACAGGCTGGAAGGATTAGATATCATGTATATGAAGGAGTTGGATAGAACTTCTAAGACAAGTAAATGGTGGTGGTTGTGACGATAATGATGACAACCTAATAACAAGGAAAAGCCAGGCGGGGAAAGGAATGTGGCTTATCCTAGAGGAGAACAAGTCAAGAGGTAGCTCTGCTCCTCCCTCCATGGGCTAGGATTTGTCAGTCCCAGGTTGGGAAAGGAACTCCAGCCCCTGCACATCTGTGTCTCCCCGGCCTCACCCCTCATGTCCTCCATCCTAGCCCCAGCAATGCCGTTGCTCCTCTGGGGAGAGCTAATGGCCAAGGCATTACTTAACTCCTGGCTTTTCTCCAGCCTCTGCTGAGGCCTCCACCACTGCCAGCTTCTTTCTCGTTACTATTTGGTTATGTCCCTTTACAAGCCAATGAAATAAAATAAGAGGGTCCATTATACCTCTGGTTGGCAGAAAACCAGGAGCTAAGAACCAGAGTGCAAGGCCCTCGTGAGTCTGTAGCACAGGCCATTGGATGGGGATGTCTTCCTTCAGAAGGATGGTGCATGGACGGGGCAGGGCAGAGAAGCCAGCCCATGGGCCGGTCCACAGAGCCCAGGTCAAGAATGTGATTCTGGGTCCTGTCTTCCCATGGTTCAGCCTCTGGTGGCCACCCCCAGTCTCTCCTAGAAGGCTTCCAGCCTGGATGTGTCAGGCTGGCATGTGTGCCAGGCTGGATGTGTCATATGGGGCACAGCCTTCAGGCGCAGCAGTAGATGACCCTTTGTGGGGTAAGGGTCTCTCTCTGAGTGTGGGTTCTGTCCTAGCTTTCGACATCTATCTTCTACCAAGTACCGTGGAGCTTCTGGTTCATGAGTCTTAAGAGATGAGCAGGGCAGATGGCTCTGCCAGCCTTCAAAGACACAAATTCTGCGTTCTCTCTCTCTTTTTTTTTTTTTTTTTTTTTTGAGACAGAGTCTTGCTCTGTCGCCCAGGCTGGAGTGCATTGGCATGATCTCAGCTCACTGCAACCTCCGCCTCCCGGGTTCACGCCATTCTCCTGCCTCAGCCTTCTGAGTAGCTGGGACCACAGTCACGCGCCACCACGCCCGGCTAATTTTTTGTGTTTTTAGTAGAGACGGGGTTTCACCGTGTTAGCCAGGATGGTCTCGATCTCCTGACCTCATGATCTGCCCGTCTCGGCCTCCCAAAGTGCTTGGATTACAGGCATGAGCCACTGTGCCTGGCCGCATTCTCTTTTTTAGATACCCCCGCCCCGCCACCCCCCAGCTGGAGTAGATCCCTGTCCTGGCTGGTCCCATCCCCTCCACAGCAGCCCATGGACACTGAGGCTTATTCCTGGAGAGAAAGTGATTGGGGGATCCAGGGCTTTGCCTGGCTTATAGTTTCTGTGGCACCACTTGCCCTAGATGCTCAAACGTCCTATCTTGGCGGTGGAAGTGGCAAAACCAAATTTGACACTGCTTTCGGTGGCGGTTCAATGGGAGTGGAGTGCTGCGTATTTCCAGTTTGACCTTTCAGTCGCTGCATGGCTCTTCCAAGCTGCCGCTGCCTGGAGAAATGTGAACTTTCACCAAAGCCTTTGCAAATGAGCTTTTCCAGACAAGGAAGATGGCTTTGTTTGGCCAGGCCTGGGGATCCCAGGATTGACTTCCTTTCTGCTCTCTCTTCTCACTGTCCACTTACTCCTCTGCACCTAAAACCTTCAGCTAAGCAGATTCCACTCCCCCTGGCCCAGGCTCTGGGTAGAAATTGGAAAAGGTGGCTCTGGTGGATTGAAGAAGAAGCCCTGGCATATTTTTCTTACTTAAAAGTTGGTCTGGAACTGACTGCCTCTGGTCAGAACTGATTTAGTCCTTAGGAATCATTTGTAAGACAGACACCGTGGGAAGGCCATCCTTTAAAGCCACTGATTCCTGTAATAATTATTTGCTGAATGCTGGCTCTGTGCTGGGCACCCATCGGGGGCTGAGGATATGGTGGTGAACAAAACCAACAGCAGTCCTGGAGCTCACCCTCAACGACTCCATTCCCTGCACGCCTTCTAGCTGTAGGCAATGTGGGTTGTGTGCTTCTCACAACCTTGAAGGCAGGGGCTGGGTCCTACTCTCCATTGTATCCTAAAGGCCCAGCTGAGTTGCTTTCATATAGTACGTATCCAATGAATGTTTATTGTAGGAATAAATGTTTTCTGTGTTTCCTAAGACTCTAAAATAAATGTTACTTTTATAATCAGAAGACTATAATCCATATTGGCCAGGCACAGTGGCCCACACTTGTAATCCCGGCACTTTGGGAGGCCAAGGCAAGTGGATCACCTGAGGTCAGGAGTTCGAGACCATGCTGGCCAATATGGTAAAACTCTGTCTCTACTAAAAATACAAAAATTAGTTGGGCATGGTGGTGCATGCCTGTAATCCCAACTACTTGGGAGTCTGAGGCACAAGAATCACTTGAACCTTAGAGGCGGAGGTTACAGTGAGCTGATATGTACCCGCTACACTCTAGCCTGGGTGACAGAGCGAGACTCTGTCTCAAAAAAAAAAAAAAGAAAAGAAAAAGAAAAAGAAAAAGAAAAAAGAAAAAACGAAGGTTGGGCAGGCTGAGATTTTGACATGGTTTATAGGATGCCTGGGGTTTTTTAGTTGACTGTAAGTTTTCTTTGAGGCAACAGGTGATGGAGCTGCTAAGAACACCACCATAAAGGGAAGTCCAGTCCAGTATCTGATATTTTGTGCTGCTCAGACCCCATGTGGAATATTCCATTCCAGGCATTTATTTTAAGAGGGGCATTGACAAGATTGACCGCATCAGAGGTCTGATGGGGACCAGGACAGTATTATGGGAGAAATTGCAGAGGAATCAAGGAGACTTGAATAAGGAGAAATGAGGTGGCCACATTAGATCTTGAAGGATTACCCCTGGGAAGGGGGGCCAGGCTGCTTCCCTAACCATGGGTGGCCATGTGTGAAGTTACCAAGAGAAAGGCTGATCCTTGGGCTGGAGAATTTAGCAACACCTCAAGATGCCCGGCTCAAACAAGCTGTCTTTATCAAGTACTGAAGGGTGATACCCATTTCCCCAGAAATATTCAAACAGAGACTAGAATTAATGAGGCAGCAAGTTGGGGCCAGGGACTGCTTTGCAAACCACTGGTGGGTCCTGCATTACGAAAGTCCAGCCTGGTCCAAACCGTCTCATTTCCAGACCCATAGAGACCAACTGGTAATATTTCAGGAGGATTCTTTATAAAATTATATCTTTAAGCCCTGGTCTCTAGTAGATACTGGTTTAATTACCAGTTACTTATTGCCATACTCAATAGATGATAGACAAGCAAGAGAAAAGGATAAAATGAAAAAAAAAAATTAAAAAGAAAATTCCAAACCCTTTGAGGTAGTAGGAAGAGCCCCCTACTTGCTGAAGATGATTAAGAAATCAAGAGAAAGCTTTTCTTGGAGTCATGATGTAAGCCCAAAGGGAAAGTAGGTTTTTATTTATGAAAAAAGGTTATAACTTAAGCTGTTCAGAAGCACAGCAATTACTTGGAGTAAGATGCCTCTTAATTCATTTGGCCTCCTTTGTAGGTGGCTGAGTAAGTGTTTCTGCGTCCTCGGACTCCAGCCCTTCTTTGGTCGCCACTTGCTTTTGTTCACAGCAGGTCACTGGGTACTCCAGAGGCATTGTTGATAATAACATCTCTTTACTCCCCCACACCACCCCCAAGCAAAGCTTTGGAAAAACAGCCAAGTGTTCAGCAAAGTGAAGGCCTGGCTTTTCTTCCTTCCCCCTCCTCCCCTTGTTGAGAAATCCCATTATCCAGGAGAATGATTGTGAAACTCCAATCTGTCTGCCACTGAGCTGTGGGCTGTTCTTCTTGCCTCCTCTGCCCCTACCCTGGTCCCCTTGTCTATCTGCAGGGGGAAGACGAATATCTATATATTAAAGCTTTAAGAATCTATAAATCTGAGTTGATTCTCTGCTGGTGACAGCCCAAGCTCTTTCCCACCACGTTTGACATGATCTAATGGGTTTACAGTTGTTTGAGTGCTTCTCTGAAGCAAATGAAAGCGCTTAGTTAGGGGACGTGTGAAATGGCATTGTTTATTCCGGGCACTACAGCAAAGCTGGGGGATCATCTTTAAATTATCCACCCTTTCTCTTCAGCCACCCCACAGAACAAGGGGCTCTGCCGCCGAAGGAGCTGCAAAGACAGTTCCTACTGGCCTGGCCTTTCTGCTTGAGAGGTGCCAGGATGCTGGGGGTAGGATGCATCCCCAGCTGTGTTAATTTCACCAGGAAGCTTGGGGCTAATTGGGAACAGAAGGATGCCCAGGGGATGAGGGGAAGGGGACGGGAGAAGGATGGTCTCACCAAGGTAGAGGAGTGACAAACATTTGCTTGTAGCAAAACAAGAGTAAAAACAAGAGAGACTCCTAATGAGAGCTTTGGGGCAGTTTGTGCTTTCAGTTCTCAGGGGCCAGCAGTGTGGGTTGGTGTGATTAGTTGCCTTGCTAGTTGGCGCAAGACCAGTTCCTCTTTTCAATATCAAGTTTCATAAGCGTGGAACAATAACAAATCATTATAAACCCTCTGGGACTGGTGGGTGTGTGGTGATGCGGGGTTGTTTCCCCCACCCCCCACCCCCCGCCCACCCACCCGTCCTCTTTGATAAGCCCATCTTTTCAGCCCAGGTACATTTTTCCCATTGTAAATAGAAAATGGCATGGGAGGGAGTGTGTCTCGGAAACTTGATGTATTGTTAATCTGTTATTAGGCAAAAGTCTTAACACCAGGCTGGGTGCTCAGATGCCTCATTGTGAGCTGGGATGGAATTATGCATCATGAATAAAAACCGCTGTCAACATGCATTGGTTTCAAAACATTAGAGCATATGGTATGTGATTATCTGTATTGTCAAGTGCAATAAAGTGAATTTGGATATAATAAAGGATGTAATATTTTAGAAATTTGGTAATAAACTAAGGAAAGGATGACAGCTGAGGTTCCTTAAGGCCCCAGACACAAATAAATTGAAGTTACTGGTCTCTGCAGCCAAGTGGCAGAATGGCCATAACATAACACCGTAACATCTGTGCACGGTGATTTTGAAGTTAGGGAAAGCTCTGCTGTCGCTCGGTTGCCTTCTCTGGAGGATGCAGGGATGGTCTGGCCCCCATGCTGGGTGGTGGGAGAGGCGGTGGCTCCCGTTGGAGACCCAGGCCTTGCCTCCTTGCCTCCTTGCCTGCCCTTGAGGTATGCCCTGTGGCTCGCTCTGGGTAGTGGACGCATCTGCCTCCGGTCAAGGGCAGCCTTGTGCCAGCCATCAGGACATCTGAGGACCCCTCTCCCCTAGACAGTCACCCCTCAGCTCATCTCCAGCCCTCTTTGTTCCCATTTGGTCAATGGGAAGCTGTTGCTATAAATGCAAAGACCCTAAGCAGCTGCCAGTCGGAGGCAACCGTCTTCTGGAACCCTCGTTCCACAGGGCCAAATTATTAAGTCATCACAGTAAGTCAATATAAGTAAGGAGAATGGTCCTCTAGAGAGGCATGAGTGCTTCAGCATCTGATGGGGGCTAGGAACTGTGCCAGGCTTCTGTGTACTCTCTCCTTAAACCCTCTATAACCCTATAATACTGCTGTCCCTATTTGAAGGATGAGAAAGCTGAGACACAGCCAATCAGTTGTGGAACGGAGATTATAACCTGTGTCTGAACCCAAAGCCCAGACTCCTTCCACTTACAACCTTTTCTACAAATCCAGGGGCTCTTTCCATTCATAGTCCACAAATAATAACCCACATGTTCAAAAGGCCTCACCACAGGAAACTGGAAACCTTTACATTACTGGGTACCTGGGGCCTTGAAAGAATGTTCTAGAAAAAATTTTTAAAAATGGAAACAGGTGACCAACTCTCTCCTCTCTATTCCCACTCGGGCCTGGCAGAGGCTGATCTGCCTTCATAATTCCTGGGGTTTTCCCTTAGCACTGATTTTTGTATCCAGCTCTAGCAAGGTGAACCCATTTATCATCCCAACAGTTTGCCTTGGTTCAGAACTCATCTTCCTCTGGGAAGGGCTCCTGCCCCCGCCAAAAGTTTATGGATGAAGGCTGAGACAGCATCTGTTTGCATTTCCTGACTGACTACTTTTGTATTTCTGACCCTGGCTTTACCTTGACCCCTGGCATTTGACTTCAGCACTTGGCCCTGGCCCCCAGCTTACGGGAAACCCCGGGTGAGGCCTGCCTCCCACACCCTCCACTTAGGCCTGGCCCCTTCCTTCCACCCCAGCCTTCTGTGGCTCTTCCAGTCCTGGCTTCCAGTGCTGCTCTTGCTAGCTGCCCTGCCAGGCGGACGGCTTCATTATTAAGCGTAAAAAATTGGGAGTGCCACCATCAGGCCAGGCTAAAGCAATTTGGACGGCTGGGGAAAGAGAAGACATTTAGTCCATTTCATGCCTGGATACCTCTGTAATTCCCAGGACAGGCTGGGAAGAGGTTTCAGTAAACCCCTTTGGCCTAGGAATCTTGTGACCAGTTTGCACTGGAGATGAACAATAAGGTGAGTTCCAATACACTTCCAAATCGCTCGGCTTTGGTACCTCAGGGTTGACCCCGCTAAAGCTCTTATCACCACAGTCAATATTTATTGATAGCTAAAGCATTTTCAAGTCTCAACTGGTAGCCTATTCATTCCAAGCAATATTGGGTACAAAATCTTTATATAAAAACTACAGACTTGTGCAGGCATAACCAGAACTAGCATTATCTCATTTAATCCCCATGCCAGCCCCATGAGGTCAGCATCTTTTTTTTTATTTTTTATTTTTTTGAGATAGTGTCTCACTTTGTCACCCAGGCTGGAGCACACTGGCACGATCTCTGCTTACTACAACCTCCACCTCCCAGGTTCAAGTGATTCTCCTGCCTCAGCCTCCCGAGTAGCTGGGATTACAGGCACACACCACCACACCCGGCTAAGTTTTGTATTTTTAGTAGAGACAGGGTTTCACCATGTTGGCAAGGCTGGTCTTGAACTCCTGGCCTCAGGTGATCCCCCCAGCCTCTGCTTCCCAAAGTGCTAGGATTACAGGTGTGAGCCACTGCACCCAGCCGAAGTCAGCATCTTTATTCCTACTTTACAGGTGGAGACACAGGATCAGGGAGGTTGATGGCTTGCCCCACATCACACAGCTAGTAAACAACCAGGATTTCTACCATGTCCTCAGATCTGAGATGCAAATCCTCCCAGTCCATGGAATCTCACTGGGCTGTCTTAAAAGAATATGTTGCTTTCTTCTCCTCCTCACCCAAACCCTTCCATGTAGGTAGGTTCTTTTGAGTAGGCTACACTGAGTGACATCTGAGAACAATTTTCTTTAGGAAAAATAGACCTTGAGTCGCTGTCTCCTGGGCTTCTCCCAGACACAGTCTTAGAACATGCAGAGGGGCTGAGGGTGAACCCCGAAGAACACTTGTGTTCTTGCTCCAGATCCCCAGGGCTGCCCACTGACAACTGCCCCCCACCCTGCTGAAGAGCTGGTGAAATTGAACCAAATGCTCCTAATGATCTGTGAATGTATTAATCCCACTTTCTGTTAATTAACAATATGATAAAACCAGCATTTCGTAAGTCGTTGCTTAACACATGTTTTAGCAATTATGTACTTAGTGGTTTGGATTCAGAATGCTAATAGAATAAAATTTTAATGAAGATACGATGCTATGAAAAATTTATTGAGACGAGTTCAGGTATGGCTGCCATTAACATGCGGGAGGCAAGAGTCTCAGTTTGAAGGGTGAACCTCCCCAGTGCCTCTCAGCACTGTGTGCTGCTCAGCCAGGAGGACCCAGGAGATCCTGAAATTGACTGGTTCTTGACTCCTGTGAATTTCTCATGCAAAAATCCCATCGTGGGTGTGGGGAGGGGTCCACACCCGCTGGCAGTCATTGAAGGTCCCTGTTCCCAGCCTACCTCCAGACTTCCAGCAGTCTCTGTGAATAAGGGGCAACTTCAGAACCAGAGACCATGAAGTACCATCTCACCTTCTCCTAGAGAGTCTCCAAAATTTTTTAATTGTGCAGAAAATTAGCATGCAGCCCCCCAATATATCTTACCTAATTTTTAATTTATATGCATGTACCGCTATGTTAATATTCATGTATAGTATAAAACCTATACAAATAGGAATATAATAGGATAATTAAGGATTTTATTTATTAATAATTAAAGTAATATTTTTATTACTTTAGAGAGCAATATCGTTGAATATGCTGGTTTTAAAAAAGAATTCTTGATTTAACACTTCATGATCCAACTCTAAAGGTCGGATTCTAAGTTTAGTTTATTTTGATACTTGGTTTTAATGCCTGGCAAAACTGAAAAATACACCTCACAAGATAAACAGATCCCAGCGGAGGAAGCACGATTCACTGTGCTGGCTAAATCATGATACTAATTTTTCAATCCCATCCTCCAATTATGCAAAGGATTTTGTTGAAATTCAGCTTGTAAATTTCCATCTTCCCTGATGTCAATCAGTTTTTCATGCAAACTAATCAAGTGTTGCATTTTTATATTTTTAACAAATGGGTTCAAAATCCACTGAAATGTTCATTTTTTTTTTTTCCAAATGAGTCTTTACAGTTCTGTTTCTGGATTTTAAAAGTCTGCAGATATGAGAGCTTTTGTAGATGACCTAGTTACATCATTTTTAGCAACAAAAACACAAAACAATAGAAATATTTTCCAAACATTTGTTTTCAAAGCACTTTCTCTACGGTACCAGTTTCTGTTGAAAATCAGGTTCTTCCTCACTCACTTGGCTGCAACTTGTTCCATCTGATCAAGACATGTTTTGGGGGTTAGATGTGGCTGGTTAGGTGTCTTGCCTGAGGGTATGGAAAGGGTTGGCTGACCATTTTCTTTTTGGTGGCATATGCTTGTATCATTAGTATTATCTCCAGTCCATGTTTTCTTTGCAGTTATCTACTTTGTAAGGGTTGGTTTTCTTTTTTTTTTTTTTTGAGACTGAGTCTTGCTCTGTCACCCAGGCTGGAATACAGAGGCACAATCTCTGCTCACTGCAAGCTCCGCTTCCCGGCTTCACACCATTCTCCTGCCTCAGCCTCCCAAGTAGCTGGGACTACAGGCGCCCGCCACCACGCCCGGCTAATTTTTTGTATTTTTAGAAGAGAAGGGGTTTCACCATATTAGCCGGGATGGTCTCGATCTCTGACCTCGTGATCCACCCGCCTCAGCCTCCCAAAGTGCTGGGATTACAGGTGCCCACCACCACACCTGGCTAATTTTTTGTATTTTTAGAAGAGATGGGGTTTCACCGTGTTAGCCAGGATGGTCTCGATCTCTGACCTCGTGATCCGCCCTCCTCAGCCTCCCAAACTCCCAAAGTGCTGAGCCAGATCGCATAATCTATACCTCCATTTACTGGTTACCTGTAAACAGCACAAGGTACCAGCTGTGCTCAGGTGAGTAAACGAGGAGCCACTCTAGCCTCACCCTCATGCTCATGGAAGCATTTTCTCTTTTCCATAAGTGACTTATAAAATAAGGACAAGTGTCTTGCTGACGTAAGGACATGTGAAGGCACTGGGATTATTCAGTCATATGTTAAATGTTAGTGAAGCTGGAATTACTTCTAGGTGACAAAAATTAGGCATTATACTTTTTTCCTTCTCCCAAGGTTTTTTTTTTTTTTTTTTTTTTTTTTTTTTTTTTTTTTTTTTTTT
>NC_045449.1:36548842-36563749 GCF_002776525.5 Piliocolobus tephrosceles | reverse complement strand
CTCGGCCTCCCAAAGTGCTGGGATTACAGGCTTGAGCCACCGCGCCCGGCCCACTTGGGAGATTTTAAAACATGCAGATGCTGGGGTGCTACTCCAGACCTAACTCAGTTCTGAGGATGGGACCCGGACATCAGCATTTTAAAATTTTTTCCTGAGTGGCTCTGATGTAAGACTCACTATTGAGAAGCAGTGTTCTAGACTGATGCATCTTACATTTTAATTTGCATAAAATCACCTGTTAAAATGCAGATTCAGGTTCAGTGGGTCCAGGGTGGGGTCTGAGACTGCATTTCCAACCAGCTCTCTGGTGGTGTGGATGTGCTGATTGGTAGAACACCCTAAATAATGAGCTCCGGACTGTGCCGCCCCCCGTCTCCGGTAGCCTCCTCACCTCCTTCCTCCCTCTCCCCATCCCAGGTCTTTGCTAAAGAGTCACGGAGCAGTCTCTGCTCCCTCCTGGCAGAGCCGCCATGCCAGTCCAGCTGCCTGGGCTGCTGGTCACAGCTTCTCAGAGAAATCTGGCTTCCAGATGTTAAGAACAGTTCCTTAACAGCTGGAAGAATATAATAAAATAGGCCAGACCCCACCCCATAGTGCATAAGTATGTGTGTCTCGTGTGAACCACTCGTCAGAGGCACCCGATGGTCATCTGCCTGCCCACAGACTCCAGGCAGGTTTGCTGGCAGTGCAGCCGGGTGGGGTCATTGGAGACGCTGGCAGGAATGACCTCTCTGCGGGGGGCACGGAGGGAACAGTGGGCACCCAGCCAGGGCTCTGTCAGTGGGACTATTCTGAAACCATACCTCATAATAAAAGTCATATAATTTGTGGCAGCGCTGAAAACCTGCTTCCAAGTAGTGGTTTCTTGATGGAGTTTTGGAACCTTATCTGCGGTTGGTAACCATTCCCTGAGAACTTGTTGGAGAAAGGCGAGTGGGCATCTTGAGAAGACTGCTGGGGAAGCTGAATGCACCAGGGTGGGGGGCCAGCATGCCCACACCCTGTGCAGCCAGCACAGTGTGACACTCAAAGATTAATGGATGATTTTTTTTTTTAACCTAAATGAATGCACTTAGGGTCTTTTTTTGAGTTGGAGTCTCGCTCTGTCGCGCAGGCTAGAATGCAGTGATGTGATCTCGGCTCACTGCAACCTCTGCCTCCCAGGTTTAAGCGATTCTACTCAGCCTCCTGAGTAGCTGGGATTACAGGCGTGTGCCACCACTCCTGGCTAATTTTTGTATTTTTAGTAGAGACAGGGTTTCACTATGTTGATCAGACTGGTCTTGAACTCCTGACCTCAAGTTATCCACCTGCCTTGGCCTCCCAAAGTGCTAGGATTACAGGCACGAGCCACCACCACACCCAGCCCTCTTAGGGTCTTCTAAAAGTAACAAGGTGACCTAGGAATTCACTGTATGACTTGTTTTACCTCTCCCTGTCCTGACTCTTATCCCATCATGACAGTTGGTAAAGCACCATGAACGTCTACCTTACAGACATGTCAAGTGGATTTTAACAAGTGAGGCTATACAGAGACAAAAGTAAGCATGTGTGGAGATAGAGATTGGGCTAGAAGAGAAATAACAAGGCTAGTGTGACTGATAGCAGGGGCCAGCTATCTTCTCAGAGGTGCAGGTGTTTTTAAGCAATCCTGGCTGGTGAGGTGGATCATTTGTCTTACAGAGGAGGATACTGAGGGTCAGAGTGGTTGAATAACCTGCTCAGAGTCAGGCAGCCGGTTGTGCTAGAGCCAGAATTTTAGCCCAGATCTACCCAGCTCCAAAGTCTAAGCCCTTTTCCACCCACCTCAGTGGGGACATTAAGTAGATTGAAACTCCCTCTTAGCGTGTGTGTTGCTCGCTGCATGGATGAGGCTGGAGGATGAATGTGAGAGAAGGCGACAGTTTGAAACCCACTGTTTGGTGGAGTGGCTGGGGGTACCAACCCAAATACCCACCTCCAGAGGGAAGAACTTCCAGCTGGTACCCCATCTCCCCTGAGCTCAGAAAGCCCTGAGTTGAGAATCCTTGAAGGCCACACTGCTGCAGTTGGAGCTCGCCAAAGCCGCCTCAGGCTCTGTGGCTTCCAGAGCAGACGTGGAGGCGGCACGTCCTCGTGCCCTTGCTCCAGCTGCGCGCACGACCTCAGCCTCCTCTGCCCCGCTGGGCGCGAGCTGCAGTCCTGGCACCTTCTGCCGGGGTCCTGATCTGAGCCAGTTGTCTAGCGATTTAATTTGGTGAATTTACCACTGCGTCCCAGAGTTTATATTGGCACTTAACAGCAGTAATATGTTTCTCTCTCGCCAAGAACTGACTATTTTCCCGACCAAGATGGAACACCACGCACAAAAAATAGGTTTGTGAACTAATCTGCTGCCCTGACAAGTGTCATTCACAGAATCACTGCTATAGAGCGCGCTCGGAATTAAATGAGGTTGGGGTTGTCTGGCCTGGATCACAGGTGCTTTTTCCCACTCAGTTAACAAGAGTCTGGGATGAGACACCCTTTCCCTGCAGCCGCAGACACTTTCAAATCACACTATCAGTATTCATGAGAGATTTCTCTCTTAGAAAAATGGTTTGAGGATGGTTAGAGGTCTCTCTCTCTCTCTCTCTCTTTTCCCTTCTAACCTCCCTTTCTTCCCTCCAGGGTGGTTCTTTTTAGGGTGCCCCCACCCCCTCTGTCCTTAAAAAACACAGCTCTGTAAACATTTGTCTAATTTCACAAGCTCAGGGAGGTGCGCCCATCAGTTAAAAAAAATCTCCTAGTGCCTGACGCCTGTTTGAAATTCTAAAGTGGAGCTTAATTGCTTTCGCATAAGGATTTGATTCGGGCAAACTGCCCATACCTCTGGGAGTAGAAGCAGATCTGTCATTTACACTTTAGTGTGAACGGGCTCCTGAACCTGGGAGAAAACAGCTTTGTCTTTCCCTGGTCTGCCTTGGATGTCAGAGGCTTCTTAAAGACAGCGTTATTGAGGGGCACGGTGGCTCACGCCTGTGATCCCAGCCCTTGGGGAGGCCAAAATAGGAGGATCACTTGAGGCCAGGAGTTCGAAAGCAGCCTGGTAACATGGCAAAACCCCATCTCTTAAAAAAAAAAAGTTTCCCACTTCATGTAAGAGAGGTCCTCAAAATTCTCTTTCCTGTGGAGAGTTCTGGATTCTCTTTTACCATATGGTCTCCATTTAGCTTGTCCTGAATTGGGAAGCATAGGGCAGAATCAGGCTTGCAGCAGCATCAGAGTTACCAGAGACCTGGGTAAAAACGCGGTTCCTGGGCGACACCCACTGAGACCATGTTAGGAGTCTGCAGAGCCCAGGGATCTGCATTTTTGACAAGCCCTTCCCCCATGAGAGATTCTGCTGCAGGACCACACCCAGAAACATTGGTCTAGGGGCACACTTGGCCTTCACCCCCACCTTGATATATTGTCTAGGAGTGTCCATAAATAAATGGTCGCCAGGTTATGGTGGCCAACTGAAAAACCTCTTTGTAACTAAAGCCTAATGAAACACTTGGTGGTTCATGGTTGGCACCTGACTTTTAGAAGGGTTCTCCTCACATTTCAAGGTCAAGGGTTGGCCAGCACATCCCTGAGCTGAAAAGAAAGAAAAGCACCTTTCCAGTTGAGAAATTGGCTCCCCTCTGGCAAATGCCGCCAACGTAGCTTAATATTAATTTAGGGAATGCAGTCTTGTGCAGTTCCATGGAACTAGATTGGAAATCTGATAGTGCCATTTCTGTTATCTGATTCCTCACACACCTGAGATCACTCCCCGCCCCCCACCCAACTCCCCCCAGCCCCAAAGGTGGCTGCAGAGGCGCAGGTGTGAGCTGGCTCACTAAGTCACTTTCCCCCTCCTGATTAAGCGTGTTGGGGAATAAAGGAGACCCGTGTCGACTCACGCCGATCTCTGCCTTGCCTGTGCTCGAGCCACTTGTAATTCCCCGCAGCCCCAGCCAGCTCTGCAAGGCAGAAAGAAATATGACCAGGCAAGTTGAGAAAATAAATTAAACTAAGTGTCAACTTTTCTTGTTTCTCTCCTCATTATTAAGAGATGGAATGGGGCTCGTTTATCAAGCAGGGGGAGAAATTAATTGACACGGCTTTAATATCATGATGTCTGGCGTGTCTGGTCACATTCCTTCATTTTTTGGAAAGGCATTTTATTATAGTTTACAGCAACCAGCTGCCAAACTACTGGTATAAACAAGGAAGCAGGTGCATGAAGGATGCCACAGTGGAGGGGCTGCGATGCCACCCTGGAGGGGATGGGGACATGGCAGAGAAGGAGGGCCAGTTCAGAAGGGACCCCAAAGGGAGGCTGCTTATTCTGGGCTGAGGGAGGAAGAAGGATATGGGGGAGGAGGGAGGGCTGTGCTAAGAGGGCATGCCCGCAGGCCCCTCGAATCCATCATGGGCTTGTTTGCTGGCCACCAGGAGGGCAGTCTCAAGTATCTGCCTCTGATGGCCTCCTGACCTGAAGTCTTTGTTCTTAACCATCCCCGAGGCTGGGTGCTGTGTGCAGCTCAGGTCAGCCTGCCTGCCCCTTTTCTTTCTTCTTAATAAGGCTAGGGAAGTGAGCACTTCTCTGTCCATCCCTCCAGGGCAGCTGACTTGTCTGAGAGCCAGTTTGTTGCAAAGAGACCTCTAGCATCCAGTCTGGCAGCCCAGTCCTACTTCAGGTACATATGCGGTTGGGGGTCTGGAAAGGTTCAGAGAAGTCACTCTGCTGTGCTCATCCTAGTTAGACTGGCTTAGGAGGTGGTCTAGCTGTTTTTCTGTGTGAAGGTCTTCTTTGCTGTGTATCTCTGAAAATCCCCAGTGCCTCCTTCCCTGCTCTTACGTTTAAGCGATCAGATACTTCAGGGTGCAGGGGAAGCCAACAGAGAGCTGGAGTGGATGACCACATCTTTCCCCACTCTCTCCTTGCCCTCCGTCTGCCGGGTTGTGAGGACCAAGGGCTTTTGCCTATTTCATAGATGTTCTTACAGGGAAACATGGCAGGGACAGGGTTCAGGGATGCAGTTGTTGGACAAGGTAGGAATTGATGAGTATGGAACAGTCTGCCTTCATATGAAGAAGGTGGGCTGCAGGGGAGAGAATACAAGGTCCCACCGGGGCCTCAGTTCTTCATCTGTAAAGTGGGAACGATCATTTCTATTCATGCTCCCCAGGGTGGGGCTGGGGGTGAAGATTGAGTGACAGAGTGGCTGCTCGGTGAGGGCAGATGAGCTTTCTCTTTTTAACGTTATTATTAGAATGTGGACTGATCCTCAGTAACCGCCTTTGGGAAACAGATGTGAGTTGTAATGGAAGGAATCCTAGCCCTTCCCACCTTACAGAGTCCACACTGGCACCTGGGTGTGAAAGCACACACAGCCTGATCGTCACTTACCCTTTCCCAATACCTAGTGTCTGAAAATGCCCAGGAACCTCTAATGGCAACCCCAGTTGGCTCTCACTGAAACCAAGCTGTCGTGCAGTGATTTCCCAACATGGCAGCCAGTAATCAGAAACATGCTGCTGCTTTTGAAAAGGTAGCTTGTTTTTTTCCTTGGAACATATTGATCTTCTGAGTTATATTTTTCTTCAAGCAAAGCCAAGCCATGTGATGCCACCTACCCATGCCTGCCGTGCATCTGTGCACACTACTCATCTCTTCTGTGCTTCCAGGTGGGGCCTCAGACCTTCCAAGTTTAGGGTTGCAGGACAGCTGACTTGCCAAACCTGCCACAGGTCATGGAGGTGACCTAGAAATGTTCCACGTTGGGGCTGGGGACAGCCCGAGGCGTGGGGTTGCCAATGGACACACAGCCAACTGGGGCTTGACTTGTGACGATGCAAGCAGACCACCATGCCTCCTTGCCAGGTCGGCCCCTCTCACAGTCTCTGAGCCATATGGCCACCAAATCCAGCCCTGAACACTCACTGATCCAAAGAAGACCCTGACAGTCTGCTCCAGAAAAGTAGCGGGGAGTATGAAAGTAACTTGGGGTACCACTCCTGGGTTCAGCTCTTGCTAAACATGGTTTAGTGGCCATGTCATGATGGATGAGTCACTGAACTGTGCAGAGCAACTGAGCACAATGACAGTAGCAGAGCCTGCCCTGCCTCTCACAGAGTTGCCTTGGGGACCAGGTGGGATAATGGATGAAAAGGATTTTCAAACCAGAAAGTGCTCCCCACGCCCAAACCCAAGGGATTCGTTTGTGCTGGAAGCAAACCATGAATATTGCTTTCCCCAAATACTGGGTTATTAGCAAGAGAGGGAAGTTGCATGAGTTATAAATATTCTTAAGTACACATACCTTAAATTTCTCATGGGATACTCAGAATAAATTTGACAATCTGGGGTTTTTTCTTCCCTCATTTTTTTTCTCCATTAACCAAGTGTGTTAACTCATGACTTGCATTGATTTTCACTGAAGATGCGTTAGATACTACATGATTGCCTGTTAGTGTTCATTGACCTATATGATAAGAGAAGAAAATTATTTTTGAGGCTAGGAGGAGGCTGTTCCCATCTTTCTCTCTCTGACCTAAAAACAATTCTCTTGTAAGTTAACTGTCGATGTTCCTCGGTGACTGCATTTGGAGCAGGTCATTTTAATTTTGAGGTATCTCGTTTTCAGATTTCGATCTTCTTCTGTGTATGTGGTTTTTTTTTTTTTTTTTTCTTCGTAGCCTTGTATTATTCAGATGAATATTTAGTTTTGTTCATTTGGATAAAAGAGGAGGAAAAGGTTTGACTGTTAAATGCTTATCTCTTAAATAGCACTTACTTGTTAGTTTCTAATAATAGCTTCATTCAAGAGAATGTTAGAATTTCATTTTTAAATGCTCCCTGTCGACTGCTACCCTATTAATATCCATTTTTAAACCACTGGTGTTTAGGGTTAACCTTCCCACCACCTTCTTTGTCCCAGCTTTGCTGAACTTCTGGAGCCCCTTGGAAGTGTAGGGTGCAGTGTTAAGGTGGGGGCTTTAGGAGAGGGGGGGCAGGTGCCACTTGGCTGATGCCAATTTGGTGAACTAGTCTCTTGTCCCCTTCTGGCCCTTTGTTGCCCCCACCTCCCCTGGTTGTCAGTCCCTGGATCTCCTCTCCATTCTGGGTGGGGGCTTGAGTGTGTTTAAGTACCCAGGGAGGAGTTCTCTGGTTCTTAGGACCAAGGGAGCAGTGGATGTTCACAGGGGTAACCCAGAGGGCCCCAGTGGAGTGCCAGCCCTCACAGACTCACCGTGGATTAGAGCCCTCACCCTGCCAGGGGCTGGAGCAGGACCCCTGCTTCTGCCTGCTTCTTTTAGAGGTCCAGAGAGGCGAAGGGACACTCTGGGGGCACACAGCTTGTTATCTGGCCTCTTGCTGAGTGAAGATAATTACCTCTTGCTGAGTGAGTGTCTTTTACCCGGCTGCTACACCTCAGTTTGATGGGCCTTCATGAGGCTCCATTTCTGATTCTCTGTGGGGCCCTCTTTTAGGACAATGAGAAGGAAATAATCACGATTCCCTGTCCTCCAGCTCTCCCAAATCCCCTGTACATCCAGTAGACTGTTCAAAAGACTATGATGCCTTGAAAACCTATGTCAAAACAAGCCAGGCACAACAGTACAGGACATATAGTGTATGATGCCACTTGTATGGGAAAATTCATAGTCATAACAGGTAAAATATAGGCCCGTGGGGTAGCTCATGCCTGTAATCCCAACACTTTGGGAGGCTGAGGCAGGAGGATCGCTTGAGCCCAGGAGTTTCGAGACCAGCCTGGGTAACATGGTGAAACCCCATCTCTACAAAAAAACATTTCAAAAAATTAGCCAGGCGTGGTGGCACACACCTGTAGTCTCAGCTGCCTGACAGCCTGAGATAAGAGGATTGCTTAAGCTTGGGAGATCGAGACTGCAATGAGCCAAGATTGTTCTACTTCACTCTAGCCTAAGTGACAGAGGACTGAGACCCTGTCTCAAAAAAAAAAAAGAAAAAGAAAAAGGTAAAATAGAGGTGACTAGGGCTGGGGGAGGGGGAAATGGGAAGTTATTTAATGGGTACAGAAAAGGTCAGGAGGTGGATACTGGTGATGGCTGCACAGCGTTTTAAGTGTACTTAATACCACTGAATTGTGTGATTAAAAATGGCTACAATGACCGAGCACATTGGCTCATGCCTATAATCCCAGCACTTTGGGAGGCTGAGGCAGGCAATCACCTGAGTTCAGGAGCTCGAGACCAGCCTCACCAACATGGTAAAATCCCATCTCTACTATAAATACAAAATTAGCCGGGTGTGGTGGCGTGCACATGTAGTCCCAGCTACTTGGGAGGCTGAGGCAGGAGAATCGCACGAGCCCGGGAGGTGGAGGTTTCTGTGAGCTGAGATCACGTCACTGCACTACAACCTGGGTGACAGACCAAGATTCTGTCTCAAAAAAAAAGAAAAAGGCTAAGATGGTAAATTTTATGTTATGTATATTTTTACCACAGTAAAATACTTATTTCAGAAAAGAAGACTGTGATGCCAAAAGGATTTTTCTCACCCATCACTCTATCCCAAATTTCTGACCCCATTGTTTTTGTCCTCCACTGCTCATTTTAGTTCATTTTGGGGGTTATTCACCACTAAGTTACTAATTTGTTGTAAATGCTAATGCATCTGTGAAATAAAAATGATTATATGTTAAGGAATAACACTTATTGATAATTAAGTGTTCTGTTGCTTCTTTGCTTTCCCCAAATGGAATAAATAAATATTTTAGACATAATCAAGTTTGTTTTCTGTGCTCGGGCCAAACAGACAGAGATGTTGAAATGATATAGGTCTTTAAAATACGGCAAATGAGTCTTGGCATCGCTGAATTGTTATGCATTCAGGGTACATAGGCTTGAAATCCAGGCTATCTCCTCTAATCAGAAAAATCATTTTTGTGATACTTGAATTTTGAGTCCTGTGGGGTTAGGAAAAGGACCAGCAGGGAGAATAACAGAGTCAGAATTTGAAATGATGCCCTGAGTCTTGCCCCAACCCTTCCCGGTGCAACGGTCTGCATTTTAATTCCTGTCTCCTAGCTCAGTCACCCTTCTTCCCATCTCAGAGCGGGAAACTGGGGCATCAGAGAGTCCTGAATGGTATGGAGGTGATTTGTGCAGTGGACCAGGAAGGAGTTGGTTTGCAGCAGGAAAGCAGCTCCCATGGCAAGGAACTCAGCCATGGCCTGCTATGGTGACTTGACTTACTCTGGCCTGTATTCTAGGATCAAGTGTGTTTGCTTAGCTGCAAGGTGGCTTTAAACCAGGCTGTCCTCTGGCTCGTGGAGCGGTGCCCTTCACTGGTGGCACTGACTTCATGCTCTTTCCCCATAGCCAGAACGGGTTTTTCTCATTCAACCACTCTCTCCTGCTTTCAGTCCAGAGCAGCATGATTGGCCAAGTCAGCAGGCCTGGCGGGGGGAGGTCGTGTGCGGCCCCCCTGTGTGGGATATGGGGGTGGCTGAAACCTAGAACCTTGCTGTATTCGTTTTCTGTGGCTGCCATAACAAATTACCACAAACCTGGTGGCTTAAAACAACAGAAGCTTCTCGTCTCACAGTTCTGGAAGCCACTGCTGCACTCCCTCCAAAGGTTCTGGGAGACAGTCGTTCCTTGCCTTCTGGAAGACCAGCGTCTCAAGGCTCCAGGTGTTCCTGGTTTGTGGTGGTACCATTCCATTCTCTGCCTACCTCTGTCTTCACATGGCCTTCTTCTCTTTCTCTGTGTCTCAAATATCCCCTGTTTGTCTTTTAAGGACACCTGTCATTGGATTTAGGGTCCACCCTAAATCCAGGATAATCTCTTCTCAAGATTCTTAATTAAATTACATTTGCAAAAGCTCTTTTTCCAAATAAGGTCACATTCATAAATTCCAGGGATTAGGACATGGATGTATGTTTGGAGGGCCACTATTCAACCTGCTACACCTGTCCTAATTAGCAGTGAGGTTCCCTGAAAACCGGCCTATCCTGGCTTGTTTTATTTGCAAGGTGCCTGGGCGTGGGGGCTGGAGCAGACGGGTGACCTTCAAAGACAGATGAGAGCCAGAGTGCCCTGCAGGCTGGAAGCGAGGGGTGGGAGGGAGAGGCTCCCCCTGCATGAGATCCTCTGACTCGTGCCTGTTTGTGAATTGTGCAAGCAGAGGGCCATTGCCTTGTTGATCTCCGCGTCCTTCACAATGCCTAGCAGAGGTGGCAGCTGGTAAATGCAGAAGGAAGAGCGGAATCAGTCTTGAGGCAAAGCAGTGACTCAAGTGGATTAGCAAGATGCTCAGAACCTGGAGGAGCAGAAAAGGCTCATTCAGTCACTCACTCAGCACTTAGTGTGTGTTAGGGACCCTGTTCCGTCCTGAGGACCCTCAGAGAACAAGACCCCAGCGTCACCCTCTTGCAGGGTGCTCTGGCTTGAAGTCACGCTGGCCAAATTCCGCAGCCTCTGCAGTGTCGCCCCTCCCTCCCTGTGGAATTCCAGGAGGGCGCTGGCTCTTAATCCATTCTCCTGGGGCCAGTTAGGATCTGGGCCCTAGGAGGGTGGGGGTGGGGGGAAGGGGATTAACCAAAAAGATTAAGTCCCTGGCTGAGTGCTCCAGGGCTCCTTGACTGGGTGGGAGTTTTAACCTGACGTTTTTAAGGCTCCTCCCAACCCAGAATTCCTGACACATACCCCTGTAGGGTGAGCTGAACGCCCTCAGGAAACTGAAAGCGCTTAAAGCAGCGCTTGGGGAACAAATACGCCAAAGCCCAAAGAGAAGTGGCGTGGGGACGGTGTCGCTGCGGGTCCTCTCCAGCTCTGCAGTGATCAGTGGGACCAAGGGCCAAGGAGAAGGAGATGCCCAAAGAGAGGGTATAGGATAGTGTTCCCAGTAGCTTTCTCTCAAAGGACTTGGTTTAGCGGGCAGGGGGTATAAACCTGGTCAAAGGTTTTTTTGTTGGACGGCATTTCAAACAACGTATCATGTCGGATGTCTGCTTCAGGCCTCTGAGGTGACTGACAACCTAGCTTTTACTGGGTGACACTAGGAGAAACTTGCCATCTTTGAGCCTCTCCAGCAGACACTCGTGTCCACTTTATGGTATGTCTGATGCTGTCTTATGTATCTACAACGGGCTGGACTGTGTGTGCTGGGAGCATTGGCCCAGTATTTGGTGTGTGGTGGTAGCAAATGGCATGATAAAGATCGCGATTGCTGTGTTTCGTGGTCCTAGCCTTCTGTTTTACTGGAAATGGTTTGAGAGCAGAGAGTAGCCTTTTGTATTCTTGTACTGAAGAATCTGCTAGTCCCTGCAGGAGCTATGCTAAAGGAGCTCCACATATCAGCTCCCCGTTTCCTGGTGTTCCTTAGAAGAAGGTGTTGTTAGAGTTGGATGCAGGAGAGTCAGAAGGGACCTGAGAAATTCCCTCTCCGTCCTGTGTTGCAGAGACCCAAAATAGACAGAGAGCTTGAAAAGGAAGCATCTGTATTTTACTCATTGACTGGAAACACAATTTTCATAATATAATTGTGATAGAACAGCCATTCAGTTTTTGTCTTCCTGCTTGGTGTGTCTAGCTTAGTGTTCAGCCAGGTTCGTACCTTTCGGGAGAAGAGTGTCTTAGTTGGGGCGGCTATAAGGAAGTACCAAGGTCTATGAAAAACAGTTTATTTCTCACAGTTCTGGAAGCTGGCAGTGTCAGAGCAGAGTGCCAGCACGGTCAGTTCTGAGAGGGGCCCCCTTCCTGTGTACAGACAGCTGCCTTCCTATTGCATCCTCGCATGGTAGAGAGAAAAAACAAGCTTTCTAGTGTCTTTCTGTAAGGGCACTAATTCCATTTATGACGGCCCCATCCTCACAATCTCATCACCTCCCAAAGGCCCAAACTCTTAATACCATCACATTGGGAGTTTGGATTTCAACATGAATCTGGGTGGGGGATGTGGGGGGCAGCGGGGGGTGGCCACAGACATTCAGATGGCAGCAGACAGCCTTGTGAATCCTGATTTGGGTTGTGACAGGAGGTGTGGAACCCAGGGTCCAGTTCTACCACCTTCATTTGCAGATGCAAAAGTTGAGGCTCAGAGAGGGGAAGGGGCTTCCACAGATTAAACCTAAAGTAGATGCACAGTGAGAACCGGAAGCCAGGTCTCAATCTCCCCATCAGAGTGTCTGCCCCCACTGCCTGTGCTCCCTCGCCATGTTAGCGCCACCACGTGGCAACTGCATCCCATCCAAGGAGGGTGCAACCCTGCGTGGGGCCACGTGGTAAAGCAGCACTTACTGAGTGGGGTCACAGATGGGGCCACATGCTGGAAACGCTGTCGGAGGTGGGAGGAGAAGAAAGAAAAGGGGCAGGAGGGTAGGGAGAGGAACTGAGGATACTGAGCAGCAGTCGCTTGCCAAAATTCTTCAGTGCAGCTTGTCTAGCAAAGCCAGTCTCCAGCCGAGTAAGTACAGTGGATAGCTGACGGGCTGACAGCAGGCATCAAACAGTCTTAAACTGCCCCAAATCCACGGCGCTTTTGAAGCAGCAGTAGAAAAAGGATGCCTGCGCGGAACACAGGCCTGAAACTTTTAATAGTTTCTTCCAGGCCTCAGGATGTCCTGATGAGGTATTAGAGGAAGTAATTCAGGAAGAAAAGGACAAATAACCGCCTCCGTCTGGAGGCCGACCCGAGGGCTGGCCAGGGCTGCTCGCGGAAAGGGCAAGCGTGGCCCCGCAGTGATCCACGAGGCTCTCGTTAGCCCACCCGCCTGCTGCGGTGCACAGAGCCGCGGGGCTCTGACCCTTGTAAATAACAGACAAGTAAATTTCTTGTTTGCTTCGGGGCAAATGTAAACCGCACAGTGCCCGCTGCATGTGGGTGAAATCATTAACTTTTCCTCGCTGTCGGAAGGGTGCTCTGTACAAATTAGAAATCATTGCCTCCAACCTCAAGGCCCTCCCAAGGATCCGCCCACCTACCCCCAGACCAGGAGGCTGTCAAGACCTCAGGATGTCAGAGAAAAACCGTGGGCCTGCCAGAACTGAACTCACCCCACCTCTCTTTGTTTTTTCTTCTCTCTCTTTTCCTTTAGGGTTTGGATTTGTCACTTTTGAGAATGAAGATGTTGTGGAGAAAGTCTGTGAGATTCATTTCCATGAAATCAATAATAAAATGGTAAGTGTGTAGCGGTTGTGCTGAAATGGAACGCCCCCTTCCTCTGTGTACACACCCCGTCTTGCAGACTGCTGCAGCCCATCATCAGGCTGGAGTGGGCAGGGGTGGGGAGGGGCTAGATGCTCGGGGTCCGGTCCTGTGAACAGTAGCAGTTGTTTCATACTGAGGTGGACAAACTCTATAAAGGGCCAGGTCGTGAATATTTTTATCTTTGCAGGCCATACAGCTGACTGCAACTACCCAGTTCTGCTGGGTAGAGTCCATAGGCAATGAAGGAGTGGGGCTGTGTTTCAATAAAGCTTTGTTTATGGACACCAAAATTTGAACTTTATATACTTTTCACAGGTCACAAAATATTAATTTTCTAACCACTTAAAATGTAAAAACCAGGCCAAGCATGGTGACTCACACCTTATAGTTTCTGCACTTTAAAAGGCCAAGGCAGGAAAATCACTTGAGGCCAGGAGTTCAAGACCAGCCTGGGAAACAGCCAGACCTCATCTCTTAAAAAAAAAAAAAAAAAAAAATTAGTGGGCCGCAGTGTGCCTGTAGCCCCACCTACTCGGGAGGCTGAGGTGGGAGGATCACCTGACCCTGGGAGGTTGAGGCTTCAGCGAGCCATGATCACAACACTGCACTCCAACCTGGGCAACAAAGCGAAACCCTGTCTCAAAAAAATAAAAATAAAATAAAAAGTAAAAACCATTCTTAATTCTTGGACTTTACAAAAACAGGCAGAGGGGCTGGATTTGACCTATGAGTCGTAACTTGCTGACACCTGGCTTAGGATATTCTTTTGCTGTGCAGCTTTTGAGGGGTATATCCTAGATAGGAAGTTTACTGCACCAAACTGTTTTTCTCTTTGGGTCCTGCTGGAAAATTGACATTCCCTCCCTTGCCATCAATTAATTTCTGCCCTCTTGATCAGCTGCTTCCTTCCCTCTCTTTGGCTCTTTAAAGTTCTTTTTTCTGCCACAGCAGCCTCAAAAGGAAGGGAGGTTGGATTACTGGAAGTTTGGGAAGCCATGTAGGCCTCCCAGATCAGTGGCCACCAGAGGGTGCCATATCATGCATAGCATTTGCGCACTCAAAGTCTCAAACTCCTTTCTTCAGATTGAGTGGGGGGTGAAAATTCCCTTCTTTGTTGGCTCCAGAAAAATAGAAGCTCAGCAGGTGTTTCTGGAACCATCAGCAGGTCCTTCGGAGCAAAAACATTTTGGTTGGCTATGAGAGCCTCCAGCCTCAAGAGAAGAGGGAGGGCAGATTTGTGTTTCAATTGCCGCTGTAACTTTAATATTTTCTTCCTTTTGTCAAAACATTTCTTGCTTCTGAAACATGCATTCAGACATGCATTGTATATTGGTCTGATATGTGTTCACCAACTTTAAATTCAATAATAGAGCTTTTAGTGTGGATAAGATCAAAGCAATCTGCTTAGCATGTGGTGCTACAGGCCTGATTCAATATTTGACTTGCTAATTTTTTCCCAGGGCACTAAAATAATATTGTTCATATTGTTCCTTGCCGTCATATGCATCTGAAATGAAAATACTCTTTTTTTGCATACTGTATGTTGGAGGCATCAGCTCAGACATTAAAATGGTAGGGGGGAGATAAGTGTGTAGGAATAACACAGGTCCCCTCATAGGCTTTCTCTGCTCCCCAATTGTCAGCGCAAGTTTACAATTGGTACTTTTATCTTGGTAGGTTACTACTTGCTATATATATATATATATATATATATA
>NC_045449.1:36497207-36548742 GCF_002776525.5 Piliocolobus tephrosceles | reverse complement strand
TTTTTTTGAGACGGAGTCTCGCTCTGTCGCCCAGGCTGGAGTGCAGTGGGCAGATCTCAGCTCACTGCAAGCTCTGCCTCCCGGGTTCACGCCATTCTCCTGCCTCAGCCTCCCGAGTAGCTGGGACTACAGGCGCCCGCCACCTCGCCTGGCTAGTTTTTTGTATCTTTTAGTAGAGACGGGGTTTCACCGTGTTAGCCAAGATGGTCTCGATCTCCTGACCTCGTGATCCGCCCGTCTCAGCCTCCCAAAGTACTGGGATTACAGGCTTGAGCCACCGCGCCCAGCTACTACTTGCTATTTTTATTTTTATTTTTATTTTTTTATTTGAGACAGAGTCTTGCTCTGTTGTCCTGGCTGGAGTGCAGTGGTGTGATCTCGGCTCACTGCAACCTCTGCCTCCCGGGCTCAAGCAATTCTCCTGCCTCAGCCTCCCAAGTAGCTGGGATTACAGGTGTGCACCACCATACCCAGCTAATTTTTGTATTTCTGGTAGAGATGGGGTTTCACTATGTTGGCCAGGCTGACCTCAAACTCCTGACATCAAATGACCCACCTGCCTCGGCCTCCCAAAGTGCTGGGATTACAGCCATAAGCCACTGTGCCTGACCAGTATTAGCTATTTTTAAAATGAGAGAAAGACAGAGGACTTAAATGAAACTTGCATCCAGTCCCGGATGCCTTGTTTATCCCAGCCAGAGCACTCCATTGACAGGTTCCACTAAGGCTGCTGGGCAGTGGGCAGTGGGCAGTGGGGAATAGAAGAGGCAGCAGATGCCATTCCTGTCCTGAAGCCTTAAGGGTTCATCAGGAAAGGCCAGATGTAGACCAGAAAGACATTGCTCCGTGTGTCACCTTGAATGCATATGTGTAGCCCTTCACTGTTGACAGGCTTTGAAATGAACCCGAGACACAGATGGGGAAAGGCTTTATCTTGGGAAACTGAGGCTCAGGGGATGGGTCCCAGGCTACCCAGAGAGTGAAGGAGCATAGATCTTGAGCTTACTGGTGCCAGAGGAACTGTATAGACAGTTGTTGGAGCTTGGGGGTGGGAGGGTGAATCCCCAGTTGACCCGGGCAGCAATCAGGAAGTCGAGCTTCTGCCCCAGAAAAAGAACCCATGGGGGCTGGCTTGAAGCCAAAGAGATTTGCAGCCATTTTCCCATTTCATGTTTATCGCCTTCTCTGCCACCCAGGTGGAGGTTGACTATGTCAGGTGCACGTAACCGGGATTTTAGTGTAAGGGTTTGTGTTTGCCTTTGAATCTGGGGCTAGTACTTGTTCTTCAAGAGAATGAGTAAAGATGGAAGTAGACAAGAGGAAGAAGTGAGGGCAGAGTGATTAGGATCACAGGTTTTGGAGGTGTTGGTCCATGTTCCCAGCACAGCCCAATAGTTATGAGCTCCAAGGTGGGGAGTTTAGAGGCCCTGGGAGAGGACTTTGGAGAAGAACACTGGGCCTCGCTGAGCTCCAGTAAGACAGGGCTGGTAATGATATTGCCTCACCGGGTTGTTAGAGACTGGGTGACATACCATAAGCAAAGGGCTTAGCACAGTGTCTGCACAGGGTGCAAGCTTGATCCGTGTTAGCTCTTGCCATCATCCACGTGCTGTCATTGAGAGATATTTCTCCAGCCAGTTCCTCTCCTCTGAAGAAGGATGGAATTTAAAGGGTGTTGGAAGAGAAGCCTGGATCCTGAATTGTTTTGGTTTTTGTGATACTGGTTTCTACTTCTGAGGCCCAAAGAAAGGGAAATGAGTTTAAACTGGTCTATGGACAGAATTCAAATGAGATATCCGGAAAAACTGAAAACTCAGAGACTGCCAAGCAGGAACACGGATGATTGTTAGAATGTGTATAGGAGTGTTTCATAAACAGGACTGTGCTGTGAAACCACAGACCCATCTCCTCAAACCCTCGTAATCTTTCTGGGCATTTGGCAGGAAGTGGCAGAGAGCTGCCCCCTGGTACATACTGGAGCCATGAGTTTTTGATATTCGCAGATAGGAAAGGTCTTAGTGCAGATTGGTCACAGACATAGGACTTGAGTCTAGGTCTTCTGATTCAATCTCATGTGCCTGGCACTTAGGAGACCCTGTATAAATAATTGTGGACTAAATAAAGGATTCACTGAAGGACCACATGTCTGCGAGGCACATTATAGTTCCTAAAGCCATCTCCCATCTAATTGGGTTGGGGAGTCGCTTCCTGGGCATTTTTTAAAATGGAGGCCCTTCTCTACCATGTAGAAGGGCCAGGAGCGGGAATGAGTCGTTCTACTCTGCAGGGGACCAGGATAACAGTCTTTGGGAAGTGGGGATCACAGGAACTCCCCATGTAGGCCCTGCCTTAAGGAGGTCATCTCCAGAGGGGACGGCAGGAGGATGTCCAGAAAGACCCCACATGACACCCTTTCGCACATAAAGATCCCACAAGTAGCTGACATTGCGTGGTACAAACTACATACTCTGCTAAACACTTTATGCATCATGCATCTTATTTCGTTTGATTTTCACTTACTCTTCAATCATTATACGCATTTACAGATTGGCACAGCGTGGCAGAGAGAGGTTAAGCAGTTTGCCCAAGGTCACATGGTCAGCAAATGGCAGCCCCAGAATTCGAGCCCAGAAAGCTATACTCCAGAGCTCATGTTTGTATGTATCAGGCTGTGTGTCCTCTTCAGGCCAAAAGGGACTTTCAAGGCTCTCTAGCTGGGCTGCAGACCCTCCTCCACTGACCGCCCTTTCCCAGTCAGCTCTGTTGTGGCCTATGCGGTTCCACGTTCTCCTAGTAGAAGAGCGGAGGAGACAAGCCAGATTCCCAGCTAGGTAGAAGAACCACGCTTGGGTTTTATAGGTCCCAGATCTCCATGCCTCTTCCTCCACTGCCACAAGCACAGATAAGTGACAAGCATGGGCCAGAAGTTGACTGCCACCCAAGCTCAGTGCCAAACCCACAAGCTCTCCAAGCCAGAGGGAAATGCAAATGTGGCTCTTTATCAATAAACACACACAAATGCATGCACAGAGCCGCCTCGTGACCCGCCAGAGAGGGGCTCCTCCCTGGCTACTCTGTGTGCCCCAGTGCGGGTGCAGCTAATAATGCCTCCCGTGGCGTCCCCCTGATTGAAGCAGCCCCTAAGCAGCAGGGACACTTGCTTGATGAGTCGCCAGAGCCCAGCCTTCAAGCGGCCCCCTGACGAGCTGGGCAGCAGCAGGAAGGGAGGTGAGAATTGACAAGAGCCACCTCCAGGCATCCGCAGAGGCCTAGTACAGCCTAGAACTTGAAATGATGTTGGGAGCCATCACCACCCTCGTTGGGTGAGAGCGTGGGTACAGCCTGAAAGATGCTTAGGACGAGGGCATCTTGAGTAGAGCATTTCCTCACACCTGATTCAACAGGAAGGAATCGGTGCTTATAGGTACTGGGACCATGCTTTACGTGCACGCTGTGTCCTTTTGTCTTCACAACATCCTGAGCGGGGGGTCCTCATCTCATTTTACAGAGGGGTTCACTAGAGCTCAGTAGCAGTGGATCTCCTGTGGTGGGACAGTTCTAAGGGGCAGAGCTGGGATTTGAACCTGTGTCATTCTGGCTCCAAACCCTCTGTTCTTCTCATTATACCTTGCTGCCCATTTAGGCAAACCTAATATTTGAAAAATGCGGATTTACATGATGGGTGGATATCAAGAAGAGTTTTTAGTTGCTTCATACAAATACTACTACAGGATTACTTTAAATCTACTTTGTCCAACCCATGACCCACGGGCCATATGCGGCCCAGGATGGCTTTGAATGTAGCCCAATGCAAATTCATAAACTTTCTTAGAACATTATGATTTTTTTTGCATATATTTTTTTTTAAAGCTCATCAGCTATCTTTAGTGTTAGTGTATTTCATGTGTGACTGAAGACAATTCTTCCACAGTGTGGCCCAAGGAAGCCAAAAGATGGGACACCCCTGCTTTTTTCTTTTGGAGACAGGGTCTCGTTCTGTCACCCAGGCTAGAGTGCAGTGACACGATCTTGGCTTACTGCAACCTCTGCCTCCCAGGTTTGAGTGATTCTCATGCCTCAGCCTCCTGAGTAGCTGGGATTATAGGCATGTGCCGCCACGCCCGGCTAATTTTTTGTGTGTTTTTAGTAGAGATGGGGTTTCGCCATGTTGGCCAGGTGGTCTAGAACTCCTGGCCTCAAGTGATCCCCTTGCCTCTGCCTCCCAAAGTGCTGGGATTACAGGTGTCAGCCGCTGCACCTGGCTACACCCCTGCTTTAAATAGTCCTTTTTCTCACTCCTTTAACGTGATAGGATTTACAGAAATTTGCTAAGTAACTCATGGATACAGCTACTTTGGTTGTCCCTTGTCTTGGAATGAGAGGTCTGGATGCTGGTAGTCAAAGTGTGGTCCATGTACCGGCAGCCTCGGCAGTCCCTAGGAGCTGGTTTGGAATGTAGAGTCCCAGGTCCCACCCTAGACCTACAGAGTCAGAATCTGCATGCTGACAAATCCCCAGTGATTGGTGTGCACATTAAAGTCTGAGAAGCACCAGGCAAGGGCCGCTGCTAATGACAGATAATGTGAGAGTTGTGGGTCATAAATAGACCAGCCATCATCAGAAGGAAGGGACTTGGGAATGAAGGGAGCATGGAGCCAGGCCAAATAGGGCCAAGCCGGGCCTGGCACCTGGGCCCCCAGGCCAGTCTGGTGCTCTTGGCACCACTCCATACTCCCTTTGTGGTCAAACAGAGACCAGATTTCCAAAGATCTCCCGGAGGAAGCTCTCAGTCCCAGGGACTGCTCCCACCCCTCACCATGCCCTTTCCCTTTGGGTGCAGGCCTTGGAGCATTGCTTGCAGAAGACACATGAGGCATGCATCTGTTGGGGTAAAGGGCTCGATTCTCCTGAGTGAGGTGCACTTGCCCTTGGCCCCAAGTCGGGACCTGCTGGGTCACTTAGAGGCACCAAGAGAGCTTTGGAACCTGAGCCTGAATCCCAGGTCCACCGCTGGTGTTTCTGTGACCACAGGCGAGTGCCCTACCTGTCTGCACCAGTTTGCTCCTCTGGGAAATCAGAAGGTTGAGGATAGCTGCCTTTTGCAGCTTGTATAAAGCCCTGATTTGATACCTGGAGGTCTCAGCCTTTTCTGTTGTAGGGTATGTAATTGGGTAGCCTTGAAGGCATCAGCCCTTGATAACTTCAAGTTTCCCCCATTGGGCCTAAGCCAGGGGCCAGTAAATTTTCTACAAAGGGCCAGAGAGTCTCTGTCACATCTATTCAGCCCTGCCATTGTAGCACACACACAGGCAATATGTAAATGAAGGGGTGTGGCTGTGTTCAAATAAAGCTTATTTACAAAAACTCACGGCAGCTGGATTTGGCCTGCTGGCCACAGTTTGTTGACTCCTGGACTAAACTAATCTAGCTCAGAGCAGGTCCACTCAGGGTGCTCCTTGTCTACAGGGGTCCAATGAAAGGCATTTAGCCAAATGGTCAGCCCGTTTCACTATTAGGCACACATTTTTAGGGGTAGAGTAGAAAGGGGGTGCCCCAAACAGGCACAGAGTTTGGGGATAGCAGCCTATGAAAAGTATCAGTGCCTTCATTCTTTGGGGGAGCCTCCAGGTGGAGCTCCCAGGTGGAGAGTGACACAATGGTCAGACACAATGTCACTCCCAGGTGGGGAGTGACACAATGGTCAGAACAGGGTGCCGTCAACCAGGGAGGCCTTCCTGGTAGAGGGTGCCTCAAGTCCTCAGTGCTGAACCCCCTTCCACTTCCCAGCTTGGTGGCCTTGGACAAGTTACTTACGTGTTTTGGCTCTGTGGTTCCCCTTTCTGTAAAACAGGTTGTGGTAGTGCCTGCCTCAGAGAGCGCTGTCACCTAAGACTTGTAAGGGTCTGGAACAGAGCCAGGCCATAGCACGCTCTATCAGAGTGACATCACCACTGTCATCGTCGTCATCATTCTTAGAATTATTTTACTGAGGAAATATGGAGTTAGCAGTAAGGAGGTCCTCAGCAGATTATAAGTCAGTAAAACGCAAGTGTGCAGGACCTGGGCAGGACTGGGTCCCAAGTCTACGGGGCAGGGATGGAGGGTATGAGGTAGGCACTCTCAGTGCCTCTGGGGACGGTCCTAGGAGAGGAGGTGGTGCACCTCCCAAAGCAGGAGGACCCCAGAGATATGATTGTCTAGGCTCCGGAAAAGCTGAGTCCTACTCTTCACCTGACTCATTCTTTAGGAAGTTTCCAAAAAAAATCCACTTCTGAGAGCAAAGCCTAGTGAGATCTCAGGCCTGCTACCCTTCAGCCCAGGGCATACCTGGAGGATTGACTCGGAACCGGGGATTCTGGGGAAGAAAGGGCAGAAGGATAAGAAGAGAGGAGAGTCCTGAGGTGTCCTCTTGGACTCAGGGCTGCGGTGCTGTGACCAGCCCATCCATGGAGGCCAGCCCCAGGCTAGGGTCGGCTCCTGGGCCCTGCCACCTGGCAGGGTGCCCAGTGATTGGGCTCACCCCCCACTCCCTCCAGCTGCTCCTCCTCAGCCCTGAAGACAGCTCAAAAGTGGTGGGTGTATTTGTGTGGGGGGAGGGGGGCGGGTAATGTGGGTGGAATTAACTAGGTTTCTGTATTCACGATCCTATTTGTAGCATCATTCTCACTCGTAAGCTAATTTTAGCCATCCATTCTGCTTCTGTTGCCATTTATAAAATGAGAATGTCAAATGCAATATTAAACAAGCAGGATGAAGGCAAAAAAGGAAATGCCAGAGAGGCATTTAATAAATGAATCTGGTGTTTACGTGGGAGAGGGAGAGATCCTGCCCCCCACGCATCACACACGCGAGCGCGTGCACATGCTGTTTGTGTACAGGCTGTGTTAACGAGAGCAGAGTGATTAGTGTGTTGGGGGAGGCCGGGTGGTTCGGTGGTAAATGTTTGTTGCTCTTTAGGCAGAAGTAATTTGGCCTGCAGGGAGTGGCCTCCCAGTTGCCTGAGTGGTTCGCTTGCCCTCCATCTGTCCTCTGGTGATGTCAGTGTGGGCAGGGCCAGGAAGGGCAGTGGTCTGTCTCCTCAGTGTCTCAGCACCCAGTGCCTCTGGGCTTTTCTGAACGTGCTGCCACCAGCGTCCCCCTACTTCAGCCCCAGGGCACAGGGTCATGAGAGGGGAGCACGGAGACCACTAGGAGGGGCTGCTCCCCCTTCTCTTCTGCCTCTTCCCCGTGCAGAAGGCAGGGCATGAACAGTCTGCGCCCGTATGCAGCTGCAGAGACCGAGCCCAGAGTAGCGTGTCTCTTGCCTGGACTCTTGCCAATTTCTCTTCTAGTTTCACTCTAGTTTCCCCAGGGCCTGGGAGTTCTGTCTCTGGTTCTTCCTTTGCCCTCTTCTTTCAGCTGCTCTGCCAAGAAAAGAAGGCTCAAGCCATACCTTTTATTTTCTCCCTCTCTTAAATAAATGAAGTTAGGCCCCGTGCAGGGCCTCTGGCCCAGCCCGCCGTGCACCGGGGTAAGCACTCCTCCAGCCTTGTGGCGGAACCTGAGCACCTGCTGGAGGCTGAGGTTTCTTTCCACTTTGAAATGCCCTTGCAGGTTCCCAGAAATGAAAAGGAGGACAGCTGCTGCTGCCGCCATCAGCTTTTTCCCCAAATAGTGCAGCCTGGGAAGCTCTCTTTACACGTCCTGCTGATGAAAGCAGGGAGATGGGACCTACCTGGCCGACAGGTGCAGGGAGGGTTAGGGAGAAAGGCAATGACTGTGTGCTAAGAATCTGCTGTGCTGGGGAGGCTGCTGCTCTCTTTCTTCCTCTTCAGTCCCCAGTCTGGGATTTCAGTGAACACAGATGTGAACTGACTTCATCACCTTCAAAGGCACTCACCTAGGCTCCATGTGGAGAGGGCAAGGTGTGACTCAACCAACTTTATCCAGTGCAAGCACTTTATAGGATTAGCTCCGAGAGCCCTATGGGGTAGGCACAGCTGTCACTGTTTTAGAGATGAGAACATGGAGGTGCAAAGAAGTTAGTCAGCTGGTCTCAGCTCAGAGAGCCGGCAAGTGGAACAGAGATTTAAAGCCAGGAGCCCTAGCCCTAGGCTAGACTGCTGTATAACAGACTAGGCACCCTCTCTCAGATCTGGGCAGGGCGGGGGCTGCAGTTACTGGAGTACTTCTCAGGTGATACTGGGGACCAGCTCCTCTCTACCCATTGCCTAGATTCTGAGGACCTCTGAGGGAGGAGCCACATCTCAGCCACATTCATTTCTGTGTCCACATCCAGCCCCTGCTCGGTAAATAGGAGATGCTTAATGTTTATTTTTGGTTTATGACCTATTTCACTTTGCCATCACTGATTGTAATAAAAACACTGAGCAGAGGAAACGGTGGATGAAATTAATTCTGGAAGTGGTGAGGAGATGAGTTGTGGAAGCTAGCATCGGGAAGGCTTTGTGAACTAGACCCAGATAGGCCTTGAGGGTTGGGTGGAGGGTGTGGGGAAAGGCTGTGTGCGGTAGGGTGGGGTGGGGCTGGCAGTCGGAGACCTGGAGGAGGGAGCAGAGGTTTTGAAGCTGGGGGTCTACGATTGAATTCTGGCTATGCTTTGTGACCTTGGGCGAGTCATTCCTCAGAACCTGTGTCCTTTTCTGCTGTAACTATGAGGCAGATAAGGCCATCGCACAGAGGAAATGAGGCTCCATGCAGTAAGGGAGTTGACAACCGTGGACATTCTTTGAGGACTTCTGTGTGCCAGGCACTGTACTTTATATCCATTATGTGTATATGTTATGTAATATATGAAAATTATACACACACACGAGGATGTTGTGGCTGTGCCTAGTTATGGATAGCACTCAATAAACAGTGCATGCCTTCCTCCCCAGAGTAACCCTACTGAGTCAAGATTATAAATCTAATAGGTCTCTCAATGCCTTTTTGCAAACAGATCTGGACCATTTATAACATGCATGTGTCCTGGAAAGTAGACATTACTGCTGCCTGCCTTCCCCTGCCGAAGCTGGCAGCTCCATTTCCGTTTGCATAGTAACCCTTTCCTCTGTAGACTGCATGGGCGGGTCCCACATCCGTGAGGACCTTTTTGCAGTAGAACGAGTAAAGTTATCATGTACAAGTAGGTCTCCTGGTGCTTGGCCACACGCTGGTCCCCGTCCCCAAGGACTGTGCCTGATTATGATGCCTGCGGAAGGGAGAAGGGAGGGTCTCTTCCACTCACTTTCCAGTATCCACAGTGACCAGCCGGGAAACCTCTCTGTGTTAGGCCGTTCTTGCGTTGCTATAGAGAAATACCTGAGACTGGGGAATTTATTTGAGAAAGAAGTTTAGTTGGCTTACCGTTTGGCAGGTTGTACAGGCGTGGCGCCAACATCGCTTGGCTTCTGAGGGGGCCTCAGGGAGCTTTGACTCATGGGGGAAGGCAAAGTAGGAGCAGGCACATCGCATGGTGAAAGCAGGTACAAGCAAGAGAGAGAGTGCAGGGAGGTGCCACACATTTTTTTTTTTTTTTTTTTTTTTTTTTTTTTTTTTTTTTTTGAGACGGAGTCTCACTCTGTCACCCAGGCTGGAGTGCAGTGGCCGGATCTCTGCTCACTGCAAGCTCCGCCTCCCGGGTTCACGGCATTCTCCTGCCTCAGCCTCCCGAGTAGCTGGGACTACAGGTGCCCGCCACCTCGCCTGGCTAGTTTTTTTGTATTTTTTTAGTAGAAACGGGGTTTCACCGTGTTAGCCAGGATGGTCTCGATCTCCTGATCCCGTGATCCGCCCATCTCGGCCTCCCAAAGTGCTGGGATTACAGGCTTGAGCCACCGCGCCCGGCCGGTGCCACACATTTTTAAGCAACTCCGAGTAAGAGCTCACTCATCACCAAGCAGGTGGCCCAAGCCATTCACAAGGGATCCACCCTCATGATCCAGACACTTCCCACCAGGCCCCACCTCCAACACTGGGGAGTACATTTCAACATGAGATTTGGGTGGAGACAAATATCCAAACTATATGACCACCTGAGTTTGCAGAGGGCAGAAGGGCTCGTACCAGTGAGGGAAAAGGACTGCAGAGTGGTTAGGGACCCTTCCCCTGCCAGACTGAAGGACCAGGGCTTCCCAGCACAGCTGTCAGGATTTCCAGGGATGCAATTGCTGCCTCACCAATCCCCCAGCCCCTTAATGGCTTCTTAAGGCCTTGCCCTCACCCGGCCACATACTCACACTAGTCAGGAATCCATCTTGCCTCTGGCCCTGGGCAAGAAAACATCTGGATGGAATTGAAACCCTGGACCAGATGTTAGAACTGAGTAGAGGTGACCTGGCTCTCCGAAGGTCATGCAGGGAGTGATGGTGACACGCCCATCTCAAGTGGGAGCTGCACATGGAGGGGAAGCCGAGGTTCCTGAGTTTCCCTCCCTGGGCCACTCCACCTCCCCTAGGTGGGTTCCACCCCCTCTCCTTATTACCTCATAGCCTCTTTCTCCAACTCATTCAACAGCTCTCTCAGTAGCACCAGCTTCCTGGGTATGAGACCTGAGCCGCGGCTTGGCCCTGCCCTCAGAAGGCCCCCACGCTGGTCTAATGCTCTGCTCTTTGTTACCGTCTTGCAAATCCTAGTCATTGTTGGACAAAGGACCCCTCATCGTCTTTCTTTTGGCTTTGGGCCCTGTTCGTTCTGCTATGAGGCTGACTCGGGGTGAGGTGCCGTGCAGGTACACAGTAGGAGAGTTGAACCCCGATCAAGGGCTTGTTTTGTGTTTATCTTCCTTGCTTTGCAAGTTCCTTGAGGTTGGGTCTCCCCAAATCTTGATTATACACCTGCAAGAGCCTTACAAAATGTCCTGCTTTTTGTGGGGGTCTCCAGAAAAGGCTTGTGATTGGCAGAGGGGGCAAGAGAGCAGTGACCAGGAAGAAGAAAGGCTGTGGCCACTGGATGGCAAAGGAGGGCTGTGTGGGGAGGTGTGTGTGACGTGTGGTCTCTGGAGGCCAGGCTCACCCCCTCCTGCCTCCAGTAGCAAGATGTGTGTAGCTGTCAGGCTCTAGGCAAGACACTTAACACTTGAGTAGCATCTCCCCTCCTCTTCACCATCTCCCTGGGCAGGGCTCAGGGCCTAATGGCCAGAGGAGAGGATCAGCTTGGGGCTTCAGAGAAACAGTGTTGGCCTTGAACCCACCAGAACCTGGCTGGGGAAGAGGTCAAGCTGATCGGGGGCGAGACCAGGTCAGATCTCTTACATCTATTAGGAAACGCCACGGAAGGACAGGTACCCACCCTAGAAACTGCAGGACATTCTCTCCTCCTGAGCCCTTTCTTCCCTCTGTTCCCCTCTCCTTTCTGTTAGCCAGACAGTCAGACGGTCAAGGTTGATACCTGAGCACTGGGGAATTTTATCCATTGAAATAGGCCTCTCCCCCTGGAGGACTAAACAGTCTCAGACACGACCTGTTTGGAGTGAGAAATGAAACTGCAAACACTGGCCTCTTCAGGCCAAACAGGCTTTCCTTGTCCTAGATGGTACATCAAGGCCACAGGTCCAGAGCTTGGATTTCCCTCTGGGCCCTGAGGCCGCGTGCTGACTGGGTTCTTTTGTACAGAGACCAGGGAAAAACAAAAGCCCCTTACTTCCCAAAGCTTGGCATACTTCTCAGACTGCCAGCCACCATCCCCGAAGACGCCAGGGCAGTGAGCTTACCTTCACAAGGGCTTCGGATCCATTGGGGAGGAGTGGCCACTCATAGTAGCTGCAGGGAAGGTGTTCTTGCAGAAGCTCCAGCACCTCCTCTGAAAGCCAGTGCTAAGCATTCCCCACTAGGGAGACGGTGTGACTCAGGGCCACGGCACCCACTCTCCTGGCTTGGGCTGGGGCTATAGGCAGATCGGGATTAACGTCCCAGCCCTGCACCCAGGTACTGGGTCTGGAGCACAGGTTAGATGTCTGAGTCTGAGCCTCAGTTTCCTGCTCTGTGGGATGGATATATAGCTATAAAGGACATCATCGGGTCCACTGACAAAACCAGCATATGGAAGGTAAAGTATTTTATTAATGTTAAACGTACTGAGACTGATAACTGTGCTATGATTACGTAAGAAAATGCCCTCATGTTTAGGAAATGCAAACCAACTTACTCTCAAATGGAAAAAAGAAAAATCCCGGCCGGGTGCGGTGGCTCATGCCTGTAATCCCAGCACTTTAGGAGGCCGGGGCGGGCAGATCACAAGGTCAGGAGTTCAAGACCAGCCTGGCCAATATGGTGAAACCCCGTCTCTACTAAAAATACAAAAATTAGGAGGGCGTGATGGCACGCACCTGTAGTCCCAGCTACCCGAGAGGCTGAGGCAGGAGAATTGCTTGAACCCGGGAGGCGGAGGTTGCAGTGAGCCGAGGTCGCGCCACTGCACTCCAACCTGAGTGACACAGCAAGACTCCATCTAAAAAAAAAAAAAAAAAATTCTACATATAGATATAGAGGGCTCAGGAGTGTGTGCAAATGATAAGGCAAAAGTAACAAAATGTTAGCAGTAGGTGATTTCTGGTAAAGGATACCATCCTTGCAACTTTTCTGTAAATTTGAAATGATTCCTGAGTAAGGAGTTGGAAACTGCAAACCTTGCTGAGCTGCTGTGGATGCTGATGGGAGGAGGCATCCAACCCAGTGGGCAGCAAGGATAAGAGGGTTAGTGACCACAGTGGCCACACTCCTATCAGGCCTTTGTTTTGTTCTCTAAAGGAACACGCTGCTGCCCTGGGCGTCCAGGGACTAGGTCATTATTCTGAACCCATTACCATGGAGACTATGAGGAAGCCACACCCTGTCTTCCAAGGCCAGTTTGTCGTACAAAGCAGCATATTGGGAAAAGAAAATTTCAAAACAAATCCCATCAATTTTGTTGGGGTGGGGGGTGTTGGCACATCCCTGGTATTGGGAGTGTTTTGTGGCATTGCCAGCTGCGCACCTTGAAAACAGAGACCTGGTCTTTCTGGTGTGAGCAGTCGGTCATCAGTGGCCTCTGAGGCTTCTTACAAGTGCTCAGTCAGATGGAACATCTCACTGCATTTCTTGCCCCTTGAATAGACTGCTGTGGTCAGTTGCTATTTGAAACAGTAGAAGCAGCAGCCACTGTGAGAAGCTGTTGGTGCAGGAGTCTCAAGGACTGAGACTGGGAGGTGGGCCTTCCTCAAGGGGAAGTCTTAGGAGGTGAGGGCAAAACACCTGCAGCAAAAGGCCTGGTCCCCATGAGCACCACCTTTGTTTTGTTTTAGAGGACCATGGAGAGCCAGGCAGGCCTCTGTGGGACTGCAGTGGGAAGGGAGCCCCCGTGCCCTGCCCTCTGCCCTGTGGTGAGAGCAGCCCTATGTGCCCACTGCTCCAAGGACCCAGCCAGCCAAGAGCCAGAGTGTGACGAGTGCCTCCTGCTGCCTTGTCAGCTCACTGCCCTTCACCGACGTCATGTGGTTGTTACTTTCCAAAGATTATCCCTAGAGCCCCCTCCCACATGGACTCTAGGCTGGCCCAGTGTCACCAGTAGAATGTGTTGGATGAAGCACTGTGAGTCCCAAGGCTAGGTTGGAAGAAACCTTGCAGCTTCTGCTTGAGTCTCTTGGAATGCTTGTGCTTGGGACACTTCCTCTAGGGACTCAGCCGCCATATTGTGGCAAGACCAGGCGCCGTGGAGAAGCCATGGTGGACGTCTCGTCAGCAGGCCCAGCCGAACCAGCGTGGCTGCCTACCATGGCAGCGAGGAGCCATCTTGGGCCTCCGGCCTCGTTGAGGCCTCCTCTGGCCTCAGCCCCAGTCACCACGTGACCACAGCGCCATGAGACCACCAGCAAGAGCCCAGCCGAGCCGGTCACCCCACAGAACCCTGAGGAAGGACGATTAAATTGTTACTCAAAGCCATTAAGTTTGGGGGCAGTTTGTTGCTCAGCAGTAGATACCTGGAACAGAGTGTGTGGTCAGATAGCCTAAGTACATGACTCGAACCGAAAAGATAGCCTGCTTTTTATACTGTTTGGGTTCTGACCGTAACCTGGGTTGTTCATGCCGAGCTCTCTGGCTTATGCAGGGCCTGGGGGAGGACAGCAGGGGAAGGTGACCCGATGTCTGCTAACTCAAGAGGCTCGGGAGGCTGACAAGTGCAGAAGCAGCGAGGGGCAGGTTGATGTGTGAGTACTTGCATTCATCTTAGGAGAACAAGACAGTCAGAGCCTCTTCTTTTTCAATACAGTGAGAGCTCTCAGAGAGGTAGAAGCTTTCCTTATTTATCTTTGGGTCCCCAAAGCCTAGCACTTGCCTGGCATGTTGAGTTCCTCTGCATCCACGTCATTGAATTAAGTGGCTGAGTCTTGGGGGTGGAGGGGACTGGACAGGCTTCCTGGTCCTGAGAAGTCTTTCAAGAGGCCTTCAGGGCAGGCAGGTCAGGTTCCCTGCTGTTACCTGTTACCTGCTGCCTTCCCCTGTCGTCCAGATGCCCAGGACAGGCCGGGGTCCCCCCGGAGAGTGCGTGTGCCATGGCCCCTGGCCTTGGGGAACATTCACCGTTGACCCAGTGGGTGGTTGGCACTCAAACAGTCACTGCTGCCCAAACCACCAGCAGCAAAGACAGAGCAGAATTAAACAGAGCTGTCAGCCCTGTTCAGTGAGAGGAAGAGTAGGTGGGTTTGTTTAAAACACTCCCATTACAGTCAGTTAACCTTTATGTTCCCTAAATGAAAATTGTATAAACCTGAGATTTCCGTTGATCAGGTTGCCTAGGAACAGGCAGCAGGTTTTCATAAGACAATGCAGTAGATTGTCACCGATAGGGCTATTAGGAAGTGAGCTGGTTAGCGATATTATTCCCCTTGCTGGTGTTGGCTTTGGGTAATTATCTGTCTGCCTGTGCAAGACACACCCATCCTCCCAGGCTTGGGGCAGGTTCATGCAAATGAGATTTCTCAGCCTGCTCCTCTGGAGTCCTGAAGTCAGTTTTCAACCCTGGGCTTAGGAGAGCCAATTTGGATGAGTTTGTTGTTTTCAATCACCTTTTCCCCCCTACCTGCAGTGACAACATTCTAATAGCCCTATCAGTGACAGTCTATTGCATTATCTTACAAAAACCTGCTCCCTGTTGCTTAGCAGAAAGCTTGGAAAATAAATAGCAAAAAGCCCGATTAAAATTTGAAAACAAAGTAACTCTAAGACAATTTTAGTATGTCTTTTCAGTATTTTTCCCTATATGATATATGCACTTGTTTATTTTTTAAAAAGTCAGCGACATTTGCTTTTTTCCCTCCTGCAGTTAGAGTGACCTGTCATCCTGGTTTGCCTGGGACTGAGGGGTTTCCCAGTACCAGTGCATAATTATTATCAACACACTTTTTCATAGCTGCATAGCATTCAATCAGTGTGGAAAAACCAGACTCAGCTAATTCCCTGTTCTTCTGTATTTCAGGTATTTCCTTTTATAAAAAAAAAAAATAATAATAATCTAATTCCTGTAGGGCAAATTCCTAGAGGTGAGATTACTAGGTGTATGTATAAATTTATGGCTTTTGATATAGTGTTAGGTTGCCCTCCAGAAAAATACGTGCCAATTTCCACCCCACCGCACCATACCCTCAGAAACCTTTACATCAAGCAATGCTTTCATCACTGTCAATCTGCGGGCAAAAAATATGCTTCATCTTGGGGAATGTGTTCTTTATTAGACGTCTGTGAATTGTCTACTCATGTCTTTTACCCATGGCTCTTTTGGGACGCTCATCTCTTTTAATCTATAGAACTCTTTGTATTAAGCATATTAGTCGTGGATGTTGAACCATTTTGTCCATTTTTTAAGGTATTTGTGGTTATTCTTGAAAGAGCAAGAGTAATACCTATTATCGGGTGTCTTTGAAGAAAGGGGACTTATATCTTAGGTCATTAGAGCATCCCCCTAAGGTTGAGCACTAAAATATTTTTTGATTGAAGTATTTGAGATGAGACTATCTCTAAAACAGATAACCCGTAGAGGTCCCTTTTTATTTCTATTTTATTTATTTATTCTTTTGAGACAGAGTCTCGCTCTGTCGCCCAGGCTAGAGTGTAGTGGTGCAATCTCGGCTCACTACAACCTCCACCTCCTGGGTTCAAGCGATTCTTCTGCCTTAGTCTCCCAAGTAGCTGGGATTACAGGAGCGTGCCACCGCGCCCGGCTAATTTTTTTGTATTTTTAGTAGAGACAGGGTTTTGCCGTGATGGCCAGGCTGGTCTCGAACTCCTGGGCTCAAGCAGTCTGCCTGCCTTAGCCTCCCTAAGTACTGGGATTACAGGTGTGAGCCACTTTGTCCAGCCTAGAGGTGTCTATTTAAACAATGTATATTGCACACAGTTTAACTTTTTCTTGATATCTCAGGCACACTATGAACAATAGTAATTTTCTGTGTTACAGTGATACCTCAGCAGCTGTTGAACTATGTAGAGCTTTTGCTCCTATACCATATGGCCCAGACTGCTCTTTAAATAAGATACCTGATTCTTGTCTTTTCTCCATCACTATCAGGCTGTCATGCTGTTCCTTTTGGCTGTTAAAAGCATCCATGCTTTACCCTGCGACATCCCGCCTTCATCAGCAGTGGGATTGATTACTGGCTAACAATGCTTGTTAAATTTCTCTGTAAACAAAAAGCAAGTAAGTGCTAATAAGCACAGGCCTAAGGTGCTCTGGTAAAATGGCAAAGGAGCTTCTTCCAAGGGCCACAGTTTTACTTATTCCCTGAGGTTTGTATTTGGCATAGTTAAGGTTATTAAATAAGTGACCTCTGGGTATACAAGCAGATTAGCATGAAGAAATTTTAGAGTCGGAAGAGAAACAGAAAGGGGAGATTAGCAACCACTTGAAAATGTAGCTGCAAATGAGAAACTAGTAATCCAGATGAACAGAATCAGTATTTAATCTTATTACTTCCCTCAGGAGTGTGGTAGTGGTGTAGGTTTTGTGGAAATGTGGCATTGCTGACCTAGAAATTCTAAAGATCTGGTTTGTAGGCCTGAACCTGTTGGGGAGGGCTTTCAGCATGTTACACAATAATTTTTTTTTTTTTTTTAAGACAGGGTCTCGCCGTGTCAGCCAGGCTGGAGTGCAGTGGCGTGATCATGGCTCACTGCATCCTTGTCCTCCCAGACCCAGGTGATCCCCCTACCTCAGCCTCCTAGGTAGCTGGGACTACAGGTGTGCGCTACCACACCTGCCTAGTTTTTTCTACTTTTTTAGTACAGATGGGGTTTCACCATGTTGCCCAGGCTGATCTCAAACTCCTGGGCTCAAGCTGATTCACCTGCCTCCACCTCCCAAAGTGCTGGGATTACAGACATGATCCCCCACACCCGGCCAACACAAAACTTCTGATGCTCTGTTTTCTCATCTGCGAACTGGGGCTAAGGCTAAGTGGTCTGTCTATTTAATAAGAGTTTGAATCAGATGGCCTGGCATGAAGAGTCACTGGCCTGAGGTAATGTTAGGGACATTTGTAAACGTATAAAGGCTGAAAAATCCTGAGGGGTTATTATTATTGCTATTGTTGTTAATATTCACAGACACATCCAACAGCCGTTGTCTGCCTCCTTATCTGTCATGCTTTCTGCACGAGCGTCAACCTGAGCTTCAATCTGTGTGTGTATCTTCGGCTTACGTCCTCGCCACCCCTCCAGAACCCGATTTCATCTTTGTAGGTTTTTCCGAAGCAGGATTTGCACAAGTGGCGTGTTTTCTTAAGTATTTATTTTGCAGGCCATTTACTCGGCACGACTGTTTTTACAGTGGGTAAGGAGCAAGGCTAAAAATAACTTAGCTCGTAACCAGATCAGTTCTGCATTTGACATTTACGTGGAATTCATTTGCATCTCATTTGTTCGCCTTTCTGTTTAACAGGTAGAATGTAAGAAAGCTCAGCCGAAAGAAGTCATGTTCCCACCTGGGACAAGAGGCCGGGCCCGGGGACTGCCTTACACCATGGACGCGTTCATGCTGGGCATGGGGATGCTGGGTGAGTCTAGACAGGACTGCAGGTCACCGTGGACTGGGAGAGCTATGGAGGCCTCTACTCCCAATTGGGTCACCTACCAGCGGGGCAAACTGCTTCACCTTTCCGAGCCTCAGTTTCCTTGTGTATAGATGAGGATGATAATTCCCCATTCCAAGACAGTTGTGATGATTGAGTGTGTGTGTAGGTATGTGTGCGTGCATGTGTGTGTGGGTGTGTGTGTGTTTGTATTTATAATTTTGCCCCATGCCTGGCTTATAGGATATGTTAGACTATTTTCTCTCTTTTCCATCTCCTTCCTCAAAAGAAGGAAAAGTTCCCCTCTCTCTGCCTCAGCCCTCTCATCTGAGTGGGAGTTCTTAAGATGTAAGGACTCCTGGCTGACTTAACTTGTGTGGGCTGAGGCTACATTTTCTAAAACTTGGGAGAGGAGGGAAGTGGTAAGGGTGGGCGATAATCCTGTCTATTTAAATGATTAACATTTTTCTCTTGGGATATCAAAATTTGCATTTAAATGGATGTTTTAAATAGCCTGTTTTACTCTTTATTTGCCAAAAAAAAAAAAAAAAAAAATGATGAAAGACAAAGTGTGTTTGTTCTGACTAAAAATGATTTCTCCTGGCTTTTAGAGAAATTGAGTTGCGTATTATGCCCCTTTCCTTAAAGGTATCTCTGTCCGTCCCGCGTAGATAATTGAAAATCTTACCGCTTAAATGGCATGAAAGATGGAGAAAGCAGTGGAGATGCGTAATGGTGTAGGTCGCAACAATAATTAGAAATTTAAAGGCGAGAGAACAGTATTTTAGTGCAAGTTATTGTGTGTCAGGAAAATACTAATTAAATAGGATAAATGATAGTTAATGGTAAAATTCCATTCAGGCACATGAGCTGTCTAGTGTTAATGGGTTTTCATTTGGTTTGGCTAAGAGTCCCACTTCTATATTGTTTGATAAGCCCTTTCTATATTTTCAGATTTGCTGCTGTTTAAATCACTTCTGGCTTAATTTTAAATTTATAGAACTTTTTGTGGTCTGACAAAGAATTGTATCTACTTGTCTGAGGAAATAACAAGGGCAGGTAAAACTGCTTTGAGGAACTTTATGAAACAGAAAAAGATGCCAGGAGAATATTAAAAATGGCCATGACGTTAATTCTCCTCAAATGAATTTTTTTTAAGCTTAACAGAGTTTCAAAGATAAATCCTATTGTAATTTTTTAAAATTGGCCAGATGTTTCTAAAACTTACCTCTGGAAGAAGAAACAAGTGAGAATAGATGAGAAAATGTTTTTAAAAAGAGGAATGAGAAAAGACCAACAGTGAGAATGTAACACAAAGCTACAGTAACTAAAACAGTATGGTACATGGGAATGCACCAGTTGATAGAAAAAGGTAAAAAGTCTAAACTAAATATATCTATATTGAAGAGTATGTTTTTAAAAATCAGTGATAATTATTTCCTGGTTGACTACAAGATAATTACTTAGCTCCTGCTTTAAAAAAATAATTTTTATTAGGTCTTTATGTTTTATATCAAAAGAAACTCCAAGCTGGTATTTTTAAATGGTGAAATCAAACCTGAAAGAAGGAGAGTTGAGCTGAGTGCAGTGGTGCTCGCCTGCAATCGGGAGGCTGAAGTGCAAGGATCGCTTGAGGCCAGGAGTTTATGAGCCAGCCTGGGAAACATAGTGAGACCCCCCTCTACAAAAAATAATAAACATTAGGCTGGGCACGGTAGCTCACACCTGTAATCCCAGCACTTTGGGAGGCCAAGGCAGGTGGATCACCTGAGGTCAGGAATTCAAGACCAGCACGGGCAACACAGTGAAACCCCGTCTCTACTAAAAATACAAAAATCAGCTGGGCGCTGCAGCACGTGCCCGTAATCCCAGCTACTCAGGAGGCTGAAGCAGGAGAATCGCTTGAACCCAGGAGGCAGAGGTTGCAGTGAGCCAAGATTGCACCACTGCACTCCAGCCTAGGTGACAGAGTGAGACTCCATCTCAAAATAATAATAATAATAAATAATAAGCATTTGCATGTGTGGCCCCAGCTACTCAGGAGGCTGATGCGGGAGTAAAGCCTGAGCCCAGGAACTCTGGGCTGTGCAGATTGGGTGTCCTCACTAAATTTAGCATCAAAATGGTGACCTCCTGGGAATGGAGGAACATCAGGTTGCTCAAGGAGGAGTGAACAGAACCAGGTTAGAAATGAAGCATCTCAAAACTCCGTGCTGATCAGAGTGGGGTCGTGCCTGTGAGAACCTACTGCACCACAGCCGGGGCAGCATAGAGCATAGAAAGATCTGTTTCTGAAAAAATACAAAATAAGAAAGAGTTGGGGGCTGAGCACGGTGGCTCATGCCCATAATTCTAGCACTTTGGGAAGCCAAGGATTGCCTGAGCCCAGGAATTCGAGACCAGCCTGAGCAACATGGTGAGACCCTGTCTCTCTCTCTCTCTCTCTCTTTTTTTTCTTTTGAGATGGAGTCTCTCGCTCTGTCTCCAGGCTGGAGTGCCGTGGCGCGATCTCAGCTCACTGCAATCTCCACCTCCCAGGTTCAAGCAATTCTCCTGCCTCAGCCTCCCGAGTAGCTGGGATTACAGGTGCACGCCACCACACCCAGTTAATTTTTGTATTTTTAGCCAGAGACGGGGTTTCACCATTTTGGCCAGGATGGTCTAGATCTCTTGACCTTGTGATCCGCCCACCTTGGCCTCCCAAAGTGCTGGGATTACAGGCGTGAGCCACTGCGCCCGGCGACCCTGTCTCTTAAAAAAAAAAAAAAAAAAAAAAGCAAAATAAAAATTAAATAAGAAAGAGTTGAGCCTATTACCACCTACTAGGTTTTACAGTCTTGACTTTAAAATGAGCATAAAGGCCCTACGGCATAAAATGGAAGGCCTTTAGGATCCAAATCTTCAGGAAATTTCCCACCTTTCTGAGTCTAACTTGGTACCCTCTGCATGCTGGGAAGAGGGAACTGGTTTTCATCTGGGAGAAGCAGAGGTGTGAAGCGGAGCCAGCTCAGCTCCTGTCAGTTGACAAAGAGCAAAGAGTGCTCAGCCTCCCAGACTTCAAGCAAAGGCTCAGGCCCACATCTCCATAATCACCCAAGCTTGGATCCCTGAACAGAAGGGCACCTAATGTTTCATCATGGGGACCCAGGTGAGGAGGCAGGGCAGGAGGCATGGGTCAAGAGCACCTACTGCATGACCAGCCCTGAGCTAGCCTTGGGACATAGTGCTTCACAAGCAGATGTGGTTCCTGCCCTCAGTGAGCTTGTGGTCTATACAGAGAGCCCAGTGTGTAACAGTGCATTGCACAGATGCCTAATGATCATCATAGAGTCTGGGGCTGGTTGAAGAGCACGTCATGAGGAGTGGAAGCCAGTCTTAGGAATCAGGAAAGTGGCATCTCAGCAGAAATGAGAAGGATGAGTAAGCCAGGGGCCTTCCATTTGGAAGAAACAGCCTTGGAACATGAGGACCCTACTGTGGGACCTTGAGAGCCAACCAGCCTGGCCATGTGTGTGTGGGAAGAGGGGGAGAGGCAGGTCAAGGGGCTCCAGGGTTGGCTTTGCCTGTAGCTTGTGGGCAGACCCAAGTGGCCCCTTCCTGAGAGCACCTACTGAGGTGGTAGGAGACAGCAGTGTTCCCTGTGCTTGTCTGGACAGCATCTGAACGGCGCCTGCTCGCTGGGGGACGGATATGTGATGCCTGCCAGGAGCTTGCTCATCTGCCCAGCTCTTCCCTCATCTACTTACAGTTCAAGTTATGACTTCCCCAAGCCACAGTAAAGAAGGAGCTGTTAGGTGAAGATATTGTTGCAGTTCAGAGCCTATTGTTTTTGAGTTATAACCTTCCCAGCCCCACCCTGCTGCTGAAGGCCTTTGCCTTTTGCCTGCTGTAGCTGTGGTTGTGCCTAACCCCAGACCCTATCCAGCCCAACCCCAGGCCACAGAGGCACTAGTCCTCTTCTAACAAAGCAGAGAACCCTTTGGATGGAATGGATGGGGTCAGCCGTAGCCAGAGCAGGGCTCCACCAAGGGAGGCCGTGTGGTCCAGAGGCAAGAGCTTGGAACTTTGGAATCAGCAGACCTAGACTCTTCACTCTATCTGCTGTGTGATTTGGGGCAAGTGGCTTAGCCTCTCTGTTCTTCATTTATCCTACCCATGGGGTAATAATCTTACTTCATGGGGTTGTTGGAGGATAAATGAAACTGTATCTTGCCTGGTAAATGCTGTAGTCTAATCTGAGATACCATAGCTAGTAAGATATATGTTCATTTACTCTTCGGAAAGAAAAAATATGCTATTCATTAAACTACATAATGCTTTCTTATCACATTGGCTGCAAGATAGATCCCACTTTCACAGAAGTTAAAGTGTGGAAAAGATGTGTGTGTTCAAATCAACAAGGCATCATAGTATGTACTCAAGCTGGGAGTTGTTATTAACAAGGTACTAGGAAGCCCTACCACTTGGACTTCCTTACCACCCATGGCTGAGAACACGGATGTGACCTGTGCTGTGGCAACTGCAGCCTCTTTCTCCTTGTGGACTCCCAGCCCAAGGAGTTTGGATTATTCTTGAGTAGCCACCTTCTGACAAAGATCTATGTGCTAGATTCCGGGTCTCATCAGCCCTGGGCCCTCCTGAATTTCCCAGTGACTGTGGTGAGGCCATCCATATGCACTGACCAGGGCCTCCTAAAAGGTCCCCAAATGTGTCCCCCAGCCAGGAACCAGCTCAGCCAGCGGTCCAGGCAGAAGGGATGAATCAGATACAGTGTCAAGCTGTATCTGAGGAGATACAGGCCTCCCCAGCCAGCACAGAGCCTCCTCCTGAGCCCTCTGTAAATGCACCCACTGGGAACTCCCTGGGCTGCCCTCTGTTTTGCCCATTGGTGCAGCTTGGCACTCTGGGTCTATGAACTCTCTGAGTGAGGAGACCGCCATTTGCCGTGCTGTGATGGAAGCCCTTGACTCTGTGATCAAAGACTGTTTCTCTTTCTTCTTGCTTCTTCCCTCAAAAGTGGTAGTGTGGCATCAGGCAAAGTCGAATCTTTTGGTAGCATGGCCTGACGTGACCCCATCACTCACATGGGTCACCATCTCCACCGTACACTCTGCTTGCGTATTAGTCCTGGAAGCACTACCCGTCCTCACCAACAGCAGTTTGGCTGATGAACTTGACTCATGCAGAAAAACACTTTCATTTTCTTAAAGTTAACTAACCAATGCAATTAGATGAGGTTTCCATGATTGAAACCTTTATCATTGAAAGAGTGGAAAAATAAATGGCACTTCTAGGGACTTTTTAGAAACGAGACTATAAACCATTAAAACATTAAAATTCATTCATTCAACAAATATTTATTAAATGAGTACCTACTAAGTGCCAGGCACCATTCTAGATGCTGAAAATGCAGCAGAAAACTAAGTCTCTGATTTTAGGGAGCTGACATTCTAGTGAGGAGTCTGAGACAACCAGCACACTGGTCTGTAAATGACTTGGACTCTGTGGAACTAATTTTTAAATATCCTTTAAGATTTTCTCCATACTCTGGGTGGTCTCATCAGAGGGAGACTGATAAGCGTATAGTTGCACAGTTATTCTATCTTGATCTCTGTTGATATGGCTACAGACATCCTTGGGGAAAACCTACACCTGTTTTGGTTTTAGCTTTTACAGCATTTGACAGAATCACAGAATAATCGACCTGATGGGAATTCCTTAAAAGGAATGTAGAAGAGAAGAGGGGGCGTTATCCTTAGGCCAGGTCTCCCACCTTTGAGCCGGACAAAAGCAGAGTCACCTAAGATTCTTAGAAAAGGTCTTTTGCAGGCTGGTGCAGTGGCTCATGCCTATAAACCCAGGAAGCCCAGGCACCTGAGTTCAGGAGTTCGAGACCAGCCTGGCCAACGTAGTGAAACCCCATCTCTACTAAAAGTACAAAAATTAGCCGGGCGTGGTGGCACATGCCTGTAGTCCCAGCTACTCGGGAGGCTGAGGCAGAAGAATTGCTTGAACCCAGAGGCAGAGGTTGCAGTGAGCCAAGATCATGCCACTGCACTCCAGCCTGGGCGACAGTGCAAGATTCCACCTCAAAAACAAACAAACAAAAAGACAGAAAAGGTCTTTTGCAGCCCCTCAGACTTTGTGGCACAGTCTTGCAGCACCAAGAGGTGCCCACAGTTACCCAGCTCAATGTGATAGAATCTCTTTCATTTTTCTTAATGAAGGTGAACTTAATAAAAGCAAACACATGATGATTGTTGATATATTTGATTTCTCTGAGCCTTCTCTGCCCTCAGCCACATAATCCCACTGCCTTTAACTTTCTTGGCCTCATCGGGCACAGGCTGTTTATTTAACATGCTGAGACGAGTGTTAAAGGAATAGCACATTGCTGAGCCCTTAAAGAAAAGCTTCACCCTGTCAGCTCAGAAACAGAGAGATGCTGATGATCAGCTAAAGCACATTAGCCAAAAGCATTCTTAGGTGCAGTCGTACTGAGAAGCCCCCCCCGTGAAGTCCTGACTCAGTGTTCCCTGACATTAAGCCCCTCTGAAATGCGGGCAAAAAATGAATAAAGTATCATTGAGAACGGGGACTAGGAAGCTGTAATCTGCTGGCGTTCACTAACAGATCAAAAGATTGGAGATTGGCTGCAACTTAAAACCACACATCTAGACTCAATTTCCACCGGGATCTGGCTTTCCCAAAAGTATCTGTTGAGGTTATTCTCAAGGAAGTGTTCCTTTGTTTAGCCGCTTCCTGGGGGACAGAGGAAACTCAGAATTCGGCTCTTCATTGTCCCTGTAGAGCAGTGCAGTCCAATAGAACTTCCTGCAAGGGAGGGAGGGTCCTGTCTGCACTGGCCAGTATCACTGCCCGCCTGTGCACGGTAGCTGCTGAGCCCTTGAGTTGCGGCTTTTGCGACTGAGGAGTTGAAGCTTTCATTTTAGATAATTTTAATTGAATTTAAATTGGACAGCACAGGTCTGGAGGAGCCCCTGCAACTCAGAGTGATTCTGGGGGCAAAGCATCTTTGTAGACTTTAGCCTTCACATCCTTGCCTAGGAAGGACTCTTGGCGCTTGGTGTTTAGTCTGTTTGCAGACCTCATGGAGCCGATGTGGTGCCCCAGGCAGTGCTCTAAACATCGCAGCAGATCTGTCACACTCTGGCAGTTCCCTGGATAAACAGCCCTGTCTCTTGTCTCTTTCAAGTCTGGGGCCTGGTGGGAGCTGTTTTCCATGACTCTGAGTAGCTGAGTAACAGAGCCCAGGAGAGGATGAGTCATGGGCCTGTCTAGAAGGGAAACATCTCTAGGGTTGCAGCAAAGATCTAGAACCAGAACCACAGTTTTGAGAACTTTGGCAGCATCCCCAAAATGGGGACTTAAAATGAGCTCACTGGCAAATCCAAATTCTATTGTTGATTTCTGTATTTTGCTTCTACAATGGAAAGCCGATCTGCGAGAGAGGTGGTCACCCCGGCAGAAGCCTTGATTTTTTTTTTTTTTTTTTTTTTTGACTTTAGTGACAAGAGATAATTACTGTGGGATTGATCAGGCGTCCAGAGTATTGGAGCAAATAAATTGTGCAGTGGCCAGTGCGGGAGGGGCCTGGCTGCTAATGGAAGTGGTGGCTGGGTCATCCCGCCGTAATGTGGCTTGATGGAGCGTCTGCACAGGTCTGCTGTAATGTGCTATTGATATGCAGCCAGCCAATTTCCCCCGTGTGGCTGGGGCTGTGAACCATTCGAGCAGAGCTGGGCTGCACAGCAGTAAATGAAGAGGAAAATTGAAGTAATGTCTTATTATAAATTTATGATTTCATCTGCCTGACCTAGAGGATGTTCAGTGATGGGGGGTGGAGATAAGATCCCCCACTCTGGCAGATGCCAAATTCTCATCTTTGTGGTTTGGAAGACTGTAGTATTGATGTGTCCAGGAAGAGTGGGGTGAGACCCAAAGTTGGGGTGAACTTGACCATGCTTTTCTTCTTTCTTGTTGGAGCCTTGTGGGAAAGCCGGGAAGAAAGCAGATGTCATGGCATTGTATTGGTTGCCTAAGTGCAGAGAGAAACTGGCTGTTCTGCCACTTCCCACCCTCCCTGAGGGAAAGTGACACATGGGCTTATGCTTTTGCTGTCAGATTAACACTAAAATATTTAAGACCCCTAGCTCTGAAGTTAGAAGCAAAGGAGCCAGTTTTCATCAGAAAAGCCCCTAGGCAGCCATGACTTGGCTGTTTGCATATAATCCGTTTATCAATATTGTTGAAATCATGGTATAAGAAATCTAGTACGAGATCTGATTTGCTAGCAGGTGATTAATTTGGAGGAGAACTGAGCTGCCCAGCCACGAAATAAATACGAAGGAATGCACCAGTATGCATGTGTCCATTTAAGGCATCTGAGCCCTGGCCTTTGCCGTTCTTCCTTCCTCCTTTCCCCACCGGGCCCCTGCTCATTAGCTAGCAGTCAGTGCAGAGCTGCTGGGTTCTTCTGCCTCGCTTGGGCAGGCTTCTGCCAGTGAGTCACCAAGCGCTGGGAAATAAGCGCACGGGAAGCAGCAGGCGGCAGGACCCTGTGGAGGCACAGACAGTTCCATTGGCCAGTGAGTGAGCTGTGACTGCAAATTTGGGAAGGTTCTGGGGGAAGCAAGGGAAAGGAGCCACAGCTGATCTCACTTGAGAATTTGGGCACATCACTGTTGCAAGACTTTCTACAGGTAACAAGACTTAACCTCCAAGAGAAAAAGGAAGACTCCTATGTTAAGTCGGGTTGCTGTCACAGATTACCATAGACTGGCTGGCTTTTGAACAGCAAACATTTATTTCTCACAGTTCTGGAGGCTGGGAAGTAACGATCAAGGCGCTGGCTGATTCCATGTATGGTGAGGGCCCGCTTCCTCATATATGGCCCCTTCTAACCGTGTCCTCACGTGTTGGAAGGGGTGAGGGTCTCTCTGTGGCATCTTTGTTAAGGGCGCATTCATGAGGGCTCCACCTCATGGCCTCATCACAGCCCAAAGGCCCCACCTCCTGAGGCCTTAACCTTGGGGGTTAAGATTTCAACATAGAAATTTGGGGGAAACACAAACATCAAATCATAACAACCCCCAAGGGCATGGTTGTGGGCCAGAGGCAGGACTGGAACCCAGGTCTCCTGACTTTAGACCCGCGAGTTTCTGCTCTAGGTCTGGTGGCAGATCCACAGATCCTAGGCAGAGGCTACAACACCAACATCCACCAGGAAGTGAGGGACGGTGGAGCCCATCTCCGAGGCACAAAAGCTCTGAGTAGGCAGCAGGAAGACAAGCAGACTGTGACTCCTGTTGCCGAGTGCAGGCACAGTGGAATTTAGTAAGTGATCCTTTTCCGTTAGCCCTCACTTGCAGGGTCACAAAGTGTTCAGTGTGATGTGTGAGAAGCCACTGAGCAGGTGGGTGGTAAGACCCCAGAGCTGTGTGTAGGGATGTTTTGAAAGGGGGTGCGTAGAAGGGCAGAGACAGCTGTGGAAAATGTCACTGTTGCCCTCAATTGCCGGAGAGCCTCGAGGCTGCCATAAGTCCAGCCATCAAAGTCATTGCTTGCCATTGTTTTGATCACAAGCAACAGAAACAACCCTGGCTGCCGTAAGCAGCAAAGGAGATTATTAGAAGGAGCTTGGGCAGTGCTGGAGAATTGACAGATGGCTGGAGAACAGGACTCAAAACAGGCAGGAACTGGGGGAGCTGGGTGGTCAGAGCCCCAGCCTTAGCCAAGGGGACAACTCAGGAATGACCTGGTCAGGGGGCCACTGTTGCCAACACTGGATGCCAGATTCTGCTGCTGACACCAGAATAAATTCAGAGCCAGTCCCTCCTCCTCTGCCCTACCAGCTCCAGAGGCAGATCCCAAGGAGGGCTTCCATCTGTCGAGCCTAGGTTCACGGGCCTGCCTCCCAGCCTCCAACCCCAGGAAGAGCAGGAGGGAACCTTCTCAGCTTCTGTGATGGGGGGTGGGCCTCTCTCCAAGACTCACACACAGGGAGAGGCTCAGGGGCTGGGCAGCCAAAAAACGACCACAGACATTCACCTCCAAGGTCAAAGCGAAAGGCATGTTCTCGGTGGTTGGGTGGCCGTGGTGGCATCTTAAGAGCGTGAATGTGCTGAGGTTACACATATACTGAGTGGAGGGAGGTAGAGTGAGCCTGGCCCATGTGGCCTTCATTTAGCCTGAATCAGGCAGGGGCGTGAAGAACGAAGTGGCCTGAGCAGCCACAATGACTCCCTGAGAGCTGAATGACACCTCACATCACTGGGGGTTAGTGACAGATCTGAGATGGTCACACCGGCCCCTGGACTTGCCAGCTGAGTTTCTTGTGTGCCCAATGGCCAGCCCAGTGGCAGTTTCTACAAGCGTCTTTCAGTGAACCACTCATCCCCTAGCTTGTCTGCTGAGACGGGGGTCTAGAAATAATACGCTTGCTGTGAAATGCCCATCCAGTCACACCGCACGGGGCTCCTGAGTTTGAGCTACACTTTGTGGTTTGCATCTTAACACACCCAGCCCCTCACCGTTCTCCAAAGATCCTGCCACCTCTGTGGAGTGTCAAAACTGCAATGTGGGCCATGGCTCATCAGGCCCAGCGTTTTCCAGAGGCCCAGGGTGAGCCCTGAGTTTGGCCGCTAAGCTGTGACTCCTGAGTTCCCATGCTCTGTCTGGTGCTGGCTCTGTTGTCCACTGCCTTGGGAGGAGGCATCACAAGGACTTTAATCTCCTACTGTCAATAGCTTTAAGGTAAAGTACATGCAGGGTAAGCTCTCCAAATGTCAGAGCCAGGCGCAGGCCTTGTGTTTGGTGCTGATGCATGGCATTTACTCTGAAGGTTCAGAAAAGTACATGGGCTTTGCAAGGTCTGGCTGCCCAAATACGGGTTAATTAGCAACAGCTGACAGCGGCGCCTCTGGCCACAGGAGAGACGTGACCCAGGCCCTTGATAAAAAAAAAAAAAAAACCCTCATGGGAGACAAATTATTCTGTGAAGGAAAATAACTCAGGCTGTTCCTCGTTGCCACCCTCCGTGAGATTTTACCCCAGACCTGAGGCGGCTGTACTAACAGGACTCTGATCTTTCTCTTTGTGTTCAAGGATACCCCAACTTCGTGGCGACCTATGGCCGCGGCTACCCCGGATTTGCTCCTAGCTATGGCTATCAGTTCCCAGGTGAGTGGCTTGGGCTCCCAGGGCTTTGGAAGCACAAGAGGTGGGCTGCATTTGGGGGGAGGTGAGAGGACCCCTAAAAGAATGCATTTCATACATGCATCCACTTGAAAATGACCTATACGTGATAAATTTCAAACCCACTGAAGTTCAAGGCCAGGATGCAGCTCAACGTTTCTGATTAACTCAAGTATAACTCACTGGTGCTGGGTATTTGAGGATGGCAGCTTTTAAAGGGAAAGCAGGAGAACTAAGGCAAGAGGCCTCTCTCTGTGCTCACCTCCTTTTTCTGAAGCCTCTTCCAGGTTTTTTCTCACTGGGGACTGAACTCTAGGCCCGGGGCTTTCTTTCACCCTCTACCACCCCTTACCGGCCTCCCTCGCCTGCCTGATGTTTGATGTCTCCCCGCCCTTCCTTCTTTTCCTCCACTTCTCCTCCTCCTGCTCGGTCCTGACTGCTGTGGCTTCGGCGCCCTTCTGGGCTGTGTTGATGTTGAGCTGCTGGGGGTTGGGCTGCTGTCCATCTGCGTGGGCTGTTTAGATTCTCCTTTCCCTCTGCGTGGGTATCAAGACTTGAGGCAGAGCCCGTGGTGATACCCGCCACGTGCCAGGGCTGCTCCAGCTCCAGGTAGCTGGCAGGCCTGGGAGCTCACCTGGAAGAAGCAGTGAGGAGACACGTGGTCTTGTAGGGATGGGGGAGGGACAATGAAGGAAGCCATGTTTTACAGGGTGTGCTTTTCCCCAGCCTTTCTCAAATCTGGAATACAGATAAGAATATATTGGAGTGTGGCTGGGCACAGTGGCTCATGCCTGTAATCCCAGCACTTTGGGAGGCTGTGGTGGGTGGATCACGAGGTCAGGAAATGGAGACCAACCTGGCTAACATGTTAAAATCCCGTCTCTACTAAATATACAAAAAATAAATTGGCCGGGCATGATGGCAGGCACCTGTAGTCCCAGCTACTTGGGAGGCTAAGGCAGGAGAATGGCATGAACCTGGGAGATGGAACTTGCAGTGAGCAGAGATCGCGCCATTGCACTCCAGCCTGGGTGACAGAGCGAGACTCTGTCTCAAAAAAAAAAAAAAAAAAAAAAAAGAATATATTGGGGTGTTTGGGGGTGTCCATGTGCAAAGGACAGCCGAGATTCCAGAGAAGGTGTTAGGGACAGTCTTGTCCGCTGTGGGTTCTCTGCTGAGGGAGGAGGCTCCATGGGGAGCTGGGCTGCAGACGGAGTTTCATCCCTGCCTTGTAGCCATGCCTAGAGCTGGAGGTCTGGGAGTGTCAGGGTCAGAGATTAATTAGGAAGCAAAGGGAGTGAAGATGTGTCGCTGGAAGATGGCGCCCTGACACTGATGACAGGAGGGCAGAGTGAGGGCTTGGCCTGGTCTTTGCCTCAGACCAAGCATTGGGGCGGGAAAGGTGCAGGCGGGCAGGTCAGGAGGCATTTGGGGGCACCTAGAGCCGTGCTCTATGGCAGACAGGTCCCTCAACCAGCAGTGGAAGCCCCAAGCTCTTGTCCTGGCTCCGACACCACCTGGCCAAGTGGCCGTGGGCAGGTCACTCAGCTTCTCGGGCCTTACTTCCCTCTTTTGGAAAAGGGGGTCTGTGAGGAATGGTCTTTGGGGTCTGTGCCCCACTCTGATTGTGTGGGTCAGAGGGTGCGGGGAAGGCAGCCACAGAAGCGGAAGTTCAAGATGGAGGAGTTTGAGTGCAGGGGGCTCCCCGACTAGTGTCACCTAGGGCTGGGGCGGTTCCCCTATCTAGGAGGGGCCTCAGCAAGGCTCCTCGGCCTGCACTGAAGAAGCCATCCCCAAAGATGCCCCCCAGCAGCCGGCTGCTTCAGGATGGCCACAGGTTCCCAGACCTGAAGGAAGGAAGGGCACAGGCAAGAAGGACCACCACAAGAGAGGCCAGCACTCAACCAACCACTGTCATTAGACTTTCCCATTTCCAGGCAGAGACCCCCACCAGGCACAGGCACACAGGTAGAAACTCCTTCTGAAGGGGTCACAGTATGCAAGGGGCAGGGCCTGCATTTGGACCAGGCAGTCCGGGCCTTAACCGCCACCTTCCACTCTCTCCCTAGGGTCCATTTGTCTGGTACAATAACACTAGCCACAAGTAGCTACTAAAACTTAGGTTTAAATTAAAGTTGGCAACGCCTGTAATCCCAGCACTTTGGGAGGCCGAGGTAGGAGGATCACTTGAGGTCAGGAGTTCGAGACCCACCTGGCCAACGTGGTGAAACCCCATCTCTACTAAAAATATAAAAACGAGCCAGGCGTGGTGCCAGGCGTCTATAATCCCAGCTACTCAGGAGGCTGAGGCAAGAGAATCACTTGAACCCAGGAGGCAGAGGTTGCAGTGAGCCAAGATTGTACCACTATCCTCCAACCTGGACGACAGAGTGAGACTCTGTCTCAAAAATAATAATAGAAGAAGAAGAAGTAAAAGGAAAATTTCAGTTCCTTTAAAAACACTGGCCACATTTCAGTGACTCAGTAGCCATGTATGGCAAGTGGCTATTGCCAGCACAGAATGTAGAACGGTCACCGCGGAAATTTCTTATGGGCTGGTATTGTTCCAGTGCTTAAAGGAAGGAGGGCTGTTATTGGGGGGTGCATGGTCCACACACTTAAACATGCACACCACTCCTCCCCGGAGAGACCCGTGGGGTCAGCACCCCTGTGCTTCCTTCTCTGCCTGTCCTGCTCAGCCCAGAAGCTGGTGGCTGGTGGCAGGTTCAAGGGGAGCTTTTCCTCTCACTTCCTCCCCTGGCTTCCCCTCCAGGGGATGACAGGCACAAAGGCTCACGCATCTCGGCCCTCCAAGTGCAGCACTGATCTGTGCACTCAGCCTGCACAACCTGCCCCCCTCCTTAATCAGGCTGCCATTGCCCCGAGTGTGATGCTAGTCCCAGGAGGTTAGAATTGAGGGATCTTAACATGGAATAATTGGGGGAAGACATCAATGTGGATCCCATGCTAAGGCACCTGTCTCATCAGAGGGCCTGCCCCAGGGCCCCCATGAGTTGGCTCAGGAGACATCTGGTAGAACTCTGCCTCCATGGCCTGCATCCCTGGGCCTGTCCCAGGCAGACGGATGCAGCAGTGACCAAATTGAGGCTGGGCAGAGTGAGATAGGGTCCCCTGGGTGCCCAGCCCTTCACCAAAGCCAAAGCTTTGGGAATTGGGAGGGTTGAGCTGAGGGAAGGAGGATAGAGTGGGGTTGGAGTGTCTATGCCCAGGGCCCATCTGTCATGACCACAGCCCCTGCAGCTTAATACAATCAGCTGGGTTTGAATGGGACAGAAATCAGGCATTACAGTGTACAGACAGCGGCTTCCTGACCTTTGGGAGTTAGCTGCCCTGTTCTGTCTCAACCATCAATCTTTTATTTTTCTGTCCTTCCCACCTTCCCACTCATTATGGAAGCCTCTTGGTTCTTTTAACTAATGGCCAGAAAGGGGCCACCAGTGGCCACAAGAGTAAGGCTGCCTGCTCTCGGGAAGGGTAAGAGTGGAGTGGCCCTGAGCTGGGAAAGGTGGCCCTGTGGCTGGGACTGCCCACCCCACTCATCTGAGGAGCCAGGCTGGGGTCGGAGTCTATTCCCCTCCTGACCCCCTCCCAAAGGAGATGCTCCTGATGGAGTGTGGTGTCTGTGCTTATCCCAGATGCCTCCCAAGTAGCCAAGTGTTTCCAGACACAAAGCCTAGGTAGGTCCATGTGTCGTTCCAGTCAAGAGCGCAGGGAGTAGCTGAGCCCCTCTAGAACCAAACTTGATGCCTGCTGGAGTCACAGCCTCAGGGCCAGGGCTACAGAGAAGCTTTGGGATGCCCTGACTTCCATCCGTCGCCTCATGCCAATAAGGAAGGTTTCTGGTGGATCTGGCCAGGGCGGCTGGGGTACAGAAGGGAGACCCAGAAATGGGGCAGCCCAGCCCTCTGCCCTCTCCTCATCCCCATCAGGTAGATTCTGCGGACCCCTGCCACACCCTGGGGATCCTGTGACTTCGTGACATCGCACAGCAGTCATGTCACCTCCCAACTGTCCTGATGTTTTCTTTGTGGTCTTTCTTTTCAGTGTCCTCACTGTATGCCCACTTTACCCACTTCCCACCTCCAGCCCCCCTCATGCCGTGCGTGGATCCCAAACCTCTCCCAGCCCCTTTCTGAGTCCCCCTAGCAGGGCCATGCAAGACAGCTAGCTGGGAGAGATGAAAGCACGCCCAGGTCCTAGAGAGCTCCGAGACTCTTCATCCTGGCTGTTCTCACTCATAAACCAGGTAGCCTGGGTCCCCTTTCAGGAAGATGCAATCTGATCCCCTTTATAAACGGCCCTCCTTTCCACCTGGATTTACCCTTTCTATGAATATCCATCTCATCTGTCTGGGGGTGCAGATATCACTCTTAGTAGAGCCTCATTCTGGCCATGTGACATGGGGCTGCAGGGACCTTCCTGGGCCACACAGCTGGTGGCAAGTGGCACCTGGCTGTGCCCATCTTCAGAATTCTGTGAGAATAAATGTAATGTTCCTGGAGAAGGCTAGACACTGGATAGTTTTTAGAGTGGGGAGTAGTTCTTTTCTAGAAAGCCTGGGTGGTGACCAGCCACTCTGGGAACAGCTCCTGCTTCCCACATCCAGGTGTCCACCCCAGCCCGGAATTCGGATCAGGATCCCATCTTGAATTATTATGGGTTGTGATCAGGGGTCTCCCCTGCTTCCTCTCTTTTCCCCGCTCTGGACTTCTCATTTCAGTTTAATCTGTTAATTTCTGTTCTTATTTCACTTTGCAGACTATTTGCCGATTTCACAAGACATAATTTTTATCAACTAGCTCTTAAGAGAGGCATAGCAAAGTGGGGTTTGCGACCATTTCTAGAGAGAGAGGACACAGTCCTGGCCTGGGCCGCCCCCGCTCCCGTCAGTGCTCACTGAAAGTCTGTCCTAACTGCCTGTTTGAATGAATGTTCTTTTTCTCATTTTTAATTCTTGGAAAAGACTCATGTCCTCATTTCTTCACTCAATTAAAAAAAGAAAATATTCTTCAGTCCCCTCCCACTTTGCTTCTCGTGTGCATTGTGACCAACCCCACTTCCCCAGGATGTAACGGGGCCAGAGGGAAACTTCTCACAAACTTCATAGAGCCTCCTCAGGGGAAGCTAGGAAGAAGACATCAAATTTTTTTAAGTCATGACCAAACAGGCTTGTTGGGGACATTTCATGGGGTGAGCTTTGAAGTGCTAGTGGTCCAGAGGGGTTGCAAATACGTGACTTGGAGCACCTGTGTCTTACGATGGACAGCAATAAAGGTGAACACACAGAGACAGACTATTCTCTAAGAATGTGAAAAACCTAATCTGGAAGAGGAGCTGTAGAAACACTACCTGACTATCTTTGTCTTTTGGGGGCAGTGGCTGTTGCCATAATCACAAGTCTGTCTGTCTTCGAGAAGGGACAGTGGAGTCACCCAGGTGCTACCACATGGCAGGCACGGTGGGCACCGATCCACAGTGGGCCCCGCCTTCCCCAGCTTGCCTCTCTGCCCATGCTGGCCTGGCCTTGCCTGCTGGCACCATTGGGGTGGGAGGGGGTGAAACACAGGGGGCCCATCCTGATCAGGCCCCATCTCGAGGCTGGCACTTCTGCCCATCACCCTTAGAAGAATCTTTTCCCATGCCTGACTCCCTCCATTTCCCTGACCGAAATACACCCAGTCTCTTGGATTAATGACATACCACTCAGTTGGACCTCAAGAGTCACCGTGTTGTTTGTGCTGGTAGTTTGTGAGAAGTGACCTGCGCGCACGCTTCCATTTGATGCATTTGATGTGAGTGAATCCATACCTTTGAATGTCATTGTCCTCGAGACCCTACATGTGCAGTTGGGCTCATCTCATTAAAGATGCTTGATGTAATAATTGGTTAGTTTCCTTTTATTTTCCCACAGGCTTTTCCATGAGTATTTTTTTTTTTCAAAGAACAAATCTGTATGGCTTTCCCCCTCCCCTCCATATTTTGTTTTGCTATGAATTGCTTTGCTTTGGTGAACTTGTCCTAGTATGCTTGCCTCACAAACGTTTTAGCCATTGTGAATTTTCTTCATCTCTGTATATAGTTCATCTGTGCTTCTTCCTGATGACGTTTTATTTTTTTCCCCTGTAAGCAACCGAGGTAGAAAAATAAATTGTTTACCACGGACATGCTGTGTGCTGCCGTCTCTTAGCCTGACAGTGTCCTGTTCTCGCTCCGGGGGAGGTGAATGCACGGAATAACCAGCACCGATGACAGCCCTAGTGCAGTTTCTAAAAGCATGCAGACTCCCCCTGGCTGCCACCTGCTCCCAGCCCTCCTCGCTTCCTGGCATCCCCTGTACTTGCTTGAGGTGGTCTGTCCTTGAGCAGAGCGGCAGAGCATCTGCATGCACCAGCTGCACGGTATCGTCCCGATGCTCCTTCCTCTGCCGTGGCTTCCCTCTCGAGTGAAAATGCCACATGCATCTGGAGCCCCTCACATCTGTCTGTGCACTAGGTGTGTGCGCACCCTTGCCCTCGCGCACACGGGCCTGCGTGTGGTTGTGCACGTGGCCTGCTTTCCTGACTCCCCAGAGCACTGCAGGTGGAAGAGGCACCAGTGTACAGTGGGAATGTTCTTAGCTATGAAGCCGGAGGACCTGGTTTCCAGGTCCCACTTGGCCACTTAGTAGCCATGTGGCCTTGAGCAAGTCAGGTACCCCTCCAAGCCCTGGAGATAATGAAAGTGCCTAGTTAGTTGAGTTGTTAGAATTCAGGGATAACATGTGCATGAATGTGCCTTGTAAGTTGGGAAGTGCTATAAAATTGGAAGTTTTAGAGATAGTGGGCGTTGATGTTCTTACTAAGTCAGCTCTCCACAGTGGTTTTCCCATTTTTATCCCCCATGGTGGATCTGTCATCAGTGAAAGGAATGATACAGGATTCCTCCGTGAAGCTAGAGACTTGCTAGGACTTCCTGCCCACCCTCACGCCCCATCCTTTCTCTTCCCTCCTTGCCCATTTTGCTGATCACCAGGTACTGAAGTAGGTATCAGACATCTAGACATGAATCAGCCTGACTCCTTCAGATGCTCTTGGGCTAGCCAAGGGCGAGAGAAGCAGTGATAAGACCAATTGAACATCATAAGACAGGCACTTTGCTAGAGAGAAGGATGGTCTGGCTAGGCATAGTGGCTCATACCTATAATCCCAACACTTTGGGGAGGTCAAGGCGGGTGGATTGCCTGAGGTCAGGAGTTCAAGGCCAGCCTAGCTAACAAGGCGAAACCCCATCTCTACTAAAAATACAAAAAATAGCCAGGTGTGGTGGTGGGCACCTGTAGTCCCAGCTACTTGGGAGGCTGAGGCAGGAGAATTGCTTGAGCCTGGGAGGCGGAGGTTGCAGTGAGCCAAGATCACGCCATCGCACTCCAGCCTGGGTGACAGTGAGACTCTGTCTCAAAAAAAAAAAAAAGAGAGAGAGAGAAGCTCTCTCTGCTGTAAGGGTGCAAGGGTGGGCTGCTTGCCCAGAGTGCCCTCTAGAGAAGGTGACACCAGAACTGGGTCTCAAAAAGCCAAATAGAATTAACCAGGCAAAGAAGGAAAGGAAGTATATCCCAGACAGAGAAATGACATGCTTAGACATTGAATCAGATAGTTTTAAGAAAGAAGAGAAACACAAAAGTAATAAAACACAAAATACTAATGGACTAAACAAAATCAGAATTCATTTGTCTCTCATGTAAAAGAAGCCTGGATGTGGCTCCATAATACTCATGGTCTGGGTTTCTTCTCTAATCTCATTCTATTCTCTTCAGCATAAGACTCCACCTCATAGTCTAAGAAGGCTGCTCAAACTCCAGCCATCACATATTCATCCCAGAGGAATACATCTCTTCCCTTTAGTAATGCTTCTTAGAAGTCATGCAGGACATTTTGCTTAGATCCCATTGGTCAGAACTTGGTCACATGACCAGTTTCAGCTGCCTGGAAACCTCAGAAGTGTCTTTTTTTCCAGGTAGCCGTGTGCTCAGCTAAAAATAAAGGATTTTGGTACTAAGAAAGAAGAGTGTAACGGCTACTAGTAGACACTTAGCAATTTCTGCTACACACCTGAGAGAGGAAGCATTGCAGGGGTCCCAGGGATTGTGAGTAGTTCAGTGGGAGCTAGCAGAAGCATCTTGGGTGGGAGGAGAACTACAAGGCTGGAGCCATCGTGGGCCTACTGAGTCAAGTTTAGGATGTTAAATTTGATCCCCAAATAATATGAAGTACTTAGAGATGATTTCACATACAGAAGTGATGTGGTTGAGCTTCCATAGTGAGTCAGAGGAGTTTGGAGAAGTGAGGGGCCATGAGGGTGAGTCTGGAGGATTGTCCCTTCTCTCTGCACCCCACCTCCTCTCCTCTCCACCTCGTCCTCTCTTGGCTCCATCCCTATCTCCCTGCCTGGGGCTGGCTAGGGGTTCTTTGAGCCCTGCAGTTCTACTGGGGACAGCAGAGTTAATATGGCCCTAACTGCCAAAAGGCCTCTGGGCCAATATTTTGACAACCAACATTCACCTCAGCCACAGAGCACTCGGGGTGGCCAGGAGGCCAAGCTAACATCTCATGGCTTGGTGCTCAAGCCTCCCTCCCAGGATACTGTGTGCAAACTGCAGGGGCAGCGCAGGTCCCCAGGCAGGGAGACCCTTCCCCAGCCTGCTGAACTTGAACTCTGGTTCTCAAAGTGCCAGTTTGTGCTCCTACCTCTTCAGCAACAGAAAACAGGTTTGCTCTTGGGTGCTGATGCTGACTGATGAGTACTGGCTTCCTGGAGCACTGGCTTTAGAATGATGGTGAGGCCAAGTCCTAGCTCAGCAGAAAGGACGGCTGTGATTGGCGATGCGGCCAGTTGCTGCACCAGGAAGAACTCACGGCCTGTCTGCCATATAGCTTGCCTTCTGTATTCCTGTCCAATGATGGTTCTTTGGTGCCAAGTGATTTTCAATCACTCTAAAAGATACGCCGGGGAGTGGGGAGGGTTGGTGTCTGAGGACAGAGATGTGCTAGCTTAGGGATATCCTGTTCCTCTCGGGGGAAGCCGCTGTAGTCCATTGTCTGTAGGGCTGCTTGCAAGGTAAGCTTCAGTCAAGTCGTGGGTCTTTGAGCAAAGGCAGAGGCTTAGTGGTCTGTCTTAGCCTGAGGGGTAGAGCTTGGATGTGGAAATCAGAGTGAAGGGAACCCAAGTTCTCAGGAGTTGGAGGAGCTGGCATAAGCAAGGTGACCAAGAGAGAAGCCTTGGCCATAGGCAAGGGGCTGCATCCTGAACCTGCTGTCACCCACCTGCCAGATCTGTCTGGTCATTGACATTTTGCAAAGCATTCAAAAATACTGCAGCTGCCATGCTCAAGGCCTAGGACCCTGGCTGGGAATGGTAACCTGGGCCACAAGGGGAGGCAACTTCAGAGCCCTTCCATCCACCCGCTCCTCTAGCCCACCCAAGTGGCAGAGACCTCTGTGGTCCGTACCCACGCAGGAGAGGGGAGACCCCTGGTTGCGCTCTCAGGGAGCTGCTTCCTGCCTTGGCGTCTCCTGTGTCCTGCTCTTTCTGGCCCAGTTCAGTGAGAGCACAGAGCCCCCTCCCCAGGCTCTGCAGTCTTGTCTGGGGAGGCGATTCCAGGCTTGCCTGGACGGCCCCTCATTTTCCTATAAGTTGAAACTCCCTGTTTCCTCCTGCTTCAGTTTTTAAGGGGCTCTTTCCTCATTTCCTGCCCCAGAAATGCCCTCAGTGGGACCCCTGATAGACCCTCAGGCTCTGCCTGGTGCATGCTTCTGGTTGGCTTCCAGAATGGAGCCCAACTAGTGAGCAATGGCTGGTTTCTTGCTAGTAGGGAAACAGATCTTGAAATATCAAGACAGGCTAGTCGGTTTCCCAGGTAGGCTGCCATAAGCATGGACTTGTGCGTCCAGGGACCCCAGCTAGATGTTGCAGCACTGTAAACAGAAATGCTCCCTGTCAAGGAAAGCCCTCCTGACACAGCAGCCCCCACACATCTGTCTCATCACCAGCCCTCTAATCTGAACATGCCTTCAGCCCTCGAGCCATGTCTCTAGGGATTACCCCTTCCCAGATTAGATCCACAGCCAGATTTCAAATCACAAGCCAGCTCCCTCGTGGCCAGCCCACTCCTGCACCACCTGGCCCTGTGTATACTTGGGGCTTATCCTCTCATTTGAATATTAAAGGCAAGCTTAGTCAGGAAAGCATGTCTGCTGCTTTAAAAGAAGACGGAGAAGTAAAATTCAGTGGCACACCCCAAACCCAGACCAGCCACGGCACAAAGCTCGTCAGGGCTGTGAATATGTTGCCACGTTCCTCCCTCGGCGTGGAAAATCAGGAGTTGACTCTATTCCCAGATGAAAGCAGAGCACAGTGCCTAATAGGCACTTAATAAACGTTTGCAGAAATGAATTGGAGCAATCTGAATTGACGAGAATTGCGGGTTTCACTTTCGATCAGCTTTCTGTGCCTCTTGAAGCTCCTCTGCATAAATAAAGGGAAATGTGAGTAAGTGAACGCTCAGCTCCCCATGGCACAGCCCAGAGCCCCGTGTCCTCAGGCGGGAAGTCAGGGGACTGAGTTCTTGCCCTTAGCTTGCCAGGAAAATAAGGCCATCTCTAGACCTCAGTTTCCGCATCTGTCAAATGGGGCTATTGATCCTTCCTCACAGGTTGTTGAGAGGGTTCATGGGACTGGGAATGATCTAGTGCTTTAGAAAAGGTTAGTGTCATGACCAAGGAAGGCAGCCCGGCCCAAGGAGCAGAGGGCCCCGCCAGCTAGGACAGGATGGCAGCAGTTGCAGTGAGGGAGGCTGCAGGTGACCCCACACCTCGTCCTCTGTGGACTGAGGCCTCGTGCCCACCAGATCTCATTTTCCCCCACCCCCCACCTGCTTAGGTCCCTGTACCACCAGCCTTACAAAGTCCCCATTAAGTCTGCTAGCAGGAACTTAATCACCTTTCTTCAAGCCCTTCAGTTTTCATTTCCATCAGCAAAAAGCAAGTGAAAGGCTGCAACTTAGAAAACAAAGCAACAACAAAAAAACTGTAAATTACTCAGCATGTGAAATTCTAGGCAAAGGGCAGTGCCAGGCCTGAGGTCTGGGCAGCTTGTGCCTTCTGACAGCCAAGGACAAAGCAGAAGGCAAAGGTGTGTCCCTCACCTGCTCCTCTCCAGGCTGAAAGGAAGCCTGCACAGAGACTTTTTTGCAGAGCCCTGGTCAGCTTGGATCCCCTGCCCCTGAGAGACCCCGGCCAACTGGGTCACTGCCTCTGCTCTCTGTCTCTTCAGTTGGGGCAAAGGCACATCGTCTGCAGAGAGCTGGAGACGGTCATCAGCACACGACCCGAGACAGGGCCTCCTGGGGCACAAGTATGCTGAGCAAGGGTGCAGGGAATTCAGAGTCTGGAGGAGCATCCCACGTGCGGCCAGATGTGTTCCTGAGTGATTGGAGCAGCTGCACAGGATGCAGAGGGAGCCGTTGACTCTGCTGCTGAACAGCCTTCAGGAAGGGACGAGAACTTAGTCCATTCTGGTGACTGTAATAGAGCACCACAGACTGAGTTGCTTATAAGCAACATAAATTGGCCAGGCACAGTGGTTCACTCCTATGATCCCAACACACTGGGAGGCCAAGGCAGGAGGTTTGCTTGAGGCCAGGAGTTTGAGACCAGCCTGGGCAACATAGTGAGACTCTGTCTCAGCAAAATATTTTAAAAATTAGCCAGGCATGGGGGCGCACACCTGTAATCCCAGCTACTTGGGAGGCTGAGGTGAGAGTTCAGGGTTATAGTAAGCTGTGATTGTGCCACTGCATTCCAGCCTGGGTGACAGAATGAGACCTTGTCTCAAAAAAAAAAAAACCATAAAAATTTCATTTCTCACAGTTCTGGAGGCTGGGAAGTCTGAGATCAAAGCACCAGCAGATTGGACGTCTGGTGAGGGCCGCTTCCTGGTTCGTAGACTGCCATTTTCTTGCTCTGTCCTCACATGGTCTAAGAGGTGGCCAGCTCTCTGCGGTCTCTTTTATAAGGGCGCTAATCCCAATCATGAGGACTCCACCCTCATGACCTAATCACCTTCCAAAGGCCCCACCTCCTAATATCATCACCTTGAGGGTGAGGATGTCAACACAGAAATTTTGGCAGGGACATAAACATTCAGACCATAGCGGGCAACATCCAAGCCGAGGTTTGGAGCACACAGAGAAGTTCGCTAGGCAGATGATGAGGAGAGGGTGTTCCACCTCGAGGACCAGCAGGAGGCCCAAACACGATGTGTCTTCCCTCCCTCGCATTCCTGCCTCCATGGATTTCCCATCGGGGGAGAGGCTGTCCTAGTACTTGGGCTGAGACGGCCAGACCACAGGTTTCGGCATTGGGAAGCCAGTGCCACTCTTCCCAGACCCAGGGAATCCCGGACATACACTTGGTGAGCCTGGAATGCTGACCCCACCTTTGCCATAGGAGGCTGTTCCCCTGCTGGAGCCTTTGTGCATATGGCTGTGCAGCCCCGGTGGGCTCTGGATGCCTGCTGGCCAGGGCTGGCTGCCTTTGAGGTGGAAAAGGGAGAGGCAAGTGTAGCCTTCTGTTCCTCCCACTGAGGCCCTGCTGCCCCACCCTGAGTCTGAGCAGGTGCTTGGCTGCCCCCAGGACATGCCTGGTTTTGCAGGGAAAGGTCTGAGGCCAGCCCCATAGTTCCCTTAGTGGTACCTGCTTAGGGATTCTACAGGCTTTCTCCTGACCCCCAGGACCAGCTTTGAAGGTGCTGGGATTCAGGTAAGGCCAGGAGCACCTCTCCCCATCCCCCTGTGTCTATCCTGCCTCCTCCACCCATCCATCTCTCCATTCTTCCTTTAGGCGTTTAGCATATAGTCACCAAGCACTGTGTCACAGGCCCTGCCCTGGATGTGGGGGACACAGTGGTGAATGAGAGGTGGACCCCAGCCTGCTCGTTGGGGACAGAGCAGCAAACAGGATTCCAGTCTGGTGGAAGGACCCAGGAAGGCTCCTCTGGTCCAGCCCCTTCCAGAGGAGGTGGAGGGAGCTGGACGAGACCCTGTTTCGAGGGCAGCACATCGGGGCAGGAGGGCACTGGGAACCATCAGTCCAGCTGACTGGCACAAGCACTGGGGCTCCGGGCTCCACGTTCGTGCCTGTGGTGACCACCTCACGGGGTGATGGCCACACCAGCTGCTCCTCCCTGGCCCCCGCAAGCCCTCAGCTCCGGCTGTCAGATTAACCCACCAGAGTCAAGCCTGCACTTCAGATAAGACATACCCCATCACTCACAAGCGAATTATCAGTGTTATCTATTAAAGCCCTTTGGATGCGACATGCCATGTAAATTAATAGGATTTTAGAATAGGAAGGCACCAAAGGGATTTCTCAGCTCCGCTACAGTTATTACCTTGGGCGATAATAATAAAAATAGAAATAAATGTTATTATTCCACTTACCGAGCAACAGATAACCGTCCTGAGCGCCCAACGCCATCATCTCACTGAATCACTGATCTTCACTGCAGCCCTAGGAGGAGGTATCGGTAACTGGGTTTACAGAGGAGGAAAAGGAGGCAGAGAGGGAAGTTAAGTAACTTGTCTTTGGTCCGACAACTAGTCAGTGTGGGAAATGGGATTTAACCACCATTGTGTGCTGTTTTCTTTAACCTCTCTGGACCTAGAGTTCTTCATCTATTACATGGGAATAGTAATGTCTTCCTTGTAGTGTTGTAGCAAGGACTGACTGAGATCATGCAGGGATGCTCCATGACCATGAAAAGTGCTCAGATGGGGGCTGCTGTTGCATTATCATTAGTGTAATGACTATTTTCTCATCATCAAAACCGAGCCCTTCCATTTTACAGGTGAGGAAAGTAAGGAATAGAGAAGACTGTCCTCCCATCCACCTTTTCAACAAGGGCTGGAGGGTAGTGGTATAAACTATTGGCTGTTGACGTTTTTAGATATTTCTGCACTAGCTGGTAAATGGCTTCTGCCCTGAGCCAAAGTGCCTCCCCGCCATGCTGGGCTTTCCCCTAAGACTCCCTGACTGCTCCACAGTCTACCAGTAAAAGGATTGGTGCTCAGCATGGCAGTGTCTGCCCTTCAACGTCTGACACATCGTCACTCGGGAGACAAAAGTGGTGGAACATCTAGGGGAAGGGATTTAAGATCACAGATGTTCATCTACTCACGGAGCTAGTGATGGGGCCAAAGTAGGAAACCGCATCCAGGGCAGGGCCTCTGGCGTAGTGCTTGGTGACTATATGCTAAACGCCTAAAGGAAGAATGGAGAGATGGATGGGTGGAGGAGGCAGGATAGACAGACACAGGGGGATGGGAAGAGGTGCTCCTGGCCTTACCTGAATCCCAGCACCTTCAAAGCTGGTCCTGGGGGTCAGGAGAAAGCCTGTAGAATCCCTAAGCCGGTACCACTAAAGGAACTGTGGGGCTGGCTTCAGACCTTTCCCTGCAAAAGTCAGAGTGCTTGAGACTTGAGCGTTTGCTGTCCTGGTCGGCAGAGGTGAGGGCCATTGGACGGGGGTCTAGGATCCTGCTATGGCGGATTCATTGAAAAAGCGCATGTGGCATGAAGCTGGGGAGAAAGCAGGCGTGGAGAAGGAACCCAAAGAGAGTTTAAGATTTCGGGGTCTCAGCAAGAGACCCTGTTGGAAGGAAGCAAAACTGTGACTCTCTCTGGCAATTGGGTGTCTGAAGTTTTGGGTACAGGGAGAAGTGTAAAAAGCATCAGAACAGGGAACTCTGGAAAGATCAATGGTCAGAACATTCGTAGCTTGTCCTGACAGCCATTGGTGGTAGATGAGAGAGTGGCTCAAAAGTAGAAATCGCCATTGTTACGAGAAGTTAGGGAAGAGGAAGGTGTGATGGGAAAGAAGAACTCTCCAGATAGTTTGTTGATGCCTCTTTAGAAACTGGAATCCCTTCACCTTGAAGGTCTCGGTCTGGGTCTCAGAAAGACAGGCAGATAGATGTTTGTTCTGTGGGGAAGTGGGTGTCCCTGGCCTATCGAGGAACCACAGGCTGCTGGCACAGGGTAGCAAGGGCTGGCTTTGGAATGAACTCCATGTGGACATTCTCTCCCTTGAAGTCCTGCTGGCCAGAGAGTGATGCTGAACCAAGCGTCCTTGTAGGGCCAGGAGCTGGCATCGGAGCCCTTGTAATGTGTCAGCCATTCCTGATGCTAGCCGTCTGGCCAGCATTGCAGCGAAACCCACATCATCCCCAAGGCCCTGGATGGTCAGGCCAATGATGCCTGAGGCTGGAACTCTCCAGGACCTCTGAAGTCAGGGATCTGTCCCCTGCCCTCATGTCAGTGGCTAGTAACTGGAAAGAATTACCTGTGTCTTGGTCATGTGTCCAGGGCCCAGCTCAGTAGTTTTTTTTTAACTGAATTGAATCAAAGTGGTGAGACCTTTGGGGGTAGGTCAAGATCATAGCTATGGGAATACCTCCATTTTCTTTCTCTCTTGCCACTTGATCTTGGAGAAAAGGATTCATTGGAATGGCCGCTCCTATACTCTCATCCCTGAGGACTGAGTCTTCCGAGTGCTCCCTCTCTTCAAGTAGCGTTTGGTGTAGCCACACCCAGGTCCTTGAGCTCAGCTAGAAGACCCTAGAGCAGACACAGCCAATGCCTGGTTCCAAGCTAGAGGGGTCCGAGGCACAGGTCCCCCACCTTCTTCCTGGAAGAATGAGCCACGGCCTCCTTTAGCCCAGGCCCAGCTTACCATTAGCCAGTTGTCTCTCCTTGGGCAGTTGATCTGTGTGCAGCCTGTCCTGGGACCCCAGTCCCATAAATAGAGCCCCTTTGCTGTCCACTGCTAGCAACTCTAAGCTCCATGAGGGCAGAGACTGTGTGTGTGTTGTTCACTGCTATGATTCTAGTGCTTATAACCGAGCTTGGCCTGTAGTAGGCACTCAGCATTTACTGAGAGGGCACAGGGCTGAGAATGGGTCTTGAGTTATCAGTTCTGCTGCAGCTCACTGCGGAAGTTCTGGGCGAGTGCAGGTACTGAATGCTAGGCCCCAGCCCTCTTTGGGGAGGGATTTAGTGATTCAGGGGTAGAACAGACCCAGGGAGAAGGATACTGGGCCAAAGTCCCCAGATAGAGCTTTCTGCTTCCTGCCTCCCGAGAGAGTCGCAGGACACAAACTACCTACTGCAGTGTTCTCAGCTCCAGCTGCAAGCTGGAATTCCTGGGAGAGCTTTGGCAGTTTCTGTTGCCCTGGTTTAACCCCAGACAGATTATATCAGAATCTCTGGAGGTAGGGCCCAGGTTGTATTTTTCAGGCTCCACAGGGGATTTCTATGTGCAGCCCAGGTGGAAAAGGTACCCTACTGGAAGAGGGGAGGCAGGGGGAATTTCTGTGGAATTCGGCTGTAGGCCTGGAGCACCCCCTAGGGGTGGGATGAAAATGCCCCCTCTCAGAGAGACTGGGGCAGGCATGAGCTCTCCCTCCACAGCCCAAGACTCCACGTCCTGTTCTGGAGACAGGTTGAGGTTGAGACCAAAGCCCATTCTCAAGCTGCAGAATCTGTCTGCCAAAAACAAGATCCAATGTCGCGAAAGGCCCCGCTGTGGGCAGCCAGGGAAAGGTCTCTCCCTACTCCTGGTCCTCTGCTGGGTCCGTGGGGTGGGACAGGTGCTCCACTCTGCTTCCTGAGTGCTTCCCATCGCAGGGAACCTGCGGACAGACATACACCTTCCGCTCCTGGCTGGGCCCCCTGGTTCCGCTCTTGCCTTTTCTGAGGATTTCTTTGTTGCTTCCCACAGGTGCTGCCTAACTTCTATTTTATGCTTCCACAAACCCATTCATCCGATCAGAGGGGCCCAGACAGAAACACTTTCTGAAACCTGACTAAGGTTTGACATTGCAGTGCACCTTCCTTTTAGTCCTATCAGTCTGAAGAGTTACATACATATCTTTTTTAAAATTAAACTAAACAGCAGTTGTATTAAAAATTATCTGGGGCAGTTTTGTGCCCTCCCTGTGTTTTAGGAACTAACACCCTTAGGGCTCTTGACTGTCGGACCTCTCTCCTTTAGGCAACAGGACCAACCTGAGCCGCCAGCCTCTCACCCTTCCCAGCAGACAGGCCTGGCCTTCACATTTGGCCCCTCTCCAGAGGGACAGATGACAGGTTCCACATGCCTGTCATTTTCCCAGCTGCAGCTGAGGGCAAGGCATTTCCAGGCCATACACTCACTCCCCAGCACCCCCTTCCCCAGCCAGCAGCCCCAGCCTTCTCTGTCCGGGGGTCCCCACGGGAGTGATGTGTTGGTACCCTTGGGAATGTCAGACTTTCTCCCAAAAATATGTGTTTAAAACAGATTCCTATTTTAAATGCCAAGGACGCCAGGGTAAGTTTTTTTTTTTTTTCAAATGGAAATACATCTTTCAAACCAAAATGTGACAATCTGATCATGTAAATGTGTCCCTTTGGTTATCAATTGTTCCTCCTCTTTATACCCTCTGTTCTGATCTGAGTCCCTTGGTCCTCCCACTCCAGACATGTGCCATCCACCTTTTTTCCACTCTCGCCCCTTTGCAGCCTCCAGCCACTGTCTTTCTCTGCATGGAAGTCAGGGCTATGGATTTCCTTGGAAAGAACCAGCCCTGTCGCATCAGGCTGGTCTGCCTGGGAGGTGGGAGCATCCTGGGCCAGCCAGGATGACAGATGGCGGTGTTTCCAAACTCTCGTAGGACATGTTTCCTACATTCTGGGTGACAGTTTCTTCTTTTGGTTGCTTATTTTTTAGTGTTTGGATTCGGTGAAGCAACATTGGGTTTAGCCAAGAATGTTTGAACCATCTCTAGAAATTGCTGCTGGGGAGATGCGGGCGTGCTGGGGAAGGGGGTGGAGAGTGCTTTAAGCAAGCACAACATAGGAAAAATTGTTTCGTAATGGACCATTCAGGGCCAGTGATGCATATTACGAGAGAGTCTTTTATAAAGATTCCCCTTAATCACACCTGTTGGAGCCAGAATTCTCTCATCTCCTCCTTTGAGAGAGGCACAGAGGAGTCACTGACTCATCCAAGATCACAGCAATAAGTAGCAACTGGACCAGAACCATTCCCCAGGCAGTCCACTCCCAGACCCGTGTCTTCTCAGACCAAGAAGGCAATGGGAGGCAAAGAAAAGGGTTCATGATGTAATACACCCCAGCCCATGGGACAGAGAGCAGTTCCCTTTCAGTGGTAACTAAAAACAAAGACCCCAGGGCTTTCTCTAAATCAAGGGTTCTCTGCCTACACTGTGCATCAGAATCATCTGGAAGGCCTTTAAAAGAGCAGAGACCCAGGTCCCACCCGATTCTGTGGGTGGGGTTGGGGCCAAGGTTAAAGCTCCTCCAGGCTAGACTGAGAACACCGCACTGAGTGAAGACATCGCATTGGCTCTCACAAGGGACCGGCCACAAGAATTAGCACCACGCCTGTATTCTCAGGAGCGCCTTTGCTTCTGCAAAGTGGAGGGGCTGGCAGACTGAAGATGTGTGCCACAATTTTACTCTTTTACAACCTTGGGCTGTACACTGGTGTCATCTGGGAAGTTTTTTGTTTGTTTGTTTGTTTGTTTGTTTGTTTGTTTGTTTGTTTTGAGACAGAATCTGGCTCTGTCACCCAGTCTGGAGTCCAGTGGCACAATGTTGGCTCACTGCAACCTCCGCCTTCTGGGTTCAAGTGATTGCCTCAGTCTCCGGAGCAGCTGGGATTGCAGGCACCCGCTACCACGCCTGGCTAGCTTGTTTTTATTTTCAGTAGAGACAGGGTTTCACCAGGTTGGCCAGGCTAGTCTTGAACTCCTGACCTCAGGTAGTCCTCCCATCTCGGTCTCTCAAAGGCATGAGACACCACACCTGGCCCTGGGAAGCTTTTAAAGGTCCAGGTGCCAAGGCTGCTCTGCAGACCAAGTAATCAGAATCGCAGGGGTGGAACCCAAAACTCAGCATTTGTTAAAGCTTCCCAGGTGGGTCCAGTGAGCAACCAGGGTTGAGAATCAGCACCCATACAGAGCAGGGCGCTCCAATTTGCCATAGTTGTGTCCCATCTGCTGGATGAATCATGCTTCTGGACCCCTCCAGGGGCGTTGAATGTGGCCCCCCTGGGGTGGAGGATCGTGGGGCTAGGGAGGCTGCTGCTTGTAGGCAGTGCTGCCTTTCAGCTGCAGTGTACCCAGAGCAGTGACTCCCAGCTCATACCCTCATCCACTGCATCAGAGCATCCTGACCATCATCAGCTGATGCTCATTGACAGCCTTCTGTGGGGAAGACTCTGGGCTTGGGTCCTAAGTGGGACATGTGATTGAGTCCCTGCCCTAGAAGAGTTTGTCACCCGGCAGGAGAAATAAGATATGCACACAAAGTAACTGTGCTTAGGTAAGGAAGAAGCTGGTAGATGCCAGAGAAGCAATAAAAAGTGAGTGTGGTATCATATAATCATCACAAAACCCCCAAAATCCAAAAGCACCATTGACTTCTCACTTAAACTGGATCTTCACGACTCCAAAAAGCCCAGCGAAGTGTCTCACCCACTGTCAGCAGGTGGGTGGCATCTTTCACTTAGATGAGTCACCAACCCCAGAGCTGTGTTAGCACCAACCTCAGAGGACTTGGGTTTATCATCCTCCTCCCCACAGACAGGCTCAAGCAGGGTCTGAGATGAAGGGACTTTAGAGGTCATCTAGAGGTCATCTGTTGCAACCTCCTTGCAACAGAGAAAAGTTACACAGGTCCCAAAGAAGTGAAGTGTCACGTCCAACTGCACAGAAAAGCAGGGACAGCTAGGGCTGAAGACTGGGCTTTGAGGCCAAGCCAGGTGATTCTTCTGTTATCCCACTTGAAGGGCAGAGGAACTCCATTCTAGCAAGAATGGGTCTTCGAGTCTGACTCCCATTAAACATGACAGTTCTACAAGCTGTGGCGCTTGTTCATGCCTGGAATTCCACCATTAGTGCAATTTCTTTTTTACCCAGGCATCCTCTTCTTGAATATAAGGTTCCCAAACAGGAAGAGCATAATACATTCCTAGTACCTAAGTTCCAAGTGGCCAACCTATAGCTCTCAGGCCCTCTGAGATTTGATCAGCAAAATGATTTTCTCTTTTCTGCTGGATTTACTAACATATGGTAGGTAATAAACCACTAGGGTCATGCCTGACCCCTTGACCCACTTGTCATTGTTAGAGCTAAACAGAATGTGTATTCTAGTTTTGAGCTATGTTAGCTCCACTAAAATGATGCTATGAAGTTGGGACGTTATGAAGGATACCAGACCACTGTTATCAATAAGAAATTCAGGCCAGGCATGGTGGCTCACACCTGTAATCCTAGCACTTTGGGAGGCCAAGGTGAGCAGATCACCTGAGGTCAGGAGTTCAAGACCAACCTGGCCAACATGGTGAAACCTCGACTCTATTAAAAATACAAAAAAAAAAAAAAAAAAAAAGGCACACACCTGTCATCCCAGCTACTCGGGAGGCTCAGACCTGAGAATTGCTTGAACCCTGGAGGCGGAGGTTGCAGCAAGCCAAGATTGCACCACTGCACTCCAGCCTGAACAACAGAGTGAGACTCTGTCTCACAAAGAAAAAAAAAAAAAAGAGTAAAGCAAAAAGAAAGAAATTCAGACCCCCTGTGTGCTTACTACCAGCTGACCATGGCTCCTACCATGGAGACAGTGGAACACCCCTGCCTGGAGAAGAGTCTTGTCTTGAACAAGACAGGGCTGATGGCTGGACAGAGACCTGGTAGGCCTCATCACAATGGCAGCTGTCACCTATTTTTTTTTTTCTCTTTGAGATGGAGTCTCGCTCTATTGCCCAGGCTGGAGTGCAGTGGTGCAGTCTTGGCTCACTGTAACCTCTGCCAGGTTCAAGTGATCTCGTGCCTCTGCCTCCCAAATAGCTGGAATTACAGACATGTGCCACCACGCCCGGCTAATTTTTGTATTTTTAGTAGAGATGGGGTTTCACTATGTTGGCCAGGCTGGTCTTGAACTCCCAGCCTTGGGTGATCTGCCCGCCTCGGCCTCCCAAAGTGCTAGGATTACAGGCGTGAGCCACTGCACCTGGCCAAAGAGTGTTTGTTTGTTTGTTTGTTTGAGAGAGAGTCTTGCTCTGTCACCCAGGCTAGAGTGCAGTGGCGCGATCTCGGCTCACTGCAACCTCCACCTCCCAGGTTCAAGCGATTCTCATGCCTCAACCTCCCGAGAAGCTGGGATTATAAGCATGCACCACCACGTCTGACTAATTTTTGTGTTTTATTTTATTTTATTTTTTGTAGTGACAGGGGTTCACCATGTTGGCCAGGCTGGTCTCGAACTCCTGACCTCAAGTTATCCGCCCACCTTGGCCTCCCAAAGTGCTGGGGTTACAGGCATGAGCCACCGCGCTCTCACCAATTAAGCTTACTCACTGCCAGGCATTCATCTAAGCACTTTGCATATATTAATCCTGCACGAAAATGGTCATCTCCTTTACAGTTGGGGACATCAAGGCAAAGAGAGCATAAGCACCTTGCCCAAAGTCACACAGCTAGTAAGTGACTGAGCCAGAGATTGAACCCAGACAGGCTCCAAGTCTGTGTGCTCTGCTGTTTGCTGTGCTGCCCTGCCTTACGAGGAGGAGTCTGGTGGCCCCTTCACACATTGGCCAGGGAAGCTATGTTGAGGAGGGACCCCCCCCCCCCTTCGCTACATTTCCAGCAGTGGAAGGGTGATCATTTCCCACTGTGAGCAGTGGGGTGCTGGGCAGCTGTGGGCACCTGTGGAACAAGGAGCTCTGCCACATCTTTGCTTGGCCCGAGGCCCTATGAAGAAGCCTTGAGCCCTGCCAGGACACCTGCCTGGTTCCCTGCAGTCTTCCCACCAGCACCCTAGGACAGTCCCCTACTTGATAACCCAGCCCCTGGTTTCTCAAGGAAGTAGCCTGTCCCAGGTGACCTTTGCCTCCTCAGAGCCTAAGGAGAAATGCCGAAGACAGGGCCACGAGGCCACTCTACCAGGTTTCTCTCCCCTGTACTTCCCAGCCCTCCCAGGTCCAGCCCCAGAGGGTCGTATCCACCAGGGACCTTCCGGTCCTCAGGTGCCTCCTGTGTCCTACAAAGGGCCTGTCCTGGAGACTACCTGTGCCCTCTGTCACCACAGCCTTAGACTCAGGCCACCAGGATGCTTCTTTGGTCTCCGGCAGCCCCAGCTGGGGTGGCCCTAGTCCACCCAACACATGTACAACACACGTGTT